>NC_056751.1:2162782-2517297 GCF_019279795.1 Protopterus annectens
CCAAACAATTCCCCAGATATTTCTTCCCACAATATTCACTTCCCTGGACCCCTGTCTAGCAGGGCAACTGACATGATCCCCGGAGTGAATTTCCTATCTCCCATCCAATCGTCAAGGTTCCTTTTGAAGAGGGCAAGGAGGCGCTCTGCTTGACATGTATGGGCAGTCTATTCCAGAGTATGGGGAGTCTCTGGGTCAGCAACCTACCCCTCCAGCATGTTTTGTTTATTGTGATGACAAGGTTTAGATCCCTGGAGCGTGTGGCTCTGAGGGATTGGGATTTCTTTAAGTGGATCATGTCCAACAGCTCACGGTTTGACATGGCCTTGTATGTTAAGCAGAGATCGGCTCTGAGTAGACGATATGCCAGTATAGCTGGAGTTTTTCTAGATGGTCAGCATAAGGCATCTGCTTTAGGCCTGTGATTCTTTTTGTGAGGTATTTCTGCGGTCTTTCCAGCAGTTGCAGATGTCTGGTGAGATACATACCAAATGGGGTGTTGTACACTATAATGGGTCTAATGAGGGATGAGTACAGTGGGACAAAGACCTCCTTTTTTCTGTATGAAAAGCCCTTAGTGATGAGGTGTGCCACATAGAAGGATTTCCTGACTGTTGTGGTGATGTGGTTATCGAAGGTGAGACCACTGTCCACCTGTGTCCCTTAAGTCTCTCATCACACTTTCGGTGTTTAGTGCACTGACACCTATGTGGTAATTCATGGGTACATGTTTTTTCCCAAAGGGGATAACTATACATTTCTTGACATTAAGCTTGAACCCATGGCTCTGGCACCAGGCATCTGTTTCGGTAAGGCCCTTTTGTAGATTATCCACATCATTTGTGGATTCAATAATGGCTCCCAGTTTGCAGTCATCTGCGATCTTTGTTAGCCAGAGTCCCTTAGTGTTGGCCTGTACTTCAGAGAAATAGATGCCAAATGAGAGCGATTACAGGACTGAACCCTGAGGTACTCCACTTGTCACTTGTCTGGAGCTGGATTTGGAGTTGGCTACTTTTACAGTTTGGGTTCTGTCAGTAAGCCATTTGGCAACCCATCAAGTGACATAGGGATTTATGCCCAGCTTAGTAAGTTTATCTATGATTCCAGAGTGGGGGATGGTGTCGAAGGCCTTGGCGAGGTCCAGATAGGCTGTGTGGACTGCCTTACCCTCATCCATAGCTCTGGAGACTGATTTGAAGAAGTCAATCAGGTTCAGGAGACAAAATCGGCCCTTCATTAACCCAAATTGGGTGGGGTCCAGTGTTTGAAGGTTGCCAATGTCTTTGTTTGTAAGTTTCATGATAATGCATTCCATGCCCGCTGTGATTACTGGAATTTGGCAATCTTTTGGTATTGGGATAGGCCCTTTAGGGGGTGAGAGGGGGGTGAAGTTGGCATTAAATCGATCTGCCACAATATTGGCAATATCCTTGGGATCAGTATATTTAATGCCATTCTGTTGTAGCTCAGAGCAGATCTGAGCATTGCCATTTGGATTCTTGACATAACAATAGAATGCCTTGTGGTTGTCTTTGGAATCTTTGGCAATTTTATTTTCGTAACTAGCTTTGGAGGATTTTATGAGGGATCTCAGCTTCTTACCGAAGCTGGTAAGAGAGTTTTTTTGCATCCTGGGATTTTCCTCTTTTCTGCAACAGTTTCTTCCTTCTGTTGTATAGTTTGTTTCTGGCAAGGGACCACTAGATTGGCTTCCTTTTTTTGGAGGAGAGTGTCTTGGTTCTATTTGGGATGGCACAATTCATTCACGAGTGGATGTGCTCATACAGTGCCTTAGTGGAGAAGTTTTTTACGGAGGTTTCCTTACTGGGGGTGGGATGTGGATGTCAAGGATGATTTGCTTATGGTTAGACGTGACCGATGAGGGGTGACCACTGGTGTGGAGCATCTATCTCCCATGTTGGTAATGACCAGGTCTAGGATATTGGATTCCCTGGTGCCCTGGTGGGACAATGGATTAGTTGATCCAGGGCATTGGAATTTATGAATTCCAAGAACCATTGGGAAAAGGTGTTGGTATCCGAGTAGTTTTCCCAGTTAATGGCAGGGTAGTTGAAATCATCCATTATTAGGGTGTTTGGTTGTATCTTAATATTTTCCAGTATGTAGAGAAAGGTGTAGTGATAATCTTGGGGCATGGTGGGGGATCTGTAGCAAGCTACAATTTGGATTGCAGTCTTACCTAGTGTTAGTTGCACCTGGAGAATTTCAGATGCATTGTGTTGGGCAGCTAGCCTGGAAGTATGAATATCATTGGTGAATATGGACACTCCTCCACCTTTAGTGTTTCGGTCTTGGTTTGGTGGCCGAAAATTGTGTTGTAAGAGTTGCAGCCTGGTATTGCAGGGGTGCTCTCTGGAGTCTTGAACCAAGTCTCGGTTACTGCACAGATATCAATGTTCTCCATTTTTAGGAGTGCCTCGAGAGAGTGCATTTTGAGGTTTAGACTTCTAGCATTGAGTAGCATTATCTTCAGATTTTGCATGCTTGTATCTGTTACAGTGGTGATTTTGTCCTTTGAACCTTGCCTAAAAAAGGCACTCTAGGGGTGGCAAGAGCTTTAGCTAGTAACCTGAATCCCAGGGGTGGCAGGTGCAGACCATCTCTGGCAAAGTATTGTGGTTTGTCGATCATGTCATCCCAGGCAGACAGATACTGGATCCCCTTTGAATGACAGCAGAAGCTTAGCCAATTGTTGAAGTCCATCATTTTGTCCTTATACTGTGGCATCATTCTGGGTGAAGGCAGGATGCTACTCAGGCCTAGGGTCATACCTGCCTGGACCACATGATTCAAGAGCTCTTCCATGTCTCTTTTCATGTAGTCCAGGGAGGTACGTCTCAAGTCATTCACTCCAACATGGACAATGACAGAGTCGTATTTCTACTTGTTTGGAGTGACTTGAGTGAATGCTTTATGTGGCGAATCCTGGCACCTGACAGGCAGGTGACTGTAATTTTCTCCTTGCTCAGCCTGGTGAGTGGAACATCAGTGTGCCTGACTATAGAGTCACATATGACTAAAGTGTTGGGTACGTTGTCTTGCCTTAGGGGCTGTTGTTGGTTGGCACACTGGTGTTGTGAGCTATGTGTCACTTTGTTTGTGACTGGTGTTTGCTGGAGTTTCAGCTTCGGAGGTCCTTGTTCTTGGGCAGGTTAATGTTTAGGGCCTTCGCATATGTGGGTTTAGTATTGCTATGTGTGGGTGTTGATGGTGTGCGTTTTGAAGGGCTTTGTGTTGCTTGAGGTGTAGCGCAGTTGTTAACCTTCTCCTCTTGACTATCTAGCACAATCTTGGCTGGAGAGAGCTTTGCTTCCAGTTTGGCTATGTAAGTGCATCTCTCACAGGTTGTAGTGTTGGGTGGTAGGAGGAGAGGGTTGTCTGTGTACATGAGGCAGTTGCTGCATTGCCCCAGTATGCCCAGATTCACCAGGTGGATAGGAGAAATCACCTGAAGCTGACCCTTGGACATGCCTGTTTGCGTGCTTTTTTCTAAAGTACAAGAGCTGTTTTCCCTTACTTTGCAAGGTACTTTGCAGTTATATGCTGTTTAGTGCCTATAATTTATTTCCCTTATTAACATGGAGAGTTGAGTGCTTGTATCAGTTTAAGGCTTCCTAGTGCTTTCCCGCAGGTTCTAGAGCAAGTGCTAATCACAGAGGTTCAGATTTTAGTGCTACTACTGAGAAACCAGCTAGTTCTAAGGGAATATTTGAAGAGCAGACTTTCTGGCACCTGGAATAATTTAACCGTAGCCCTGCGGTGCTGCACAATGTAAAAAATGCGCAAACACACGCGTTGTTAAGCCAGAAGTTGAAAGGGATAGAAATCAGCCCAAAATGGCTAATAAAATTACAATTTCAGAACTGGAAACCACTCTACCACAGCAAGGTCTAGATAGCTCTGAACACAGACAATAAAGTTCTGAAACCAGCAAAGCCTGGGATCTGGACTATACTAGCTAGGAAAGGCGGGAAATGAGCAAACAAGATAGTATTTTTTGTTTTTTTGTTTTTTTTTGGTTAAAACAGGTTAAACAATGCAATAATACAGTAAATAAACATAGGAAAGGCTAACGCACTTCAGTGTGTAGCCCTAAACAGTAAATGCAATTAAAACTCGACAAAATTAGCAATTTAAAACTTTTTGAATGAAGCAAGGCAAGTGCACAACTGAACAATGATTTAAGAGGCAGTAATACAGTAGAATAAGTAGCTAGTCTACATATACAGAAAAGTCTATACATACAGAAAAGCAACTAAAACACACTAAAACAATTCAGATGCAGTGCAACCTAGAGCACTTGAGGTGTAGCAATATTAAGGCAAAAATAGTTTTAATAAATGCACCTAAATATGCTCTATATTTCCAAAATGTTTGAGAAGTACAGTCAAATTACAAGGAAATTCAGGCAATTTATTTATTTATTTTTTGTAAGAAAGGGAGAAAGGAGGAACAGAAGGAAAGAAACTAAGTGGGTGTGGGTTGGCCTTCTCAGATGTTCTCTCTGTATTAGGTAGAATGAGCTAATGACACTAAACTGGGAGGAGTGTCCAAGATCAAATTTACAGTATGGGGGGCAACTGCAAAGCCACCAAGTAGTTTTAGACAATTTTAGACAGTAAACACCACAGAAATGTTTATCACAGCAGTGAGCCGCAAAATGAAAGTTTTTAAACAGATAAAGGAGCACAGTGAACAATTCTAAAGCTAGTAGCCTGCACTTTTTTTAGACAGTAAAGATGAAGGCAGATAGTTGAATACAGACCAAAGTCCATTAGGAGAGGCCTTAGAGCAATAAGGCAGCTTTATACTGAGAAAGAATGTGGCACATTTCATAGGAAGCTTGTGTGATATGTTTATTGTAAGGCTGACATTAAGTTTAAAGAGTCATCAATTATGCCTGAAGGTAGGCAGTGCAACATTTTATATAAATAAGAAATAGCACATAAAGTCCAAATTTTAAGGAAATTGAACCAGCTCAAATGAGTTGCGTTGTATGAGATATAATCAAGCTAGGTATACGACTGTCGACATAAAACATTATATGCTGTTGCTAAGATCATAACACTGGCTAACGTCAATGCTGGATGTGGTTGTTTCTTAACAGGGCATCTCAACAAAGACTGGATGAAATGGGGTAGATGCCTTTTGTAGCTGCTCATTCCACTATTTTTTTGTATCTCTACAGACATGGAAAATAGGTTACAGGTGGACTGCAACAATAGGACTGTACATTTTTTTTTGTCAGTTGCATCATCTTTTCCTTATTGCTACTGTAATCTATTGAGTTTAACCAGATAGCTTCCACAAAAGAATCATTGGCAAGGCAACGTCACTCAGCTCAGGACACCTCAACATAGAAATGTAAAAAAAATAGAGATGGAAAGAAAGGGAGAGATAGAAACAGAATGGAAAGGAATGAGCAAAAGAGAGAGAACAGATTATTAGTAAACAGAATATGAATGAAAAACAGGAAGAAATAATGAAGTGGTAACAAAGTGTAACATATAACTATTCCACCTAGGAGAACAGTTAAGACAATTCAGAGAGGATAGCACTCACATATGACAAACTACAGTCATGCAGTTGACTTCTAGTGAGTATGATAAGAATATGATTAAAACATAATTCCTACCATGAACCATGCTGTGCAAACTAAATGGGTATGTAGTATTAAGTATTACATAAGCCAGTGACAGATGTGTTGCAGTCATCCTAAACTACTGAATCAAGCACTGAGTGCACTTATGACAGCACTGTGGGTCTATATTACGAGAGCGACAATACTATTAAGCGAATACTAAAACCCCGACACCTATTGCGCGAACCGCAGATATCCCAAACACACTAAACCGTGAAATTTTAAATGATGAACTGTTATACTCAGCCAACCCCACCATCTGCTACATACTACCTACCCAAACAAAATAAATAAAGCACATACATACACTAACCAAACCCTACTTCTAACCCTAAAGTAAAGCACAAACACCCTTCTTCTAACCCTACAGTAAACCCTACTTACACAACTATCTATGCACTATCCTTAACCCCTCCCTAACCCTAAGGTCTGTAACTACTGCACACTTCCCCTACATAGATATACACAAACAAAATAAATAATCCACATACATACATTTAACAAAAACCTACTTCTAACCCTACACTAAATCTAACATACATAACTTATCTATGCACTTACCTTAACCAGCACCCTAACCCTAAAGTCCGTAACTATCCAACACTTACCTTATGCAGCTATTCCACAGACGAGCCAACCATGATAATTCGATGTTTACAAAATCGCGGTTTTGTACTTTCGCTATAAGTCCGTTTCGTACAATACATGTCGACGTTTACGTATTCATGTAAACGGACTTTCGCTCAGCTAATATAGACCCCAGCACTGTATATGCCATTTTCTCATTTATATTGATGCAGAGAGGTATCTGCATTCTAACCTGTGCTCAATGGGATTTTATGCTTGCAGTTTCTATACAGGCTGTGTACCTACAACTATGGCATTTATTATAAAATTAAGTTAGAGCAGGTCAGCAATAGGAATAGCCAACATATTTTCTATACATTTGAGTAACACTCAGCTGACTTGTGCAGTAAGTAACCATTACTAAAATCTACAACCATGGGATACTCATAAGGATGGAAAATATATACACAAATGTGCAATTCATAAATGAATTGTGTACGTACAGATTATGTACATGTACATGCAATATACCATAACAAAGGTAATTTTGCTTTAGGCATGTGAAAAAAAAATTATATAGTTGGAGTTATGGCACATATAGATATATAATTTTTATGTATTTCCATAATTTACTGCTCCATTACAGGTCCCTAAAACTACAGCAATACATGGTGTATAAGGAAGATATACACTACTGTACTAGCAATGTCTATGAAACATCTTCAGATAAATATAGCTCTAAGATAACATAACAGATTGATGCATAATGAAGGGAAATTACTGTTTTGGTTAGCTTCTCTGAGTTTTCAGCATCATCAGCAGCAGCTAATACTGGTGATATTGGTGATGATAGGTTCCTATTGAGCTTGAATATGCAGCACTGATGGAGATTACCTGTACTATCTCTACTAATGTCATACTGCAGCAGTCACACCAGCAGATGGGACATGGTGCAGTGGTCATGCTGTGGATGTGTGTTCATATGATCTCAATTAACTGGTATGAGCAGATCAGAGAGGTAGTGTATATGATGTCAGAGTTAGATCACTTGCTTGGGCAAAGGTCACTGTGCAATATCTACTTAATTATCTTGTTGTATTAGACTCAATCTAAGTGAATGTTGGATGGGCAGTTCTTGAGGCACTGCTGGAGTTCAAGAATATACTGGGATTGGTATAATGGTTAAGGTGTTTACCACATTTCCACAAAGTACAGTATATGAGCCTTACCTTTGAAGGAGAAATTAACTAAGCTTAAAATGGCTCACAAGGGCAACTTTCATAGTACTTACCTATGAACTGAGTTGTTGGGCTGACAGAATGAAGAAGAAAGTTTTAATATGCACATAATGCCGCCAATTCATTTTGATAACTCTGGTTATTCTCTAAATAAAAACCAGGTGGGTGGTTTCCTAGGATTTGTGGATTAGTCATTATTATATCAGTGGATGACTTTTTATTCCTAGGAGGTGGAGGTAAAATGTTCATGGGGTATGGCAGCATTTTAAGATCTATAGTGGAGTACTGGGATTCCTGTCAGCAAGAAGATGATAAGTCATTGGAGTTCCTAAATTTCACCCTACAGTTAGTGTGAGGGAGTAAGTGTGTGTGTGTGTGTGTGTGTGTGTGTGTGTGTGTGTGTGTGTGTGTGTGTGTGTGTGTATGGGGGGGACACTATTTTATGCTCCCATTAAACAAAACCAAGATACTGGCAGCCCTGAAAGATCAGACAATACATAGAAAAGAGTGAAAAATGCTCAAAGCTTGTTAGGCCATTGATAGAAAAATCTGCCTAAAGAAACCCTTCATTTAAGGATAATGTGACTCATTAGTAGGCAACAAGAGCAAGTCCATCATCGGATAGAAGTAATAGCGAATGCAGAAGACTTGGAGTTACTGAGGCATTTCAGTGGTGTGCCAGTCAGCCTGGCTAGGAAGACCTACAGCTGTATAAAGATGTAACTGGAAAAAGTAAAATTGTAGGTTTCCTTAAGGGTACGTTATTTGCTACTCCTTGGCTCCACATCTCTGAACTCTAAGATATGTAAAACCATTACCTTTCTGCAATTCATACCCATTTGGACAACACTGCCATTGTGTTGCAAGGAACTAGCTAATACTTGGATGCTTTTCATGAATGTTTGTCTGGCAAAGGTTTATTGACACATGGGATGGAGGGAAGGCACAGTTCAGGTCAGATTTTATGGCACATGGTGCTTAAATCCTTACAGAATCATATCCATCAGTTAAGAACATATAAGGTACTTAAATCCTTACAGAATCATATCCATCAGTTAAGAACATATACCTTGTGTCTGTAATTATATAGTTGGTCCATCGTCACATTTGTTGTTTCACAGATTTCACATATTGTTGATCAATATACAGGATAAGAGAAAGGAGGCTGACGCTCATTTTACTGAAGGTAGCCAACAAGAGTTAAATCAGCTAATTCAACCCTTTGGAACCATAGTACTATTAGGATCTATTTTACAGCTTTCCGGAAATGTTGTCAGTTTGAATAGAGGGATCAATCAGTCACATGGATCAAACAGAATGTATGTTGTATTACCATCAGTCCAGAGTCTCTGTAACATATTGGAAATGGCATATGTTTATTTTCTGGAAGAGATGTCAAAAAATAGTGACACATAAATTAGAAGGATTCTATATAGTCAGTATATATTATCTGGATTGACAGATGGCCTGAAGCTGATTAATGAATAAGTATCTTTAAGTTTTACCTCCTCTGGCAAAAACTTGATATAGCTAACATCACACCTCCCTGTCCTCAAAGAACGGATGATTGCCAGGGTATTTGACGGACAGAACTAGATCTACTGGGAGGGCTGAAGTTAAAGACAGCAAAGACTGAGGTCCTTAGCCAGGTTAGAAGGATGACAAAGAACAGGAAATTAAGTAATAACATAACAGTAACTTGGTTTGCTCAACGTGAGACCTGTTAGTAAGCCTGACAGGGGATGGAATATGTCAGTAAGCAGCTTGATCACACGCCAGGCACTTTTCAATATGCATTAAATGGACAAGGGCTGGTAGGTGGAGAGCCAGAAGTGGGCCTGGCCAGGAAGATGAAGGTCATCTAGAAGGAACACAGAGCCCATAAGAATCTGTTGCCTATAAAGGTGGTGGTGTCCAAAGCAGGCTGTCACATGGGCTGTTCCAATAAGAAATGTGTAGGGGTGAACTAATGGTACAACTGATGGCCTGAATGGTCTTGATGGCTAAGTTAATGATAAAGTTCTGCTTTCAAAAAGCATGGATGGAAATGAAATGTTTAAAATGAATGTAAACAGAATAAATATATGATATTCTTATAAAAAGTAAGTTGCACAACAATAAATAATTGAAGTGTTTCTTGGCATGTTATGCTCATACAGTATAGGGATCTCAAAAAAGTAGTCACTTTTGGAATGTTGAAATTTATAATAAACCATGAAAACTGAGTCCTTTGAATGGTTGTGATTTTCAATTATGTTTTTTCAACAAAAAATTCGGTATATATTGATGAAATGCACTCAACTTCAGCAATACATTTTTGCATTTATCAAGAGTTTCCCAATGGTATTTATCTGTACCATTTCAAATGTAATGTTTGGTTACATCAGATCTTATGTTGTAGATCCAGGCAATCCCAAATCATTAAGTGGCTTGGGCATCTGGCCTAGCTGGCAGGGGGGTATGGGCATGCATATCCCGAGGGTAAGAGTCTGTGCTGATATGGATAATTGCTCTTTAAGACCTGGAAGAGGCTGGGGCTTGGAATGATCAACTGGCTAACATGTGGGAGCTCCAGGAAGTATAGTTACCCTAGGGCCCATGGTGAGCAGTTCCTCTGAAGCTACTCTTCATTGCCTTACCCAGCCTATCAAAAAGAGTCAACAATTTGAGGGTAGCACTTTAGATAAAATAGCCCTGGTATGCATAACAGCATATAAAATGTTGACTTACACCTTTTCTGTACCTCGCCCACATGACTCTTCACTCACCCTTCTCACTTGGCATACCACTGCCAGGAGGATAATATCTATCCATCTGCTCTCTCTCTTTCTCCACATTCATATTTCCTCCTTTAAGAACAGCTGCACCTGGGGGTGGCAGGTCTGGGCACACAGGTGTGGAAATGGAGCAGAATTTGTGCAGTTGATGATCAGCAGTGACTTGCAAAGTAGTCAAAAAAAACTCATATTGCAGCAAAGTTCAACCATTCAGTGACAGTTTCTAAAGCAAAAAAAGTATTTTGGTCTTCTGGCCTATGCTTTAATAGTGTAAATGGACTTCTGTATAGTTTTTTGTTTATGTGTCCAAAAAGAAAACATGATGTCGGCCATTTAGGCTTAGGTCAATCAATATGACAAGTGCTATCTTCTTCTCCAGTTGTCATGTAGGTGAGTGGTCTATTATCACTCTCTGCTCGGGTATCCAGACTAAAAACAGAATAACATCTTACCTATTACACTGTCAAGTTTTCTGCAGAGATGTAAGTCTTCTAGCTGTTTTTTTTTTTCTGTAACACATCAAAATTGGGCTTAAATACTTTAATCACCAGAGAAGATTAACAATGGACATGCTTTCCCTGACCATTACAGTTTTTCTGAGCTCATCATTAATGCTTGTCATTATTTGGAAGCATATTTATATCTAATGCACTACTGGATAGGTTGACTTCTCAGATTTGCCTACATTATGGTGATATGTACATAAACACAGCACAGGCTCACAAACGTATGCACACACATGTACACACATATCTATATATATTTACAGGCAGAGACCGAGAGAGAGCGAGAAAACACACATTCATCTTCAGATCCTCATGCTTTTTTGAGTGTACAAATTAATCTAGTGTAGACAAAGCCAATTCACACTGTTTTAATGCAGTAGATAAAAATCTGCATTTAATGTAACAATTCACATGCATTCACATACATGTCTCATATAAACACTGTTACATCACTCCCTTACCTGATGAGTACAGAGCAGAGGTGGTTCTACAATGAACGCTGACCTCCACAACGGCAGGCATCTGAATTGCCAAAAAATAATTCACAAATCATAAAAAGGGTGAAAAAATTAATCTTAAGTACTTTTTGCCGAGGCAAGCCCACCTTCATTTCTGAAGTGGGGGCCAAACCCCCAACACCCACCAACTTAAGTCCACAGTCTAACTAACTTGAAGCCAGAAGTCTCCCAAAAGAAATGCATCACTGTCAGCACACACTTAGAAATAGCACCAGCAATCATTTTCTATGGAAAGCAGTGAGGGATACTTTTTTTTTATTTTTTTGGTGTCTTTTTCTTCAGACTACTGGCTCTCTGGGAATTTCACCTGGACAACATGTAGAGGAGCTGAGTAGGGGCAATAGCAAATGCTCCTATAAAATCTAAAATACCCATTTAATTCATTCAAATCTGGGTTGTTTAATGTCAGACCTTTAGGAATCCTACCCTTAAGAATATTGCTAGAATAGCTTATAACACTAAACTTTGATAAGAAATTATAAAAGACTGCCCCCCCCCCAAACAGTATATGGTGCCCCTGCAGTTTATTGTTCCAGATATTCATCCTTTCCAAAGTACTTCCTCTTGCTTCTAGAACTTCTAGAAAACAAGATCATCCATATGTTTGAATCAAAGTTTTCTATATTTTCTATTTTTCATCGTATTTTACTTTCATATCATATGCTACAAAGAAGTGTTCTAAAACTGGTCTGTTTTTCACTTCCCAAACTGAAAAGTGTGAAGGAAATGTGCACTTCACAGCTTAAACATTCTGTTAACATAAATCATTATTCTTGTACAGCCCATAATTATAAGGATAAGCATGTACAATTAAACAAATTTCAGTGGATTCATTTATTTGGTTTCATAGTTTATGTTTTGCGGCTTATACTTACAAAATGGTTCAAAACAATTGCATACATGCTCACATGTGAAACAGTAGTAAAACAATGAAGTGTATTTAATGCCATTTCCTACTAACATGTGCCTAATGCATTTACAGCTTAAGTAAAAATACACTGAGTCCATCAGTTATAATGAACATATTTAATGCATACAGATCATTATTCCCACAAGTAAACAATTACAATATATTGCATTTGCACAAAAATAAGTCGTCTGTTTGCTTAAATTAGATTGAGCTAAATGAATATCACAAATCCATTTAAATACAGTACATACTGCTGAAATGGCCATTAATGATGACAGCATTGCATAAATGGGTTCTTCATTCATGAAAGCAGTTCTAAAAGAAAACAAACTGTGATAATTTTAACTATTGTTTAAACAATAATGAACGCTGAAAAGGACAATCAAAAATGCAATAGTTCTTAGCAATATTGTAATTATTTTATTGTACATGACACAGTATGCATCTAGAGAGGAGGTGGATTTCAATTACTTGGCAATGTGAGCAATGCCTTTTAAAAACTAATGGATTAACCAATCTTACAGGAAATTAAATATGCAACACATTACTTGGAATCACAGAACACTAATCCTAAAATCCTATGGCAAAAATGTTATCAATAGATATACAACAGAATGCATAAATAATTATGTATGCATTTATTTTATTTATATATTGGCATTTGTTTACAGGTAACGTCCAACTGAACAATGCCCATTTTCAGCAGAGGCTTGGAGAGAAAAGCTTCATTATAAAAAAATCATGGGCATCATTGCAGTGTTTCACTCATAAGCAGTAATACCATTGTTTAGATATCATTGACATCAGCTACAGCATTTGTAAACAGTTTCAGTTTAAAATAACAGTTACATGGGTTGTATATACATATTTTTAATACAGGGAGGTATGTGCAGTGCAGTATTGTTAACTGTGTATAGATTGTTAAGTTTTAGATAAGAATATTTGTTACTATAGAGACTTGTTCAAACTGTAGAACATAGGAAGCTAAAATAAAGTTAGAGCAGCCCAAATAAAGGAAGGAGGGGAGTAGGTGCAAGGAAGATAAAAGAGATGGGGTGATAGAGGAGCACATAGTTGTGAAAATAGTACATTAAGTTTTATATAGCAGAGAAGTATGGCATGCATTTGTATAGCTGTATTAGTACCAGTTTAGCCAGGAGAGATACAGGTTCAATGCCATTTATCTATCAGGTGATGCTTCAGTTGTCATTTAAAGGCTTTTAGGTTTCAGAGTGTTCTAAATGGAAGTGGGATGGTATTCCAGCTGTTAGTAATGCAATGCATTTTGTATTGTTGTTAGGTTTAGTTATGGAGAGCAGAGATTTGTTACTGGAGCACAGAGGTCTCTTAGTAGTGCAAGGTTGAATGATGGAGTGAAGAAGTGGGAATTTTTCAGGGCTGCTCAGTTGTTTGAAGCATATCTTTCAACCACTTAGAACAATAAATCTGGGCAAAGCCATACACAAAATTGGGGCAAAGGCACAAAAATAGGGACACTGTGTAAATATTGCTCCTACAAACTTATAAAGTTGATAGAATAACAGGATTTGCAATAGCATGAATGCTCTATAGGCTATGAAGTCTGAAACTCAGATGATTATCATTATTTTCTAATTTCAACATTTAATGATTTGCCACTAATTTGCCAGAAAACCACAATTTTATGAAAACCAGACCAAAAATATGAGGCAAAAATCTGGACATTTTGTGAAAACCTGTACAGTTGAGAGGTACGGTTTGAAAGCTGTACTTTTGAGTTCAGTACATAATTATTAAATTTGAGAGAGTTTAGTTGTTTTAGAGAGAGGCAGTTATGCAATCTACATTGCTGGTTGGTTAGGAAATTGCCTACTTTATTGTGACATTGTCTTAGTTTGTCTGATAGAGGTGAGTTGAGATTCGTTAGGATATGAGAGACATATAATAAGGTGGAGAGTAAAAAAGAAGTGGCTATGTTTTGTCTAGTAGTCAGTTAGGTAGTGTTTTCTTTACAGAGGAACCTAGCTTTTGGTGTATGTTCTTTATCGCTGTTGAAGGTGGAGATCAAACTTCAGGTGGTTGCAGACCTCTCAACCTCTTAACATGAGAAATCTGGACAAAGCCAAAAATAATGGGGGTACAAAGGCCCAAAAACTGGGATACATTTTAAATATTGCTTTTTATAAACTTAGAAGGTTGTTAAAATAAAAGGTGTTAGTGCGCATTATCTGAAGGATATTAAGTCTGAAACTTAAAAAGATTGTCATTATTTAGTGACTTCAATCCTCACTGATTTGTCAGAAAATCACTCATTTTATGAGAAATATACCAAAAATAGGAGGACAGAATCTGGACATTCTGCAAAAGTCTGGACTATTGAGAGGTATGGGTGGTGTCTATAATAACCCCTAGTAGTTTGGTGCGGGATACCAATTCTATATTGTTTTTGCTGGATGACAGCTTATTTAAAGTAGTTTTATCATTAGAGAGAGAGAGATGGGGGTGAAAAGAGTAGATTAGTTTTATTTTTTTTGGATTCAGGAGGAATTTTGAGTTGTTATGACAAGTATCTGTGGATAAGAAGGATTTCTGGGTGACTAAAGCATGGGTAGTATCCTATCAGCAGATATCAGAGTGGAGTCATCAGCATATTGTACTACTGTTGTGTTTAGGTTGTTGAGAAATAAGTTAAACAGTGGTGGTCCTAGATCCACAAGGCTCCTCCTAGTGGTTCAAAGATGGACCTTTTTGGGTTCCAATGGATATGTGATGGAAAGAGGAGAAATCATCTTACCATTTTACTACTTGGGACCTATTAGTGAGGTAAAAGAAAAACAGTTTAGTGAAGAGGGTGATATCCCATTGGAAGAGAGTTTAGTTATGGGAATTTGATGACCGACTGACTCAAATGGCTTAAACAGATACAGAAAATGGCTGAGGATAGAAGATTTGCATTTCTATTGTGATTTATTATATCAGTGGACTTTAGAAGGTCAGTAGTTGTTCTTTGATTGAGACTGAAGCCATGCTGTGATGGAAAGAGGAGTTTATGAGAAGTAGTATATGTAGTAAGTTAAGACTGAATGCATCTTTCCAAGATTTCAGGTAAGGGGGAGAGAATGGTGATTGGTCCATAGTTTGTGAACTCGGTTGATCAGCCACCTTTAGGAAGATATATTATTATATAAGATTTTTTTCTGTAAAGTGAGGAAATATTTTACTTGGATATAGCAATTTACTGGAAATGAGATGGGAGAAACAAGGCTACCTGCAGTGAGTCTGAGGCATTCAGATGGAAGTTGGTCAGGGGTAGTGGTTTTTGTCACAAGAATGCGTAGGCATTTTTTAATTGTAGATGTTGGCACTGGAGTGAGTGTGAAAGTATGTTGGGGCTTCCATGCTCAGGGTGGATTTGTAAGAGTTTTGTTTTCTAGGAGGGAGGTTACTGTATTTATAAAATGTGAGTTAAACTGTGAACTGATGCTTTGGGAGTTATTGTCTAGGGATGGGTTGAGTTAGGTTGATTTTCCAGGACTGAGCAATGTATTTATGGATTATGAGAAGTTCTTTGGATTGCTTGATGATAAATTTTTGGTGTTGCTGTAAATTAGACTGTTTGTCCAGTTTCATGCATGGCTTGTTATGGTTCCTTAACTGCCCAGATTGCTTCAGGGATATTTATGAGTTGGCTTATAGCAATGAATTCCAGGTTTTATCTCTATGTTGCATCAGTTTTTTTTTTTTTTTGAGTTAAACAAGAGGCCGAATTAACTTTTTGTTTCTTAATTGTGCTTGTTCTGACACAATATTTAGAATATTGTATTAAGTGAGTCAACTGCTTCATCACAAGGAAGAGTTTTAACTGGAGTCCAGCTGATCTGGAGCAGACTGGAAGTAAAAGTTTATTTATTGAAGTTACTGAGGTTTCTAACTTTGTTAAAGCGATGAGCCTTGTGGGACTGTTTATGGTAACTGATTATGTAGCTTAGCTGGTGGTCACTTAGGCTATCAGGTAGGGTGCAAGCTTGTGCCAGTATTGTTTGTGAAGATGTTAGGATCCTCTCTGGGATGGATCCTTTAGATGTGGCCTTGCTAATTCTAGTTAGATTCTTGATCAACTGAGAGAAGATGTGTAGCTGAAATTACTCTGCTAGGTTTTCTTGGGCTATCTTTGGTTAGTCTATATTAGTGTCTCTTACCAAGATGGTTTCCTGTGTTATGATTGCCAAGATCCAGGAAAGGGTCTCTTCTAGGCAGATAAGTGTACACCTATGATTGCTAGAGACTTGTGAGGTCTGAGTTTGATGAGTGAGATTAGAAGATCAGCATTGTTGAATGTGAGTATAACATTATGGTAAATGAAGAGATCTAAATAATTTCTGTAGAAAATAGCAACTACACCTGCTTTTTTGTTGGTTCTTTCTAGTCTGAGTATATTATAACCTGGTGGGAGTATTTCTGTATCTTTAATAATTGGCTTTAATTAGGTTTCTGTATCTACTGAAGAGATCTGGAATAGTGGGAAATATAAGCATGAACTTTTGTAATTTTGCTATAAATAGTTCTTAGGTTACTGTGTAGCATTTTAAGTCTTAGGTGGTTGGAGAGGTAACAAGTTGCTGCTTTGGGATGTGTGCAGGATGGCATAGTGGAATCTGGTGTTAGATGACTGGTTCCAGTATTGGAATGTGTATCTTCTCCTTGTATTTTTGTCCAGTTACCAATATGGCTATTGGAAGAACCAGTCATATATGCTCTATAATTGCATTCTGTCATGTTTTTGCTCTAAATCATTGATGTCTGCATAGGAGTCAATGGTTCTGTTAATTATACATTGCTAACATGGTCATTGCTAACATGGGTGACCATTGCTCTACACCAGTAGTCAGCTCCTCCCTGGTTAGATCCAACCACAAACTAATCACCTTGGAAATCCACATCCCTCCCACCCCCACCCCTCGCAAAGGTAACCACCATGAAAAACTTTTCCAAAGCCAACTTTGGGCTCCTAAAAACAGAGGTGACTAATTTCAAAGCACCCATGCAAATGGAGAATAGTTGCATAACCACTGAATCATACACCAATGCACTGTACAAATACATAAACAAATGCATGGATATACTGAATAGAGCCAAGACAGTCTCCTCCAAAAAAAGGAATCCAATATAGTGGTCCCCTGCCATAAACAAACTCTAAAACAGAAGGAGGAAACTGATGCAGAATAAGGTGAAGTCACAAGACTGGAAAAACTCCCTTATCAGCCTCAACAAAAAATTGAGGTCCCTCATCAAATCCTCTAAAGCTAGCTATGAAAACAGAATTGTAGCAGATAGTGAAGACAATAACAAAGCCTTTTATAGTTATGTAAAGAATCTCCATGGCAATACCCATATTTGGTCTGAGCTACTGCACAATGGTAGCTCCTATACCGACCCAACAGACATTGCCAATATAATGGCCGACAGATTCAATGCCAACTTTACCCCTCTCCCCCCACAAAGGACCAGTCACAATACAAGTAGATTGCTAAGCACCCAGTATTACTGCTGCACAGGTTAAAACAGCACTGTCCAAGGCCAAGAATACAGCTTCTATGGTACCTGACAATATCCCTGGCTGTGTTCTATATGAACTACAGAGTGAACTGGCACAACACCTGTGTGCCCTGCTCAATCACAACCTCACCTCGGGCTTTGTCCCTACCAAATGGTGCACTGCTACAATCATCCCTCTCCACAAAGGAGGAGTGACTACAGACCCTGGGAACTATCCATCTATTAGCCTGACGAGTCTGATATGCAAAGCTATGGAACACATCATCATGGACCTAATAAACAAGGATATAGGGAATCTCCAAACTCTAGATCCCACACAGTTTGGTTTTGTGAAGGGTAGATCATGCCTGCCCAACTTGGTCGACTTCTTTGAGTCAGTCACCAGAGCTGTGGATGAAGGCAAGGTGGTTCATACGGGTCTATAATACAATGTCAAAACGTAATATTAAATGCCTAATCATCAAACTGTATTCATTGAAATGCATTTACACGAATCGATGAATACTTCCAGGACAAAGATGTAGTTGGCCAACTACACAGTGTTGCCCTTTTGTCCGGTGTAGTGCGATCTCGGAGTTGGTATATTCAGTTAGTGGGATGTGGGGTTACTTAGGTGGGATTGCTGGTCAAATTTTTTTTGCGTTGTAAGTATTCATCAATTCATGTAAATGCATTTTGATGAATACAGCTCAGTTTTTAGGCATTTGATATTACAATGTTTTGACATTGTAATATCGACACGGTTCATACAGCCTACCTTGATCTGGCCAAGGCCTTTGATACCATTCCCCACTCAGGAATCATAGAAAAACTCACTAAGCTAGGCATCAACGCCTATATCACTAGGTGGGTTGCAAACTGGCTCACAGATAGAACCCACAGCGTGAAAGTAGCTGACTCCAAGTCATACTGCCGACCAGTCATGAGTGGAATCCCACAGGGTTTGGTCCTGGGTCCTCTCCTGTTTGGTATCTACTTCTCTGAAGTCCAGGCCAACACGTACGGACTCTGGCTGACAAAGTTCACAGACGATTGCAAGTTGGCAGCTATTATTAACTCCCCAAGTGATGTTGATTCCTACAGAAAGGCCTCACTGGGACCAACGACTGGTGTCAGAAGCATGGCTTAAGCTCAATGCCAAAAAATGTGTTGTCATCCCCTTTGGGAAAAACCCAGTTCCCATGATTTACCACATTGATGGTAGTCCACTGAACACAGAAGGCATTATAAGAGATCTGGGAACACAGGTTGACAGCAACCTCTCTTTTGACCACCACATTGCCACTGTGTTCAGAAAGTCCTTTTATGTGGCACATCTCATTACTAAGGGTTTTGCATCCAGGAAGAAAGAGGTAATTCATTCCCTCTACTCTTCCCTCATTAGGCCAGTCTTTGAGTACAATACCTTATTTGGCATGTACCTCACTAGAAACCTGCAACAACTGGAGAGACTGCAAAAGTACCTCACAAACAGGATCCTAGGCCTTAAACACTTGTTCTATATGGATGGACTCAAAAAACTCCAACAACTCTGTCTCATATCGCCTACTTAGAGGCAATCTCTGGTGGACTTACAAAGTCATGTCTGACCCAGCTCTGTTATAAATGCTACATCTAATGAAATCCCAATCACTCCACACCACATGCTCCAGAGACCTCAATCTTATTACCACAATCAACAGAACATGCTAGAGGGACAGGTTCATAACCCAGACTGTCCATGCTATGGAATAGACTTCACAGACATGTCAAACAGAGCACCTCACTGGCCCTGCTCAAGAGAAATCTTGATGAGTGGATGGGAAATAGAAACTTCACCCCAGCGATTACTCCAATGGCTGTACTCAACAGAGGCAGTGGAAACTAAGGTTGGGTGGCACAATGCCAGGGTAATCCTTTGGGCTAGGCTTGTAAAGGTTCCCAGACCATTAGCCTAGTACACACCTATGAACCTATGAAACTATACATACTCAAAGACAGCCATAATGCTGAAATAATACAGGTTGTGTGCTTTTTAAAGCTTGCTATTTTATTGACAACAATATCCTCATGAACATTTGCTTTAGTTGGCTTATCTTTTTAACTGCAGGAAGAAATGCTACCTGTTTCCAATATCATGGACATTAAACAAGCCCAGGGATTCAATAAACTCTGTGTAGGCACCACGTAAAGCTTAAACAGAGTTGCCATGTTAGGGCAATGAGTAGCAGTGTTAATTTCATATGCATGACACACATCTCACTTACATGAATACAAGTGATGTTTCCTGGCCAGCAACAGTGTTGCTGGCCAATAAACCATGCAGAGCAGCTTGGACACATACAGAAGATGCATACAAATTTGTCTGTGGGCATATCTGCTCTGCAAGATTGTCTGGACAGCCACAATGACTACCAGGGTGAAAATACTGCAATAACGGTAGTATTAACACATTATAGAAAAGTGGACCCAGTGCAATGTACTCAACAGCAATAATTTGCAGACTGAAATAATACAAGGTGGGGTGAACAGCAAGGGAAAATGCAGTGAAACAAAAATACAATAGGAAGGGAAAGTGTGCAGATTAAAATTGCCACAGACATGAGAGATAGAATGGTGAAAGAGGACGAGGGCATGTAAAATATGATAATGTACCCAAGATAGGATATGTTAATGTATGTACACCTCCAAGACAAGTCAGTAGCATAACATTAAGCACATATGTAGATAGCACAGTAAATACTGCTGTTTATACTTCTTGTGCAAGTACATTTATATCATCACACATGATAGTATATATGTGACTGTCATACAAGGTTACACGTCAATGGAGATGAATGGTTGTGATATAAACATCACTGACAAAGCTGGCAGAAGCAGGTACAATCGGGAACAATTTTAAAATAGCTTAGATGTTTTTTGTTTGTTTTACAGAAAAGCAGCTAAAACAGCACTAAAAACAATTCAAGTGCAGTGCAAGTTAGCACACTTGAGTGTGTAGGAGTATTAAAGCAAAATAAGTTTAAATAAATGCAATTTATTCGAAATTTGTTCTGAACTGAATTCAATTATTATTTTATTCAACTCTAAAATGTTAAAAAGTGCCAAATAATATACGTATCTGCTGAGAAGCACACTCAGTCAGAACACAAGGAAAGTCTAGTAAAGTTTTTTTTTTTCTTTTAGTAAAGTGGAAAGGGAGAAAGGCAGAGCAGAAGATAATTCAAGGTTAAGAAACTAAGTGGGTTGGCCTTCTCAAATGTTCTCTCTGTATTAGGTAGAATGATCTAATGACACTAGACTGGGAGGAATGTTCCAGATCAAATTTACAGTAGGGGCGGGCAATTGCAAAGCCACCAAGTATAAGAACAAGACTCCAATAAGTAGGGGGGGGGAACTAAATCTCAGTTATATGATGTACTCCTTGGTAGGAAATCAGAATAAACAGAAGTTTAACAAATGGAGAAAAATTCCAGTTAATACCTTACACACAGTGAAACTAGCTAGAAAAGATTTACAACGTGTGACAGTAAAAATCTTATTTATCAGGCCCTGTGAGGCAGACAATTTTAATACAACCATGTAGATTAGTTTATAGCTATAAAATACAGTAACTAGTATGCAGCAGACAATAAAAGTGCTATAAATATCTTAGAATAAGCAATAACTAGTAAAAATAAGCAAAAAACAGGATACTTAATGTTATATATCACAAATCAGAGTTTTGCTCAGTGCCCCCTCCTACAATTAGCTCTGTGTGAAAAAAAAAGAAATAAGCACAGAGAAACCCTCTAGGCTAAGAGTTCAACACTGAATATGAATGAAGTGAAAACAATAAAGTGCACTAACTGCAGAGAGACAGAGAGACCACAATATTCAGCAAAACCAACAGTTGAAAGTATTTAATTGTTTCTGTAACAGCACTTCTTGTCCTCTAACCATTAAACAAAAATTGTTATAATAATTTTATTAGACTTGCACTATTCATTCTTATGGTAATCTTTTGTAAACTTAATATATGCATTTTGTGTTGAGCTTTTCTCTCAGTGCCTCCTCTGAAAAGGGGCCTCGGGGTCTATCCCACTAACTAACTAACTAGCTAACTAACTAACTAACTAACTAACTAACTAACTAACTTACTCATACTTGGTGAAGTCAGTATTAGTTGGACTGCATTGTATGCTGTTTTCAACACTCCCCTTAATGTTTATAATCTCTCTCAAATTTTCACATCTCCAACTTTGTTTTATCTTCAAACCATTTGCTGTTTTAACATCAAGAATGTATCCAGAAAAGATATTAACTGTAAACATAGATGTATATGAAGTGTAAAAATACTCTTTAGCTAACCCTAGATGAAACTCCTACCACCTTTATTTATATTCTCTTAAACTTACTAAATCAGCATGCACTACTCAGAAAAACACTCATAACATCAAAATGAACACACTGGCTAGCTCATGACAGTTTTTTTTTTATTATTTGTCTATTCATCTATGATGATTTGTCCATTTGCTTGTTTATTTTGACTTTTTTTTTTTGTTAAAATTTGTGTGGAGCTTTTCTCCCCGGGCCTCTACTGAAAATGGAAATGTATCCAGCTAGACTAGCCCGGTCAACAAATGTAAAATAAATAAAATAAAATAAATAAATAAAGTAAACAAATCGTAAGACTTTGGGAGAGAGCTTGGAATATCTGGCACAGCAACAAAACTCTACCAAACTTCCTGGCCTAACACTCTATACAGAACCAAGTAAAACCTCTAGTAAAAAAGGACAAAAAAATAATTACTTTGTAAACAGTCAGGACCCTTCTCAGAGTAGTTCAAAAAATGTTTTGGTCTTCCATCAAAAGCCTCCTACACACTGGCAGAAAAAGCAAACCTAGTCTCATGCCAAATGACACTGATAGCAAACTCAAAGCTTTAACTCCCACTTCAGCAATACAGCATCCACACTAAGCAGAGCCACAGGTTCTCAGAAATGCCATGCCATGAAAACCTGAAAATCCACCTCAAACAAACACATTTACTCTACAAACACATTTACTCTGAAATTAATCCCTGTTACATCCACTATAAAAACCTCTAAGTCAGCATTAAAATCCTACTACCTAAACAATCCCTCCTGCCCATGCCAAACATACACCTTAAAACAGTTCTTTAACAAATTCATGCACATTACAATGAATAAAAACCAGTTCTATAACTCCAGTTTTGTTACCTAGCAATGCAATTGTTTTGTTAACACACACTACAAATGGTATTGTTTCATATCTATACTTTACTACATATGTAAGTTGTCAACCTGTTCTTATTGACTCCTGTAGCCGAATAATATAAACTCTGATCTGAATTGTATTACATATATATTTCTCCTCCTTTTATAGATGTAATATTTGATTTACTTATGTTACATTCATTTTTACTTGTAATACTTGTGGAGCTTTTCTCCCCAGGCCTCCACTGAAAATGGATTTTTGACCCAGTGGACTTTCCTAGTCAACAAATAAATCAAAAAATTCCTCTGTAAATTGAAGTCTATCAGCTGATAATCTACAGGCAGAGTACGTCAAAGTAGCAACTGAGGCCTTAGCATTTTTAGTCTCTGTCCACATAAATAGATCCAATAGTGAGTCATATGTACCTTAAATATGGAATAAATCATACAAGGTCCACCACATAAGGAAGGAAACTCCACTAACCTAGGTAACTACTGTCCCATAGCTATACTACCACCACTCCCAAAAATCCTGAAGTGTTGTGTGCACGCTTATGTCCTTCAATATCTACCCTAAAATAATCTCCTCTCACCTACCCAACATGGATTCTGTCCCCACCATAGCACCATTACTGCCGTTCTCTGATTTCTATACAATGTCATCTGCCAATGTAATGCTAGCAAACAAGCCTCAGCCATTTATTTGGACCTCTTCAAAGATGTTTGACACTGTTCAACACCCAAGTCTGATTCAAACCATAACATAACTCCATTTATGTCACACATTATCATGGTTCAAGAGCTACCTAAGTAATCACATCCAAGCAGTGAGGCAGCAAAGCACATGTTCCCCCTTCTTCCCAGTCTCTATAGGTGCCCGTAGTGGCTCATTCTTGAACCATTGATTTTCAACATATACATAAATAAGTTTTAAAGTGTCCCATCACTGTCCACTATGGTTCAATATGCACACGATTCTGCAATCATTTGCTCTGCCTCCTCACTGGGAGAGCTACATACCATTACACAGGAATCCTACTCGGAGGTAGAATAGTGGACAGATAACGCTTACCTTACACTTAATGCTAAATAAACTAAACTGATGCCATTCCTTTCAAAATCCAGTTTGCAAAACTCATAATTTTAATATTCCCTCTGTTCAAAACATTAAACTTGAGAAAGTTTGAAACACCAAGTTGCTTGGTGTAATGATTCATGACAAACTCAAGTCTGATATTTGCATACATAATGTCATAAAGAAAACTCACCAAAGGCTTGGAACTTTAAACAGATCCAGGCCACTTCTCACTGGCCTAGAATGTAAATCAACTGCATATGCTTATCTCATTCCAACACTTTTATACACCACCCCTATCCTCACTAACCTACACAACAGCCTCCTAGGAAAACCTGAACAGCATTACAAACAAAACACCAAATTCATGGCTAATTTGCTTAATGATTCCTAATTTGAACTCTCAGAAAATAAACTGGATAGAATTTCTGAGCTATTTTAAATTCCTTCAGCTAAAAACTGCTAATTCTATACTTCACCACCCAGATGAATGCCCTTCCTTGCATAGCCTCCTGCAGTGGAATAACCCTAGCAGACGTCTCTACTTTAAAGATAAATTCCTAGCTCAGCAAGCAAAATCCTGGAATGCATCCAGAGATGCTCTTTAGTCCAATTATATCTTCAAAGTGTGCAATATCATTCCAGCACTCTTAGAGAAATCGACAATCATCTTAGCTTTAAGAACCTCACTGGTCATATCTTAAACAAAGGATTATGTCAATGCTCTGTCCCAGCTGGCTGCCTTACTACTCTCTTATCGGCATTTTTTTCTTACTTAGGCCTCTCCTTCTTACTATTACTAATGACTAGTATACTCTAATTAGATCTTCCTCTCTTTATCGAACTTTCAAGTTTTCTTCCTCTGCAAATGCTTCTTCCCCATCTACCTTTCTAATGATCAAAACACTACTACTTTGAAACCTATGACATTGTTACTACTTTGGAATGCTCAAGTATTGAACTACTTTTGACATTTACTGACTGAGTTGTATTGTAATAATTTTAACTTGTGCGATTTTTATTATATAAGATGTGTTTGTTTTTGTATGTCTGTATATAACTATGAAATATTTTACTTGAGACATCTTTTGTCTAATTCTCATGTTAGCTCGGCTATGATATCCATATAAATGTTTTCTGTTAATGGACCATAACATAAATAAATAAAATTAACCATGGATTCTTTTAAAATTCATTGGCTTCTGTGGGCCTAAAAGCCAAGAATTTATACTGTAGTTGCTTTCTACAAAAAAAAAAAAAAAAACCATTCAGAAGTATAGAAAAATCCATCTGCTACTCAACAAATTCTGCCTCTGGCCTTAAAGGATATGTGAACATTTTAGCAATGCTTTATTTTAATCCTTGTTTAGTACCCAACTTTCCATAGTACCTTCTGAGTTTTTGGCATAATGAAGGCTCTACTTAATCACATTTATTTTGCTATACTGAGAGAAAACAGCTGTCAACACCTTCTTCTTCTTTCAGCTTTTCCCAGTTAGGGGTCACCACAGCGGATCACCTGCCCACTCATGATTGGCAGTGGAGTTTTACGGTGTGGAGTTGCCAGCCCGGTGCCCAACCTTCCATAGAAGGCACACACATGCACACACTCACGCCTAGGGCCAATTTAGAGTATCCCATCCAGCTACAGCATGTCTTTGGGATGTAGGAGGAAACAGGAGCACCCGGAAGAAACCCACGTGACCACAAAGAGGACATGTAGACTCCACACAGAAGGCACCTCAGCTGAGGATCGAACCAGAGAACCTCTTGTTGTGAGGTGGCAATGCTAACCGCTGTACCACCGTGGCCGCCCAAAACAGCTGTCAACCCCTATACAAGGATAATGTGTAATTGACAAAGTTACTTTTCATCAACTCTGTATAACAGCTATATGGCTTTATTGTGGGTTTTTTACCTCTTACTGTAGAGGTGTGATATGGACTAGTTTCTACATGCAGAAGATCTGTATTCTTTTCTTTATTTTTAACAGTGTATAGCCACCAGTAGTATGACAAAACAGTAGACTCTCACATGTGTTTTCATTGTTGGGTAAGCGAAAACACTTCTGAGCAAGCAACTATTGCTTACTTCTCAGCTTGCTGACATTCTTTCCACTATGCTATAGGGCAGAACTAAAATGTTACATCTTATATCTCTTTCCCGGGCTGAATGGGGAAGCAGCCCCTTTCTGGTCAGTCCATACCTCTCATGGGTACGATTCTAGCACTTGGAATACTAGCCAAAATTGTTTGGGATGTTTTCCCCATCTTCATGCCTTCAGGCCAGCATTGAGACACTTATTAAGTGCAGGTCATGAAAATACCACAACCCAGATGTCGGTGGCAGAGTCATATCTTATTATAAAATATGCAGTGACTTATTTTTAGTTTTCTGTAAATGCCGCTTACTTACCTTACTAATACATCAAAAGCAATCAAAATGGTAATCAAGATGACTGCCGAGAGTTAAGGTCTTACATTCAACCGAAGAGAGACACATTTCTTATAGCAGTTCTTTGGCATTTTACACACGTGGAATTTCTGCTAAACCAGACTTTATACTAAAACTTTCCCTTCCATGTTAACTATCACAACACTAGGACTATTAGTTCCAAATGGTATAGTTACACAAAGATTAAGAAATTTGTATAAAATGAGTGCAGGGAAACACAGAAAGTGCTCAGTATGAATTTTCTCAGCACAATCCAAATTCAACACAGTTGAATTACGTAACATGAGATTAAGAACAACCCGTGGTGGTGGTGCTGCGGTAGCATTGTTGCCTCACAATAAGACGCTGTCCGGTTCGATTCTCAGTTAGAGTGTCTTCTGCGTGGAGACATGTGTGAATGGGTGTACCTTCGTTGAAGGTTGTGCATCAGGTCTGGTAACTTGGCACATAAAAATCAACTACCAATCATTAGCGGACCGGAGTTCCGCTGTGGCGACCCCTAACCGGGAAAAGCCGAAAGACACAACAAGATTAGGAACAACTTTACATTACAAATCTTTGCATAATATTCAAAAAGGAGATGTTGCAAACTAAAATAAGCATGTGCCTCAGTGAGAAGCATAGTTCCATAATGATTCCATACTGAAAAGGCATTAATGGGGAGTCATAAATGGTACATGATAGGACTACATTAAGGCAATATAATATGTGTAATATTTTAAAGTCTGCCTTCTAGTCTTAGCATTACTTTGACAATAATAAAGAATAAAAGCAATCCTTATTAATTACTGATATTTTACTATCTTAGATGAGTGATCTGATGTCATTTTATGATGCAAGTAGGCAAATGCTGAAAGAAATTATTATATTAATGTAGGAAATTATTCTTATCAGGAATTTCAATATATCTTGAAGTGAAAAGAAGACATCAAGAGTTCATGAGTTATCTAGTAATATTATAATGTATTATTTACTGAAGTGTAACTCTATGGCAACATGTAACAGCATTGTAAGTGAATATGCTGCAATACAATTTATGCTGAAAAGTGTACATATTGTATCTGAACTGTGCTTTCAGGCTTGAAATTCATAGACTTGTTAATACTTCATATAACTGGTTGTAGAATGTTAAATTTATTCATGAAATTATAATTTGTCAATTATTTTGGCATTATTTGCCAGAAAGCGTTCATATTAATATTGTCTGTAATCCTCAGTCACTGACCCATGAGCTTAAATGTATCAAGAAAGTTAGAGCAACAGAAAAGTTATTTGGACAAGTATAAATAATAGAGCATTTACTGGTTTTTAATATAGTTGAATAACAAACTTTGTTCTGACAGTGCAGTTGCAAAGTATTCAACATATGATCAGATTGGAAAACAATTATTCCCAGAGTCCACAACAACATACACTTAGGGCAAGTTGCTGCTTTGAGTTGCCTATACTTCAAAAAAAAAAAAAAAACATAGGAAATTCAAAGAAAAGGTTTGCTTGCTTCCTAATGGGATGAGTAAGAACGAAGATCTGCATAAGCCATCATGACTCCCAAAGAATGAGTTTATCTGCTGACCATAACATCAGGTGAAGTATAAATTAGAAGAAGATGCCTGACAAGTCAGATGTGCCATATCTGTACCCACTAACCCTCACTATATTTTTGTAATGGTATATGTATATAAACCAAACAGAGCCGTATGTAACTTTGAAGGCACTATAGATGTATGAGGCAGTATGTTGCTATGATTCATGGACGGTCTGCTATATATAGGTATTCACTGGCAGTACATATCTTACAATAGCAAAATAAATGAAAATAATAATGACAGTGTCTGTCTTCAGTTTTTGTGAGGAACATAGGAGCAATATGAGGCAAGCCATCACAAGAACCTAGCCACAGACACCTTCCGTCAGGCACACTTAATGTTCTTCCCACCTTTTGCAAGCACTTCCAAATCAAGGTGCCAGGGAGAGCAGTCAGGAGATGCCAACCAGGACGTAGTATACAACTAGAATTAAGAGTGAGATGAATGCCACTAGCATATAAGCAGTCAGGGGAGAAGTACTTCATGGTTTGTGTGTGGCATTTAGACTGCATCAAGGTCATTGTTTATAGCAAGTAACTACCTATGTTTTTTGTTCTTCAGCTTGGAACTATGGGGAGTGTTAAATCAAGCAGCTTCACTCACATGGTGCTAGTAAAACCATCTACAGGTCTGGTTTGATCGATACTGGTAACTTATTCCATAGGCTAGGAGTACACTGAGTGAGCAACCTATTCCTCCCATGAAATGTGTTGGTTTATTTCGTGGTGTAGATTTAGATTCCTAGTATGAGTGCTTATAGAGCCATTGTTTTTGGGAAGAAACAAGAAGTCAAATAGGATTGGATCTTTCATGGTTCCAAAAGTAAGACTTGTGTCACCTTGCAACAGGTGGTAAGTGGCTGATTATAAAGAGCATTGTGCTAATCTATTGGAAAAGTTGAATGATTTAAGGATTTTAATTTTCTTTGTTAAAAAGAAATGGGGTCTTTCTAGCTGAATGATATCCGTGGATTGGTATATACTTTTTTGCAATGTTTTTCTGTAGAAACACTCCTTATATGAGAAATGGCATTTGCAGCGTACGTTTCAGGTACTAAGAAAGAAATAGACACTTGATTTTCAGTACTCTGTCTTGTTACCATACGCTATTAGTAGCATTCAAAGGTTCACTATAATCTACTCCATCTCCCAATTCTAAAACCAGACCTTCTCTAACTCTTCTAAAGAAATAAAGCATTGCCCTGTAGTATTTGTTCATGACAATATTCACATTTGTGATATAAAATATTTTTTATTGCTAAATACTTTACATGATTTTGTTTCTCTGAGTTAGACTTGTTCTTTCACCGAAAATTCTGGATAGCTACTGGTACATCTTTTTTGCATTCCATACCTGCTCATGGTCACACTAACCACACACCTCTGTCTGGTGGACCATAAACTAGTTATTATTAATATTTACTGCAGGTTCCACCTTCTCTTCATTTCAAATACCTGCCTTTCCCATCTCCTCTGAAAAAACATGACAATTGCATTTAGGCTTATTATACACACCACTTGTAATATTCTTATTTGGTATCCTGCCAAGAATATCAGCATGATTTTTGAAAATATTCCCTCTTGAACTGTGAAATTTATCACACAGCCTTGTTTTGTTTGTAACAACATTCACACATGTACTGTCAAACAAATGTTGTTTCCCCTAAAACTTCCAGTGGACATGTGGGTCCATACCTTTGCATTCCACACCTAGTTCCAGCCACAATGGACACAGAGACCACCTTCACCACTTTTCTAGCATTCTTCTTTTCCACACTTTTACAAACTGTTTATAAGATTTCTTGATTCTTTATTATCTTTGCAATTCACATTCTCTGGTCTGCTCTGCTATTTCATCTATGCAATCTCACATCTCTGTGCAACATTCCCTGCACCAACTTTCTAACGTAGGGTATTTTTGCTGTGTTCAGATGAAAGTGTCCTCTGCAGTTGTGATATCTTTATCTTCTGTAGAGCTGTAGTTTTCGCTCCATCTTTAAAGTTCTTGGAGTATTTTACTCTTTAAAACAATCTTGAGTTTGATCCTATCCCCCCATGATAAATTTTCACCATTCCAATACTCTATTTTATTTTCAATTTTTTTTTTTGGTCTCCTTTTCCTGTCACCTTTGTGATGCAGTTTTGACTTGCAAAGTTTGATATATTTATTTTTATTTCATGTAGACAGCTTTCAAACGATTTTTGTAGCAATCAGGTAATTCTGATTTCAATTTTTTCTTATTGTATTTGGTATGCGGTTCTCATATTTCATAATCAGTTACCTTCCAGCTTACGTGAAGGTTTATTACAGTCACCAAACTGATGTTCTTCAGGTTACTTTCTGTTTTATTCGCCATTTTACTTAAATGGTCCTTTAGATTAACAGGTACCTGCAATAATGACTAGTCTTCTGAACAGTTTAACAGTTCACTACTTTCTGGTCTCCAGAGCTTGAACCCTTTGTCAACAGCTTATTATTTTATGATGCCATGGATCCTGAACTCTGTATATTCAGCTTTTAATTCTGTTGATCTTCCAACTGTGCTAAATCTGTGTCAGCATGATTACAGATTCCTTGTACCTACAGACTTTCATTCACTATGGTTTGTGAGGGTTAAACAGTAGTGCCTTTCTTCTGAACATTTCCTGTTTTATTAGATTTCTCCCACAGCCTTTAAGTTCTTTTTTTCTCTTACCTCTAGCACATTATCTGATGAGTTGCATTGTCATTTGAGAGACAGAATAGGGCACACTTACATGATGTATCTACTCAGGTCCAATAGTCTATTACTAGACTACTTTGACTGCACTTTCAGTGTTTGTATTCCGGACATATTTTTACTTATGTCTTAAGATGCATTATTCACTGCTTTAAGGTCTGAAAGAGAAGTTTTCACTAAGGCATCAACTAAGATTGCAGAAATATATTATTCTTAAAGAGTTGACATATGAGATTCAGACAGCTTTAGGTATTTTCTGTATAACACACTTTGTTCCTGAATTGCTATACTAATTTGACTGATATCTGCCATGGGATTTATTTATACACAAGTGATTTATTTGTTCAGCCCTTTTACAAACACAAAGGCATTGCATAATCAGCTGTAAATCAGATTCTAAAATTCTATTATACTTAATTTCTTGCACTTTTTTATCAATATTTTCTTAATTCATTAATTTATTTTGACCATTTTGCAAAAGTTTATAAACTTATTTCTATGCATTTTCTTTATCTGATTTAATGTGACTGCCACAGACACATTTCTATTTGCACCCTTTAAAGGAGCCCCAGGCAATACTCTTAGGACGTCCATTTTAATTTTAATCCATTTATTTAACCAGTTTGTTAGGATAATCAAGCATTGCACTACTTCCCTTTCATAGCCTTCTTGTTGCTCAGGGTTAGTCACCTCCTTTTTGTATTCCATTCAGTAAATTCTTTAAGTTCTGTTACATCATTTCTGCTTATAGAAACCATCTTCTCCAGTATGTTTTACTTCTATTCGGAGGCAAGATTATCTAGTGGCCTTTGAAATTCCACATTCTTGGTCATCACAGATGCAATACTGTTTTCCATCCTTCTATTTTATTTTCTTGGAAACATAAAAGTTACCTGGAGTACTTTCTATTTTCTAACATTTTTTTTTTCTGACTTCTTTTAGCATAGCTATAGTATTCTGCGACATTAATTTGTTTGCAGCCTGACTTCACTGCAGACTTTCTTATATTGTCGTCACACTCTGTTTTGCAGACAAACACATTTTCTACTGCCTGTTTTCTCCATAACACAGCTTTGTAACAACAGCCTTCAGTGCTGGAAACACATTCTCTCAAAATGTAAACAGCAGATTCATTGGCTCATTACTGTTTTCTGTTACTGTGGCAACACACACTGGATCCCTATAACTACAGACTGACTTCATAAATAATCACAGGACACTATTTGCTTTATAGAAAACTTCATTATGTTTGTAGTGAACAAATTGTTTTTGGCAGTCCATAGACCTCTGACTGCCAGAACATTTTTCTTTAGTTACTTAGATATAGTGAAAATTCAAAACTGCAGAAAATGTTACCTGGCTTAAATTTGCAAACAAATACCTTCAGTTGTTTCAGAACACCACACATGATCAGGTACAGCTTATACTCAATTAACACCTCTGTTTTCTTGCTGAATTTCAGCATAGCAAGCACTGCTGAGGCATTGCAAAGTGTTCCTAGTTCATTTACAAGCCTTTTTTGTATTGCAAAAACTCACAGATTTTTGACCTTTAGGCACATAGCTCATTAACTGAGTTTCTCAGTATCACATCCACATTAGTAATTGTTAATGTACAACTTTCTTTAAAATAAATGTAAGCATCTCAATAATGCATAATTTTGGGAGGTTATTATAATTCGGCAGTCTCATTATTGAATCCATTTGCATGGTAAAATTTCAGCAGTGACTGTCAATAGCATGTGATGCCAACACAACATAGTAGTGCTTGTTACTTTTTACCTGTGTATTATCTTTTCACTTCATTCACCAATTCTAAAAACTGCTCAGAACATATTTTCTTTTCAGTATGGTGAGTAACTGAGTCAGTTCTGTCTACATTCAACTATCATGTGTGACACAACATGGGGAGTTCAGCTCAAAACTCACATATTATATTTGGGTTCAGGGATTTAGCCAGCGAACAGTCTTTGCTCTAATGACTTTTCACTTACTTTGATCACTAAAACTCAGTCATTATGATTCACAATAAACACTCAGCATAATCAACACGACTTACATTTCTTCACAACTTGGGACACTTTAAAAGTAATCGTATTTAATACACCTTAAAATGCTTGGCAATCAGTACAAAGAAATAACTGTACTCATGAACTCTCTTGTAGCACTCTTAGTTGAGATGCAGTCAATAACACAATACAAATGTTAACATCACAATACTGTATCTTTTTGTTGGTCTTTGTTCTTTACTTCTACACCAGGTTCTAATAATGTTGCACATTTTACAGGCTAGCACCTTCATTTCAGTTTTGCAATTTCTTGTCACTGCATTTCACCCTTGGATCCAATGATGACTTCCCTTCCAGCTCAGTTCAAACTTCAATATCTGCTTCTCAGGGCAACATGATATTGAAGAACACTTTAGTATCTGAGACACTACCTCTCTCTCAGTCTCTTCAGCCTAGTGTCCATAGGGGCACATATATGCATATAGCAATATTTTCTGTTTTCAAACATCATAATGGCCATAGACTTCAGTAAATAAAGCTTTACTAATAACAAATAAAATGAATTCAGATATAAACAGATAATGATCTACTTTACTCCACAGCCATTTAACATACTTCTCAACTTCAAGGATTAGAAATCATAGCACTGGCCTTTATAAGTCATAGCAGAGTGTCAGAAAGAGGAGAGCTTTCTTGTTTTTCACAATACAAGAGCTTTATATATTAGACCCTACATAGGTAGTGATAGCAAGTCATTCTGTATGCTCAGTTTATATATTTAAGCACAACTTACCTGCAAGCCGGTTTGTCCATGAGTGGGACACCAGAAAGGTGGGTGGCACCTCTCGCCTTAAATAAACATGCCACTAGCCTATTATTCAGTCTGGTGGTCAGCAGGGATGATGTCCCATCTTGGTGAAGACCTTTCTTTTTCTTCCATTCCAGCTTGGTGGCAATTTGTATGCACTCAACCATTAGTGACCAGGATTCTGGTAACTACTACTAGTTTAGTTTTAATTTAATAAAGTAAAATAAAAAAGGAGGGGTGTTTAAGATGCATGTGTGTAGTCACTTTGATGCATGTAAATTCGATGGTGGTTGCTGTATGTGTCAGCAGAAAGGGTGCTTCTGTCAGGTTAACAGTTTTGAAGGAAAGGGATGGATTTTGTCATACCACCCCAAGACTTAATATCAGGTATGGCTCAGGAGTGGCAAAATCAGAGAGTATGAGTAGTGATATGCCTGTTGCTTGGTGCTCTCCTGGGTATTACAGGTAATTGGGATGCACCTGAATATATTTGGGGGGGGGTGAGTCATAGTGTTGGTACAGATTAATAGCTTTTATATTGTGTTTGGGAAGACTATGGTAGGCTAACACTTTGGTGGTGTATATACTGGTTTGATTAGTAAGGGCACTTGACCAGTAGGGCAGGTCATTAGAGGGGTGTTCCTCCTCTTCATGATTGTTGGTTCCTTTGGTGGTGCACATCTTCAGTTGTTTGTGAACATGGTTACTATAGGCTTCCCCTCCTAGGCTTTGGTGTGCTATGAGACAGTGTAGCAGAGCAATAAGAGGTCCTTTCTTTCAGTTCTTTCACTAGATCACACAAGTAAAAGTTGAGTTCTTTTGCTGCAGGTTTTGCAGAGGTGTGCAAGTATCATTCTAGAATGCCTGCAGCATCGGTGCACTGATGGTAGATTCCTGAAGGCATCCGTGTTTTCACAGCTGGATGTATTTACATACCTATATCTGACTGCACAGTTAAAGGTATATTAATACAAAGCCAGTGCAGAGGTGTTATGCTTCCAAGATAAGAATAAGGTTGGCAGTCTGTTCCCCTTCCTCCTTTCTCTTATTTTCAAAAAAAAAAAAAAAAAAAAAAAAGAATGAAAGAAATATATAGAACAGGAAGGACAGAGAGGATAGGCAGGCAAGCTAATGGTTTAGCAAGGAGGTATTTGTATTGGCTGGGAAGCAGACCTATCTGTCAACCACTCAAGGACAGGCAGTAGCAGATACAAGGGCATAGACAGAGGCTTTCAAGGATGGTAAATGATCCTACTGCTAACTTTAGTCTATCACAAAAGAAAGATTTGGCAGATGCATTTCCTAGATTAAAAAGTTAAGGCTTTAGATCTAATTACTGCCCTAAATATTTCATAATGCTAGATCTCTTTTCACCCTCCTTCACCATTTCCCCAAAACAGCCCATTACAGGTATTAAAGGAGCAGATTTTTTCTGTAGCAGGTTGGCTGAGAGATTAAGTGATGACTGAGAGGCATGGTTAGGACTGGCCTGTTATATTTTTGTGTTAAGTTATGGTATAGGCTAGCCATGCCTGGTATGCGGTTATTATTTATTTTTTTTTTTTTTGGGGGGGGGGTCTTCCACTTGGCTTTTACTTTGGTTCCACTGTAGTGATAAATGAACTTCTTTTCTCCCTCCTTTTGGTTTCAAGTATTCCCTTACAAACCTTGAAGGACATATGGTATTGTTTAGCCATGGAAATCCAGGGCCTTTTTTCTGACCTTAAAGCCAGACACAGTCAAGGTGGAAGTTCAAGTGCCAAGAGAAGGAGCCAGTCCAGTACTGAAATGGATCTGCAAACTGAACAGAATCCACCCAGTTGATAATTGAATCTGACAATACACTGGTGGCTCCGGGCAAAAAGTCAAAAGCCAAGTCCATCTACAGGAATTGGGACAACTGAGTTCTGGGGTTTGTGGTCTTCAAAGCTTTATCATGACCACTTCCAAGCCCTACCAATGTTGACATATTTTCTCTTCACTGGGGAAGCTCAATATCTCCATGGGGGGTAAAGCCTGGGCTTGGAATGATCTGAGCTTCAGGGAACTCAAGGCTGCAGAAGAAACTCTATGTTGGGATCTGTGACACCATGATACCTGGTTGATTCTCATGCTCGACGAACTACATTCATTGAGCAACTCTCTCCCAGGTGAAAACTTACCAAACGTAAAGTTTTTTGGGCCTTTAACAATGGGAAATGTTCATGGCGAACTTGCATGTTCTCCCACATTTGCTCCTCTTGTGGGAAAGGGAACCCCATATCTATGTGCTGAACCTCATCAGGGCGCTCCTTCCCAGGCATCACAACCTCCTTGATGGATAATGGTACCAGCTGCAACCTTGTTGCACCCACAAGAGGAAGACACCCATTTTGTGGCCAAACAGGTAGTCAGTCACAGAGCTAATAATGAATTCTGGCCATCTTATATGATGGTCAAAGTAGATAAACTAGTTTCACTGTTTAGAGAGTACCTGGACAGGGAGGCATGTTCCTTTTTAATCAAAGTTTTTTTTTTCTGCAGGTTTTCCTATTAGGTCTGCAGTGCCCTTGGATTCCATGGTAGTCAGGAATTTGTCATCAATAGGCAGCAACAAAACCTGGTCTGGAAGTTCATCAAGAAAGAAGTCCTCCTAAACGGGATGGTGATAGGCTGTCTTTCCTACCCACCATGGCCCATTTTTAAGATATCTCCCATAGGTTTACTCTCTAAGAAAAAGCTGCAGAATACTGTTTAATCCACCATTCTGACATCCTTCTGGTTAGTCAGTCAGTCAATCAATGATTTCATTGACAAACAGCAGTCCAAGGTTTACTATTCATCCCTAGATCAGACAGCTCAAATAATTAAGAGATTCTTTGAACCACAGCTGGGTAAATTAAATAGTCAATCTGCTTTTTGCCTTATTCCCATTAGAAAGGATGATTGGCCCATGTTGGGTTTCCAATTTGGAGACTATTTCTTTTTTAACACTGCCATGCCAATGGGCTACTACTTGGCTTGTGCATCAATTGAGACCTTCAATTTAGCCATGCCCTAATGTTGGCAGCAAAGACTTCTGGATCAAGCAACTATCCATTAACTAGATGATTACCTAATAGGGGATGAAGGGAAGGCAGGAGCTTTGGAAAGCATGAACATCTTCAGTAACCCATGCAATCAATTAGGCATTTCCTTGGCTAAAGAGAAGGTTAAAGGCCTTGCTTAGGCTATCAAGTTTCACGGGCTATGCATTGATGTCCCAAGTTCTTCATTTAAGCTGCTGGAGGACAAACTCCTCCAGCTCAGATCATCCATTCACATGATATTGGGTGCTTGGAAAGCTGACACAGGAGATATCACATAGCTTCATGGTTTGTTGAATCTTGCCTGCCAGGCCATTGTCCCAGGCAGGGCTTTTCTCAGATCATTATCTAACTTGTTTAGAGGTAGGAAGAGCAAGGTTAGGATTACAGGCATGATCACGGAATATCTTTGCCTGTTGAACAGCTTTTTACTCAATTTCAGTGGGGTTACATTATGGCAAAGCCTGTGAGTTTCCCCCAACAAGCTTCAGCTTTACACTGATGCAGCTACAGGCATAGCTGTGAGGTGGGTGCTGGTTTGCAGCCAAATGGCTAGCTTCATGACTGAAGGATAACAAGTCAGACATTACCTTCTTGGAAGTTTTCCCCATTCAGGTAGCCACATTAATTTGGAGACAACACCTTGCTAACCAGATCATTTCCTTTTACTCTGATAACCTAGAAGTTGTGTAGGCCATTAACATAAGGACATCAGAGTCTAGGTGGGTGGACTGCATAATAAGGTTGCTAGTTCTACTCAGTCTACAAATTAACTTGTCCTTTACTAGTCTCCAGGTTCTTGGTAAAAATAATGGCATAGCTGACAGTCTTTCCCATTTTCAGGCTTCCATATTTCATCATCTGGCTTCTAAGGTTGCTCCTCATGGGACACACATACCCCTCCAGAAGTGTGTCTTATTGGCAAAGAATAATCCTAACATTGGTATTCAGGTCTTGGGCTGCAAATACATGGAGGGCTTATTCCTCTTCTTTGCATAAGTTTGGGCTTTTTATTGCACTTGACCTTAACCTCTCACTAAATAGAATCTTCTGCTATTCTTCAGTTCATTACTCACAGGTGTTGGCTGAATGATGCCCCAATCTGGATACACCTAGCAACTCAGGGAGGGTTGGCCTATTTGTGGACACTCACAGATTTTTACAAGGACTGGGTTATCATCGGGGTTTTGAAGGGTTGGGAGAACTCTAGATGTTTTCTACTGGACCCAAGAAAACCAATTGACCATCACCTTCTTGAGCTCATTATTAAGGGGCTTTATTTTTCAGTTGACATGTTCTTTGCTTTTGTCCTCTGGGCCACCTTGTTTACATGGATGTATGTGAGTGCTTTCTGAACAAGAAAACTATTTTCTTCCTTACATAGTAAAGATGTTGTTATTGGGAAGGACCAAGTGTTAACATGGTTAAGGAGGTCAAAATCAGACCAGGCAAGCAGAAAGAAGAAACTCTGTTTGGTCAGAGCCATTTCACTAGTCATTTGTCCAGTTCACTGGGCCTCCAGCATCTATATCAGAAGATTGAATGCTAAAAATAGCAAATGCTCTTTTATCGAACTTAAAAATGCAAAACCTTAAAATGTCAAAGGAACAGCTCAGCAAATTTTTTCCCAGGGAAAGAAATCACTGATCCAAAAAAAAAAAAAAATGTACAGGAAAATAAAGTGGGGGGCTGTGTCCCCCCAAGTTAAATATACCAAATCCGAGATTGCACCACAGTGGAGAAAACAGCAAAGACCAGAGAATGCCCCATTGATTTTTTTCCCCTGGGAAAAAAATCGATGTTCCATGCCTTCAACCTTAGGTTTTGCGTTTTAAGGTTTGATATAAGAGCGTTCGCTAATTTAAGCGTTTGCTCTTCTGATAGATACCCAGCCTCCACCCTTCACTGGATGGCATGAAACATTCTTTCATTTTGCCTTGTATTCAGCCTTAGGGCTGGCCACCATATCCTGTTGGCAGAAGTCAATGCCACACTGAAGAAAAACCTTACTTACTTAAACATTTCTACCCAGGAGTATTCCTCCTATTCATTTCACATCAAGCATATTTCTGAACTGTTAGAGAAGGGTTTATACATTAGGCACAAATTATTTATATACTTTACAGGGAGAATTGTTCTTTGGATCCTGTGGCATTGCTTTGTACAAAGACGGGCCTGGCACATCTCTACCCTACCATCTAAATGCTTGGGTATTCTGTCTTGGCTACATCTGTAGGGCATTTGGTGCCAGATGTTAGTTAAAGCACCTATGCTCCCTGCTTTGATCATGCAATTGGGGGCAATGATCTGACTAAGGTTCCAAAGAAAATTATAGCAGGTAGAAACTTTTCTGACCTGCACAAGTTGTGTTTTCTTCACCCAGACATTTGACTGTTTTGGTTTGCTATTTTCCCAAGTTTTCACTGGAAGGGTGCCATTAAGAGTTCAGCGGAGAAGTCCAAACACTCTTTGTCAGACACTGGATTGCCCAAGCTGCCTTGAACATTGGCTATAGATTCATAGAGCACACTGACCTAGAAAAAAATAAAGACTTTTGCGCTAGGGATGGTAACGACTTAAATAAACTGAGACTTGGCTTGTTTCACCTTCAGTTAACCTTGACAGTTGATTATTTTAATGCAGTTAATTATCATTTTAGCAGTTTTTTCACTCAGTTTCTTACTGTGATCACATGGTTTGTGAGGCCACATGCTATAGGGAAATGCCTGCTATAAGTAGCTTGATTGGTGGTCATTTCATGGCTAAGCTACCCAACCCCAATCTTTCCCCCTATAGCAGACATCAGCATCTTGATGGAGTTACCAGATTGTGATGACCTGGAAGTTTTGTTCCAGGAAATGTTGGATGGGCTGTGAGTAAACTCTTGAATTCTTGGTTTTAAGGCACATCTGAAGATCCTCGAGGTTATGCACCTGGACTCTACCCTTTAACCAGAATAGGCCTGGTAATGAGAGCCAGCAGGGGTAGTCACTGAATGTTATATTTTATTAATCTTCATATTCATGTTTGTTTGTTGGACTACGGTTGTTGGTTAATGTGCTTACAAATTAATTGATCGCAACATCATTGCTGGCATGATTTCTGACTCAGCTGTAGTGGATAAACATGGTTTACCTGTAAGCCAGTTTTTATTGAGCAGGACATCAGAAAGGTGGGTGTCACCTCTCACCTTAAATAGCTGTGCTACTTTCCTGCTATGCAATCCAGTGGTCAGCAATGGCAAATCCCACTTCCCTTCCCATTAGGTGGTCATCTCACAGCTTAGCGCCACTTGTCATCCCCCTATAGCAGTCATTGGTCTTTTGATGGGTAACCAGGCTGGGATGACCTGGGAATTTTGAGGCAGGCAAATGTTGGCATGGGCTGTGAGTTAACCCTTGGATTCTTGGTTTTACGACAGGTCTGAGAATGCTTGTAGTTACACACACATACTCTACCCTTTAGCCAAAATGGGTCTGGTAATGCCAGCTGGTGGGGATAGTCACTGAATGTTATATCTTTTAATCTTCTTATTCATGTTTGCTTGTTGGACTATGGTTGTCAGTTAACGTGCTTACAAATAAATTGGTCACAACATCATTGTTTATGTCATTTTTGATGTAGCTGTAGTGGACAATGAAGTGTAAACTCATAAACACATCTGACTTTATGAGGTGTAATTGGAGCAAAGCTAAACCTGAGTGCCAAAATCATAGTGCTCTGCATAGATCATAGCAGATATGTGGCATCTCAATTAGTAATATTTCTTGTCTTTTTTTAGTGAGATTTCTCAGCCAAATGACAAATACACCAGTAGAAAGCAGGTACTATACCTTGACAAAATTAAAAAAAAAAAAAACACAGATCCCTAGTGCCTGTATGCCTGTATCCCTTCACCTACCAACATATTGCAAATAATTTCTGCAACAACTTGTATACTCCTTCTGAATTTCCTTCATAAGTAGAACAATGCCAAGTTAATCAGCTTGTAGTTTCTTCCAGAGGAAAGCAGGCTTTTCTTCCATACTCTAAAATGACCTTCGCCTAAATACAGATCTGCAATGTATTTCCAGTTGCTTGATATTCCAAAGGGGATGTTGCACTCTATGATGGGTCAAATCAGTGCAACATGCAAGAAGGCAGGGACCTCTTTTGATTTAGAGGTACAGTACTATCTTTTGCTATGAGCTGTGAAAGATAAAAAAATTTCCTAACTGTTCTTGAGACTTGGTGGTCAGACGTGAAGGAGTCATCCATCCAAGTGCTCATGTATATCATTGCCTTATCATTTTGAAGTTCTGTTTTTCTAAACTATAAGCCATAGCTAGGGGTTGCTTACTGAAGGTGATGATGTTGCACTTTTAAGGGTTAAGCTTGAGTCCATTTTTGACACTCCAGCAATTAATAAGTGTATGCTCATGTTTGAGCGCCTGTGTGTCAGAGTGGGACTTCACAAAGATTCTCAGTTTATAATTATCAGAAAACTTTGTTAACCAGAGATCCTCATTTGATATATGGCAATCTGAGAAAGGAAGACCAAACAGCAGAGGTCCCAGTGCTAATCCCTGACAGTCTTCTGGTTACCTTCTTGATCTTGGAGGATGCACCCCCTACTCCTACAGTGCTAGTCATATCCATAAGCCAGTTGGCTATCTACCTAATCACCTATGTGTCTTGTTTAATATATTTCATGTGACATGGTATCAGATACTTTAGTGAGGGCAAGATACACTGACAGACAGCTTGTTTCTAGTCTATGATTTGAGTTATCTATTGTAAAAAGTTTAGTAGATTCATCTGACAAGATCTACCTTTGACAAAGCCAAACTGTTGAGGATCAAGTCTGATAAAATTTTTGACATCATAATTAATTAGGTTGGCTATGATACATTCCATGGCTTTGTATATGAGACACATTAGGCCAATATGTCTTAAATTCCAGGAAATGTATCATAATTAATTAGACTGGTTATGCTACATTCCATGGCTTTCCATATGAGACCCATTATACTAATAGGCATGGAATTACCAGAATCAGTGGTAGGGCCACCATTATTTTGTGGTATCACAACATCAAGGGCCATATGGGTTGAACAAAGCCCATTGCTAGAATAAAGTGAAACAGATTTAGAATGGGTGCCAAGACTGCCTGTTTAGTGCTGTTTATTAGGCAACCAGGTATGTTGTCAGGCCTCATGGGTAAGGTGTTCTTTATACTGGAGAGTACTTTAAGTACATGTTCTTTTGTGATGGATTGTGACTTGAGTCTGTCAGGAATTAGTGGTCTTGGAATAGATGGCTCTGCAGTGACATTAAAACTAAATTTATTCTCAAGTATGCTAGCAATATCCACTGTGTCAGAGTAGGTAGTACCATTATGAATAAGCTCTGAATAGTGCTGAGTATTGTCCCATTTTTTTCTGACATGAGTAAAGAATGATTTATAGTTGTCTTTGGCTTCATTATTTAGTGTGAGTTCATGGGAATCCTTCATTTTTAAGTCCTTTTTTAGTTTCTTACCTAACTGCTTGATGTTCTCTTTAATTTGGGGGTGTGCTGTATGGCAATATAGGTTAATGAGATTATTAATTTCTGTTTATTTATTTATTTTTTATGCTTATGGACCATTGCACTGATCTGATTTTAAACTTTCCCATTTGTTTGGCTCTAGTTGGGACTGCCAAGTTAATAAATTTGTCCAGATGTGAGTAGAACTTGCAACATAACTCTTTGCAAAATCAACATTTTTGGGTAACACAATTATACTTGAATTTGGAGACTTCATTGTAGAATTGTAGAAGGCTTGTACATTTGAACTTGTTGAATTCAGTGATTGCTTCTGAAGCTTTGAAAATTTTGAAAGGGAAGATTACTTATTTCTGGTCTGATGACCAATTTGGGGGGGGGGGGGTTGAGGATAGCACATACAGGTGCTAAGTTTTTCAGAGCCAGGCCAAGTATATTCTATCTTCTAGTGGGTTGTTTAACTGTCTGGGTCAGGGAATTCTTGTTTTTATTCTCTTAGTATATACAAACATAACTTGGCAGAATGAATGAGAAACCGCAAATCCATTTTCAGTTTAACTCCGATGTCCCTCATGGATAGGAGCAACAAGTAAATGTCCCAATATATCATTTTTCTGCCTGACACTTTATTTCTATGCAAAATATAAGGACTAGAAGTACCTATGAACCTATGAAACTATAAAAACCTAGGAGTTTTGCATATGTCCTACACTTGTTGCATAGATCTCCCAGTTTATCATTGCATAGTTAAAATCAATTAGGATATTAGCATTCGTACTTATCAGATCATTGTGAATTTTTAGGAATGCCATATGTTCTTTTTGAGACATAGAGGGGGATCTTGTAGCACACTATGGTCTAAAAGCAGATATTATTTAGAGAGAATTGAATCTTTATGAGCTCCGCTTGTGAGTCACCGTGTCTCTATGTATCTGCCTCAAGGCAATGTGGTCTCTAACAAATATGGGTTTACCGCCATAGTTTCCACTGGGTCTAATCAAGTGGTAAGCATAATAACAGGTAATAAAGGCATATTCTTTAAGCTCCAAAACCAGGTTTCTGTGACAATGCATACATAGATGTCCCCCAAATGCAGGAGGGGCTCAAGGATGGTTTGTAGCATTAAGACAAGCAACACTGATTTAGCCTACATAGCTCTCAACTGTCCAGATTTTCACAGAATGTCCAGATTTTTGCCTCATATTTTTGGTCTATTCCTCATAAAATTTGTGGTTTTCTGTAAAATCACTGGGATGATCTGAGGATAGAAGTCACTAAATAATGGCATACATTTGAGTTTTAGAATGCAAATCCTTCAGAAAATGTATGTTAACACAAACCATACTACTTTAGCAACTTTCTAAGTTTATAAGAGCAATATTTAAAATCTGTCCCTATTTTTGGGCCTTTGTCCCTCCATTTTATCAGGAGTTTTCCAGATTTCTTGCATTATGAGGTTGAGAGGAATAGTAATCTTGTGGATGGTTTGTTTTGGAAGTTAGGCTAAGAGGTACATTAGCTGGAACCTACCTAAAAAACAAAACAGTCCTTGGTGAAGGACGTATGGCTGTCAAGCACCTCACCCCATGTTGTCCCATACTGGATTATAATGACACCAGACATTTAACCAGTTGTTTAAACCAATCATCTTTTCTTTATATTTTTGTGTTATTTTTGTGAAGGCAGGATTCCACTGAATACCATTGTGTTTCCTGTGATTGTGACATGCATGGAGAAATATGTCATGTATCCCTATATATATTTCATGGTTTTGTGCACCAGGTCATTTATACCATCATGGCTCACTACCATGTAATGATAATATTTGTTTGGTTTAATGATCCCTGGGGCCCTTAAAGCATTGTTAATCTTGATTCTTGAAAGATAGCTCACTATCACCTTACTTTTGTCTTGGCTTGTGAGTGTGGTATCAATGTGTCTATCTATGCAATAACCAACCACTAGTACATTTCTATTTATTTTTGTAGATTGTTTTAGTGATGATGAGATTAGCACAAAGTTACAAATTAGGAAGACTCATAGGAATATACAACACTAAAGAACACATGCTAGCAAGATTATACTGGCCAGGAATACTGAAGACTGTGGACTTTTGAGCTAGACACTCTGAATGCCCAAAGACAGACCCCCAGCCAGCCTTTAAAAATCTTTGATTCTGCCAAGTATAGTGATGTCATTCAAATGTGTTGCTGTGGATATTACTGAGCCTTTGTTAAAAATCTGTCAGTAGGATTCAGTACATTTTGGTTACTGTGGATTATGCAAGTAAGTACCATGAGGCCATTTCCCTGTGTAAGGCTAATACTGAATGTATAGCTAGGAAGTAGGTTGTATTATTTTCCAGACTAAGTGTACCTCAGCAAATACTTACTGACTAAGGCACTCTATTTGTATGCTGAATAATGAACCAACTTTGCCAATGCTTTAACTTCAAGCTATTCAAAACCTCAGTATACCATCCACAGACAAATGGGTTATTGGAGTATTTTAGCTAAAAAGCAAAATCTATGATAAGAAAAGTTATAGAAGAAAACAACAAAAACTGTAATCAGTTAATACCATGCCTCTTGCTTGTCATGTGGGAAATGTTAGAAGGTTTTTCTCCTTTTAAGTTATAAGGTAGGTACTCACATAGACTAATTTTGACAGAAATAGATGGGTGGAAGATAAAACCCATTTAAAATGTCATATAACACTGTGCCAGCTGACAATAATGATTGAACATATTGATGTTCATTATACAGGAACATATGTGATGAGCTCAGTCAATACAACAAGGATTGTATAATAAACCTCAAGAACCAAGGAATTCAAAGCTGCAGACCAAGTGTTAGGTTTTTGTCCCCTCTGTATAAAATTCATTTTGACTAAGTGGCAAGTCCTATTTTTAATAGCAACATTATTAAATGATATAAAATACAGAGTAAGAGAGGGCTGACATTTGTCCATATCAGGTGGTCTGTAATGAAAGAAAGACGTGTTCCCCTCTGTAGTTAGCTTAATTGTAAACAACTGAGATGTCTGGTCAAGAAATAAATCTGACCTCTCTGAGTGAAGTGCAAATAGAAGGCAACTTCTCTAAGCCATGGAAATAAGACATAAGGGAGTATCTGTTAAGAAACAATGGTTCTCAAATCAGAACAAACCTGATTCAACACCATATTAGGAAATTCCAAGAGGAAAGGTTAATATAGAATATTGCAAACTAAGAGAATCACAGAGAATGGCTGAGCAAGAAGAAGTACAAATCATGTACAGGATGAGGGTGACAGATAAGTCGGTAAGTGAGTATAACAACCCATAGTACTAGTCCCAGATCAGGACAGAATAGTCATGTTCTGTATTGATTTTAGGAAGCTGAACAGCATTTCAAAATTTGTCATTTATCTCATACCCAAGGTTGATAAACAAAAAAAGTTGGGAAAGGCAAGATTCTTGAACTCATAAGATCTAACAAACAGAAACTGGAAAATCCCTCTAACAGCTAAGACTAGCAAAAAATAAATAAATAACTTTTCACTAAAGAGGGTTTATTGCAGAAAACTGACCATCCATTTGGGATATATAATACCTCGGAATCCTTTTAAAAGTTAACTGACAGTCCTAAAACCCCTTATATCATAACACTGTCTGAAGATTGATATTCCCATTTTGTGAAGATACAGGCTATAGTAGACTCCCTGATCCAAGCCAACTTAGCCAAGTTAACCGTTAATGCCTTCAACAACAAGTTAAGCATGGTAGAGGTAAAGCATTTTGGGTGTAACTGTAATGGGAATTATTAGGACTGAGAAAGAAACATTATAAGCAGTGAGAAACTGATAGATTCCAGGTGTTAAGAAGTAGGTGAGGACATTCTTTGAGTTAATTGGGTATTACTGAAATTTTGTACACCATTTTGCATTAATAGCTTATAGGCTTACAAATTTGACAAAAAAGAGAGCATGCCCTTAAAATAAAGTGGACATGAAGCAGACAATCAACTCCAGAAATATTCCATACCCTTCAAGGTTTCCTCACTCTGGAGAATATAGACATCTGAACTTTAACCGAGACTTGATTTAAAGCCACAGAAAATACTCTGCCAGTGCAAGGCTACAGTGCCTGTTACATATTTAGACCAATAACAGCATAGACTGGAGACAAAGGTGGGCGTGTTCTCAATGTACAGTAGCAACAAACATGCCTCCAGGTTGGTTAAACAGGATGATGCCATGGAGCTCATCCAAGTGCTAGTCATCATAGAAAAGGTTCCTCACCATATCATGGCCAACTACAGCTCACCACCTATGACTCTTAAGTCTCACAATTTTTACTAAACTAACTAAAGGTACTCTCCATCCAACCAAACACAAAGGTGACTTCTGTAGACTGGGGAACTTACACTGCCTCAAGCTCTCAGGCACAATGCTTCCTGGACTATATTAATACAAACACTCTGAAACAGACAGTGCATGCTTCTAGCAAAGGAGCAAAGATACTGGATCTGACCCTCACCAACATGGGATGGCATTGCATCCCCCACCCACTATGTTACATCCTCTCTAATGAGTTTGGGTCACAAAGCTGATTCCTGTGAAGTAAAATCAACCCAGAAAACTCAGCTAAGCCAGTAACAGGAACTATTCTTATTAACTGACAGTCTGTCAAAATTCAAGCATCCCCCAACCATGAGACCACAGCTACCTATGGAGAATCATTCACAGAGTCCCTATACAAACACGAATGGCAGCATGAAGGCTGGTGTGCTATCAAAGTAAACCCAAACAAAATCTAAAAACAAGCCCCACTGATGGAATCTTCATCAAAACAAGGTATATATATATATATATATATATATATATATATATATATATATATATATATATATATATAAACATAGCCAAAATCAGAAAGATCAGCTCAATTAAAGATAAGAGCTGCCTTACACAAATACACAAAAAATGTAGAGGTCTATTTAATTACAACAAGGCCAACTACAAGGTCAGGATAGCCTCACAAGCTAAAGGACAATCACAAGGCCTTCTTCAGCTATCGGGAACCTTAAAGTGGGATGAACTGGTGGTGAATGGAACCCCTTTTACAGATCAGGGTGACAGCAAATCTACTGGCTGATAAAGTCAGCACAAACTCCACACCCCACTCCACCCCCAACTCTTTTGGGTGAAATCCCCTTAAAATACTACCCCCAACTATTAGTTGGGACTAGGTGTTGGCAGTACTCACTAAAGCCAAGAACACCACCTCTGTAGGTCCTGACATGACCCATCAGGACCACTTGAGGCACTCTTCATCAATAGCCTTAAAACAGGCTATATTCCAAGTGAATGGAGGACTTCAACAGTCACACCCCGTCAACAAGAGCAGACAATCAATCAGCCCAGGGGAATTCAGTACAGTTAGTCTGATGAGCCCAATATGTAAAACAATGGAATTAATTATCATGGCAATGATAAACAAGGACATTGACAACATACAGACCTGGTAGATTTCTTTGAGATGATCATGAAGGCAGTGGAAGCGGGTAAAACAGTGACTACTGTGTAGCTTGACCTAGCCAAGGTGCTTGATACAGTACCTCACACAGGCATTGTTGACAAGTTCTCTGAGCTAGGCATAACTCACTGGATTGCCAACTGGCTCACTGACAGAACCCGAGAAGTCAGGATCAGTGAGACCACCTGCACCAAAAAAATGGTCACAAGTGGAGTAACCCAGGGTTCTGTGCTGGGCTCACTCCTGTTTGGCATCTATTTCTCAAACGTCAATGCTAATGCTTGAAGCCTCTGTCTCATCAAGTTCACAGGTGAATGTAAATCAGGAGCTATTATACTTCCCTCCCAAAACGCCAACATCTTGCAGGAAGGTTTAACACAGACAAATTACGGGTGCCAAAGCCGTGGCCTAAAACTCAATGCCACGAAATACATTATTATGCCTTTTGGGAAACTGTCAACCCAAGTTAATTACTTCATTGAAAAAGCACACAAAAAATTGACCCAGTAGTAAGGGATGTGGGAACATATGTAGATAGAAAATCAGGCCTTTGACTAATGTAGAGCTAACATAGTACTAAAATCAGTCTATGTTATCCAACTTACATGTAAGGGTATGGTATCCAGGTATAAGGATGTTATAGTACCATTCTACTCAACCCTCATAAGACCTATCATTGAGTACAATGCCTCCTTTGGCACTTGCAACAGTTGGAATCCTCACAAAGGTTTCTCACCACAAGAATTTAGGCCATGAATGCCCTTTTCTACAATGGTTGCCTAAAGGCTCTGTCTCTGTATTAAATCTCCAACAGGCTGCTGACAGGGTAACTTGTCTGGCTTATAGGGCTTCCTCAGACCCAACCCTGATAGATCTGTTGCTTATGCACAAAACAAACAGCACCAGAAACACTAGATGCAGGGACTTGAACTTCAATTGTGACATTAACAAAACATGCTGGAGAGACAGATATGTATCCCAAAGAATCTTTCCGCTATGGAATATGTTCTCCATCCATGTAAAATAGAACGCATCTCTGACCCTATTCAAACAAAACCTTGATAGCTGAATGAGAAATCATAAATGTATCCCCAGTTTGGACCACATGTCCGTTACTGACAGATGCCATCAATAAGAAAAGTAGTAACATAATAGTCCCCCTACAAATCCTTTAGTTGCCTCTCTGCTAATATGCCATCCTATGGATGTCCATGATATTCAGAATATAAATGGGTTGGGATGCACGGCTAGGCTTGTAAGGAGCCCTAGTGGTCATTAGCCCAGTAACAACCTATGAACCTATATTTTTAAACATACTTATTTAAAGGAAATATTGCATTCAGTGTCGGACTTAGCATCTCTGAATTTAGTAGGCATTTTATAGTTTATACTGTTGAATCAGAGATAGGCCTAAAGATGGAGCTATTACAGATCTTTGATAGGGAGAAATGCCCAATATATTTTTGATTCATAAGTTAAGTAGGACAGAAAGAATGGTCCTATATTAGGGATAGAAATGTGTGTGTTAGTGTTTGTTGGATAGGGTTAGGGTAAGAGAAATATCTAGGTAAGGGGACAGGGGTAGTGCTTGAGTTTATGTGAACTGTGTGTGTGTGTGTGTGTGTGTGTGTGTGTGTGTGTGTGTGTGTGTGTGTGTGTGTGTGTGTGTGTGTGTGTGTGTGTGTGTGTGTGTGTGCGTGCGCTTGCGCGTGTGTGTGTGTGTGTGTGTGTGTGTGTGTGTGTGTGTGTGTGTGTGCCTTGTTTAATAGTGCTTTTAGGTTAGGTTAGCTCACATGACTAAGGTGCACAGGGGGGCAATGCACCCTGTCTATTCTTATTCATGTTTCCTAACCCTAATCCTAACCAACCTCACCCTACCTACCTGCAGTCCTACACATTATTTTATGTAAAACCCTTTTCTTAGCAATATCATTTTTCATACAAACTTTGATGATACTGAAAGGTTTGCAGTGATTCAATTAAGTATTTCCAAACTCAAGGATAATGTAGGCCATTTAATGCAAAAATATATTTAAGCCACGAATATAACAGTTCGTGAAAAGGTGATAGCTCTTTACCATATCTAGCAGTTCCAGGCTATGAGTTCCATAAACTATCAGCTCTTAACTGAAAATATTACCTTTGAGTTAAATCTAATGGTATGTAATTTAACCAAAAAAGTATTATCTCTAGTGGTAATATTAGACTGAATAAATTTGATGCCCAGCATAGCTGCCATAGTGTTATCAATTAAACATTTATTAAGTAGAATTAAACTGCCCCCCATAAGTCTTTAAGCACCTGAATGGAGTGATAAGTTTTCTAGCCTCTTACTATAAGGTAGTTGGTTGCACCCAGCTATGTGCATTGTGTTTCTTGTATTCTCTTTAGTACCTTGAGCTGAAGAATACCCAGAAGCCAAAAAGAACAAATATTTAATGATTGGCCATATACTGGCTGTATATAACATAATCAGCATACTTCTGTCTCTACTAGTGAAACATCATCGTCATCATCATCATCAACCCTCTTTTTCCCATTTTCTACATGGGGTTGGGGTGTCATGCCACTTGTCACCATCTTTCCCTATATTCTTGACTGATACAGGTCTTCTCTCACACAATCCATTCACCCCCATTGCTGGACACCCTCATTTCCTCTTGCCTTCTTTCTGTGTGTCCCAAATATTTTTCACCAGATTGTCTTCTTTCCTCCACATGTGCCCAAGCTATAGTAATCCATTCTCTTTGACCTTTTCTGCAATTAGAGCTACTTTAGCTTCTGCTCTTATATTCTAATGCCTTCATCTGTCTCCCAGTATGCACCCTACCACTTGTCTTAGGCACTTATCTCCATCACTTCTAGCTTCCTTAACTGCTCTGTCTTTACTGCTCAAGTCTCTGTACCATACAGTGGTAGTGGTCTCACCACTGTTTTGTACACCTTACTTTTAAGCTTCTTTAGCATTCTTCTGTCATACCTACACCTGACACTCTATGTCAGTGGGCTGCAACCTCTCTGATTCTAGCTTTGACCTCCTCATTAAAACTTCCCTTTTCTTCAACCACCCTTCCAAGTTACTTGAAGCTGTTAACCTGTTCCACTATCTTCCCTTTTATCTCAGTTCTTAGCTTCTTCTGATTTCCTCCATTTACTGCCATTACAACTGTCTTATCTATACTCAGTTTTATCCCATGTGCCTTCAGTTTTGCCTTCCAGTTCACTACCCTTTGCTGAAGTTCTTGCTCAGAAGAGTCTGCCATTATTGCCACATCATCTGCATACAGCACCTTTGTTGATCTGTCCCCTCCAATCTGTTTACTAGTATCCATCACTAGTATGAACAATAGTGATCTCACATTTGAACCCTGATGCACACCCACTCCCAGTGGGAACCCATCTGGGAGGCTGAACCTTGTTCCTACTTGAGTTTGAGAGGATGGGTACTCATACATAGCTTGCACTAATTCTATTAATGTTTGTGATACACTGACCCACTGCATAACTGCCCAACTATTTTGGGACCTTTTCAAATGCTTTCTCTAAGTCTAGGAATGCTCAGTTGGACTCTTTCTTCATCTCTAGATTTTTGCCAACTATCTGCCTCACTGCAAACATCAGGTCATTTGTGCTGCATCCTGATCTGAATCCAATTCCGAACTGCTTATTTCCCATCTTACTTTCTATTATTCTGCGTATCCATTTATCAGTCACCCTCTCCAGAACTTTCATGCAATGTGGTAGGAGCTTGATGCCTCTCTACTACCCAGAGTTGTGAATGTCCCCTTTGTTCTTGTACATTGGCATGAGTATGCTTATTTTCCAGTCATCTGGGATATGCCTTTCTATACACACTGTAATGAGCACCTTTAGAAGCCACTTCTCTCATACCTCTCAACTGTACAGAGTTTTGCAGAATGTCCAGATTTTTGCCTCATATTTTTGGTCCGTTTTTCATAAAATTGTGTTTTACTGGCAAATTAGTGGCAAATCATTAAATATTGAAGTTACAAAATAATGACAGACATTTGAGTTTCAGACTTCATGTCATTCAGAAAATTCATGTTAATGCAAAACCTGTTATTGTATCAACTTTCAAAGTTTTCAAGAGCAATATTTAAAAAAGGTCCCTATTTTGGGGCCTTTGTCCAACTTTTATTTATGGCTTTGTCCAGATTTCTTGCTCTAAGGGGTTGAGAGGTATGATTTCTCCCTATCTCACCCAGCATGTTTATCATTTCTGCTCTGACCTCACCTGGGCCTGCTGCTTTCCCTGACTTAATTTTCCTTAATGCAATTCTTCCTTCTATTGTGGGCTCTTCCTCTTCTCTCACTGTAGGCTGTGTCTGGGGTAATACAGCTTCTGTAGGTTTCCTTCATTCAGAAGCTGCTTGAAGTACTCCTTATATCTGTCTTTGATATTCTGTGGACTGCTGTGTACTTATGAAGGGTGTCTGACTGTCTTCTTTATCTTTCTTATAGGTTCATAGGAGGTTAGTAGGTTAGTGGCCCTAGAGCCTTTACAAGCCTTGCCATGTTAATCCCAAGTATCCCCATTTGTTCTTTTTGGGTAGTTTGCAGAACAAATGTATGAACAGAGTGGGTCTGTGATCAACACTGACTACCCCTGTCCATGAGTGACACAGGTGCCACCCCATTGGCAAATTTGCTGTCTTCCATCCAATTATTTAGGTTGGACTTGAATAGGGTCAGAGAGGAGTTTTGTTTTATATGAAAAGAAAGTCTATTCCACAGAAGCGACAATCTCTGGGAGACATATCTGTCTCTTCAGCATGTTCTGTTAATGTCACAAGCTAGGTTGAAATCCCTAGAGCAAGTGACTCTTGTGCCATTTGACTTGTCAATGTGCAGCATTTCCATTAAGGCAGGGTTGGAGACTGCAGGCACAAGTCACCTCTCAGCAGCCTATAAGATACAGCGTAAAGTGGCAAGGCTTTCAGCCTGTCCATGTAAGTCATGGTTTGGAGTCCCTGTATTTTCTTAGTGAGAAATCTCTGAGGTCTCTCAACCTGCTGCATGTGTCTGGTGAAGTACATGCAAAAGGGTGCATTATACTCTTATTAGTGGTCTGATGTGGGTCGTGTACAGTGGAGTTATAACATCCCTTGACCTGGATGCTAAGTCCTTGCTTATGAGATGCACTATGTAGAAGGCTTTCCTTACCACTGTGAAAACTTGGTGGCCAAAGTTCAGATTGCTATCAACCTGTGTTCCCAAGTCAAACACCACTAGGTTGGAACTCAGCAGAATGCTGTCAATATTGTAATTTGTAGGGAATTCCTTTTTGCGAAAGGAAATTATAGGTAGGCAGTGTGCACTGTTTTACCTCCATCCATGGCTTTGGTAATATTCTCAAAGAGGTCCACCAGGTTTAATAAGCAAGATCTACTCTTAATGAAGCCAAACTGGGTTGGGTCCAGCATTTGGAGGTCACCTATGTCCTTGTTGATAAGGTCCATGAAAATTCCCTCCACGGCATTGCAAATGAGGCTGGTTAAACTTATGGATCTGTAGCTCTCAGGGTCAGTTGATGGCCCCCACTGTGCAAGGGGATTACTGTTGCTGTTCTCCATTCTGCAGGAACATAGACAGTTTTCAAGCTATAATTAAAGAGAATGCCAAGTGGATCCACTAGGTCTTGTTTAAATTGTTTAGTAAACTACCTGGGATATTATCTGGTCCCACTGAGGCTGTGTTTTTGGCCTTGGCAAGTGCAGAGTTGACCTATTCTCTAGAGATACTAAGCAGAGGACTGATGTCAGGTATGCTTTGGAAAATGGTAGGTGGGGACAGGGGGGGTGAAGTTTGCACTGAATCTGTTAGCTAGCAGGTTGGTGATATCTTCCAGTGTAGTATAATTATTATAAGTGAGCCCATCTACAAACAGTTCAGCACATAGCTGGGCATTTCCTTTTAGATATTGGACGTAGTTAAAGAATGCCTAATGATTATCCTTGGCTAAGGAAGGGATTTTAATTTCATAATTTGCTTTAGAAGACTTTACAAGCTTTCTGATTTTCTTGTTTAGGCTGACAACAGTTTGTTTCTCTTGTTATATAATCTGTTCATGCCAGAAGTCCACCACAAGGCTTGTTTTCATGGGAAGACCTGGTTTTGATCTGGTCAGGTACAGCACAGTTTATGCAGTTGCTTAAGTGTTTATATAGGACATTTGCATTCACTTCTGTATAGTGATCATTGCAGGAATTGCGGGTGGTATGAAGGTTTTTATACCATCAGCTTAGTAGGCTGTATTTAGCTTTGGTAAAGTTTTTTTATAATTTGTGTTCCTGGAAGGGTGTCAGTTCCAGTAGTTACTTCAAACAAGACTGACTTGTGGTCTGACCAAACCTGGGAGGGCATCACACATGGGAAGATACAGTGACCTAATAGAGTTTCTTTGTGCCATCGACTCTGTCACTTTACATAAGCTGGTAGACTACCTCTGATGCTTTGTTCTTTGCTGTTGCAACTCCTCTCTTAGCTTCTTTGTTAGACGACTGGTATTCCTTTCTAGCCTGGTCTGTATTTTCTGTCTCCTACTTTATCCTGTACTGCTTTGTTCTTTTGATGACTTCTTCGACTTCATTCCACCACCAGCTTTCCTTATGTACCCTGTTTCTATATGTGGTTCTGCCGTATATCTGTTACGTAGCCCTTATACATGCTGTTGTGAGGCGCTGCCATTCTTCTTTAACTCTACATATTTCCTCTTAGTCCTGATGTGCTAGAGCCTTGAGTAGTTAAACTTGAACCTCCAGCTCTTCAGTCGGGTCTCTGTTTGCTTAGGACAATGGCTTATGCTGTTATTTTTCAAAGGGGATGACTTTGCAATCACTGTTTTTACCCAAGTGCCCTTTCCTTACTAGTAGGAAGTCTACCCAAGTTGCATGTCGGCCACTCTTGTATACGATCTTGTGACTGTCTCTCTTTCTGAACCATGTGTTGGCTACCATCAAGTCCTTTGCCAGACAGAAGTCTAGAATGACCCCTCCTTAATGATTCCTGTTGCACGACACATGTGGTTCCAGGCAGTCCTCATACCCTGTTCTGTTTGTCCCTATATGTACATTCAGGTCACCCATTGTCAACACCAATTCCTGTTAGCCATCAAGACTAATTCCTGTTGTTCTGCTTTATCTAGTAGGTCCTGCGACTGCTGTATGAATGCATAAAAAAATTATAAACCATAAAACTAATAAGAAAAAACAGACCTGCATCAGGGGAACCATCAGCTGTAATATAAAAATCCACACTGACTAAGCGCTTTCACCCACAATTGGGCTTCTTCAGCGTCAGTACACAGTAACACAATAATCACTTAAATACCAACTGAACACAATTAATTACATGAGTACCTACAAATATTTAAAAAAAAATTAACCCTATAATATCCAGTTCATTTCAACCCTGGTATGTGTTTGTGCATCATAAATACATATATAAATGTAACATTAAATAAGCATGTATCACACTAACTAAACACAGTACAACTGTTAAATTTAAAAATTCAATCATAAAAAAATGGGTAATCATGAAATATGCATAAAGAAAAGTGTATTTTATATAAACTGAGATTTGTATTTTTGCATACAGGCTATAGAGATGCTGTCATTGATGCCTGGTGCATTAGATGCATTAAGGCGTAGCTGCCACTGGCATTCACTGACTTCTAATAGAGTTTTTAAATCTCCTCCAAAGTCCCTCTTGGGCAACTTCTCAATCACAAAAATAATAGAAACTTTTTAAAATTAACACAACTCTTGCTGTGATTGAAAAGGACATTGTTTTTTTTTTTCTTTATGTCCCTATTATGTTCCAATATTTGAAGTTTAAGCTTCCTTGCGGTCATCCCAGCATAAAATGCGGTACATGATAGACATGTAGCCACATAAATTACCCTCTGAGTATTACAATTGCAGTGTCCTGGACACCTAAGTGCCCTCTTGTAACTGCGGATCTGTACATATAGTCCATCATTTATATATTTGCAAGCACTACATGTACCGCATTTACTCATTCGTATAGATTTGTTGTCCTAATGCATAAAATTTTTCTCAAATAATTATTTTAAGTTACAACCTCTGCTGTTAATAAACCTAGGAGCTGGGCCTAGTGCATCTTTGATTTCTTGGGTAAAGACTCTATCCTAAACACTATTCATGATGTTCCTAACTTTTGTTCCTGTTTGATTGAACTCCATAACCATACCAGAAGAATAATTTTGACTGGGGTTGTCAGTAATAGAAGTATGGGCATTACTGTCTTTTCTCGTACTATCCAATAGGATGGGCCTAAAATCACAGTGCCGTCTCCTTTCAATTTCTGTATTAAATTTATAAAGTAATCCCATCGGATATCCTCTCTTTCTAAACATATCGATCAGGTGTGACATTTCAGCTTGGAAAATTGTTTCCTGGCTTATCAATCTAGATATCCGTATCATTTTCCCCTTTACCACATTTTTCTTTTGGTGGTCAGGGTGGCAACTATTATAATGCAAAAAGGAATTACTATAAGTTTTTTTACGGAAAACTTTAGAGTGAATTTGGCCATCCTCTTTATACAGCTGAATATAACGTTGCCACCTTTTCAAATGCCCAAAGTGGGAAATTTTTTGTAGAAATGTCAGATTTTGCAGGGCAAAACATATCCACGGCCAGTAGAAAGGACAAAACTTCACTTTTTTGCCAAAATAAAAGTTTATTATTGTAGCATTTGAGTTGATTATTCAGTTTCTTATAACATTTAGGTGTTTCAGATACAAAATACCTCTTTTATGCAACTATTAAAGAAAATATCAGAAATATTTTTGTCCTAAAATCTCAGGACATTTGCCATTTTTTCAATTTTTTTGCAGGACACAGCTGCCCAAAGAGGGACTGTCCCTCACAAAGTGGGACAGGTGGTAACCCTAGCTGAATATCCAAAAACTCTATATTGTGTTTATCAATATGATTTGTGAATTTGATTCAGATATCTAATAAATACCTCTACTTCGGTTTTAGTGCCCTTCCAAAAAATTAGAATATCATCCAAATATCATAAATATAACAATAATTTGGACTTGTATTCTCAGGTATCATCACACTGGAGTCTAATTGCCATGAGTCTGTTATTAATTCTGCCGACATCCTTCGCTGTCTTCTGAAGCCTCTCCCTTGGCATTTTCAGCTTTCACTCAACAGAGCTATCCCATGTAACCCAAGCTAGGCAACTGGACACCAACTAGCCAGTAGCTTATTGACGCAGTGCTGCTGGCCAAAAGGGGCACATAGATCCCACCCACCATTAGATAGGCCGGGTCTTCTACTCACTTATCACCACATCTCGTCAAAATTAGTCAACATGACTGAATCACCTAAAGCCATATTTTACACCATCAAATGGTTAGCTCTGCCACGGCTCACAGTCTGTGATCAGTGTTCTCCTATCTTGGGGATACTGCGTACCACAGTAGATGCCCAGGGTGGTTGGTCTATTCAACTTTTCCCCTAAAAGGCAACATCTAGTGCTGCTGCCCACAGCTCCAGACTTAAGTGAGTTTGAGAAGAAACCACTCTCCATGTTTTCAAGAGGTGGGAGGAACCCACAGAGACACAGGAAGAACATGCAAATTGCAAACAGGCATTGATCAGAGGTCAGGATCAAACCTTGTATGCCGTGCATGAGAGGCAAATACCTTAACCATTATGCCATCTGGACTCTTCTATCACTATTAGTAAATCATCTAAGGGTATTCTTAGTAAGATCATTACATTTCCTATTGATGTTTCTAATATGCACATTAAAGTTCAAGGAAGATTGCACTAATATACCATGATCCTTAATCATATTTGATGAAGAGCAAAAATTACTATCCAATGCATAGGGATACAAATGGCTTCTGCCCCAAAATGTAGGTCCTTACATTTATTGTTGTTAAAATTCATTTCCTTTAGGGATACCCAGTTACTTAAGCTATCCAAATATTTTTTGGAGATGATAATGACAAACAGTTCTTTCCATATATCTGGTATGTAACCATCAATTAGAGATCTTTGAAGTAAATTAGATAACTAGGATATCAGATTATTTAACAATCCCCTTCAAAAAGTATACATTTAAACCATCTGGTCCAGCAGTTGAAGTTATCTTAATGTTGAGCTAAGCTTGTTTGATGTAATCTTCCTAAAAAAATAGGACAATTTCCACTTACAATAGTGAAGGCAAAATGCATTGCATTAGTTACTTGCAAGCTTTAAAAAACCCTGAACACGCATATTTGCCATTTTTTAGGTTCAGTAATGCAATCTAGTCCATTCTTCAATGATATCCCTGATGTTTTATCAAGCCCATAATTATGAAGATGTTTAAACAAACCCTTGTTATCTTTTAAATATTTTTTTTTCTACCTACTATCTAAATTAAATTCAGAAGTCAATCTTTGTTTATAAATCAGTTTTAAATAAGATTGTTTTTTAAATCTATTTTATCATTTTTATTATTTGCTGTTGGAGGGTGCTGTAATAATGTTATGTTTTATCCCCACATTTTGCCTGGGAGGGTTTTCCATTCCTCCAAGAGGGATATTCTAGTTCAATTTTCACAAACTAAACCAATAGGAACAAAACATTCTATCAAGTTATTAATATAGTTGCATAATAACACCCATCTCTCCTGAACTGACAGCCCCTCATAGCTCATTTTCTACTTCTATGTTTATATGACAATATTAATATCTAGAAAATCAGATTCCTCGAACTTCCTAATAACCTCCATTTCTTTAAACAAGGATAGAATAGGTACTGCCACCTCAAATGTGACACAGAGGTAATTGGATCTATCATATTGTGACTCAGAAATGCAAGACTTAGAATTTAGTCTTTTATTTATTCAAACTACATCCAATACATTACTACAGGTTCATTATCAGTAACAATCTATAAATAGCATTTAGTAATATTGTCTGCTAGTATCTTATTTATAAGCTTGGTGGTAAAAAAGAAACTGACCACTCAAGATCAAGGGCATTTAAATCTCCTGCAAATATATCAGTGATAGAATAACATAGTTTTTAATCAGCTTCCATTGTAATTTTGAAAGAGTGATAAAAAAGAGCTGCATCTCTACAGATTACATTTATAATTAAGAATCCTATAGTCTCATCACTAAATGGTAACATAGAAGTGGATCTAGTAGAGAAGTAGAAGCACCTCCCTCTCTCTTACTAAATGCATTGTGGCCACTAAAACCAGGAATGGTGAACATTTTTTTCTTTTTTTTTTAGTCTGAACAAACCTGATTTCTGTTATAACAGCGCATAAAATTAATATTTTACAATGCTGCCTTTCATCTCATCTAACTTGTTATTAAGGCTATGAGCATGAGTCCACAAATATTTCATTTAAGTATTTCTTGTATTAGGATTAGACACACTGTCTACCCTAAGAAAGATGCAACAAGTTTGGTGAAATAGGTTCCATCTACTCAGTTTCCCACATGACTGAAATGTTGCTTATCCTTACAAAACTCAGTATATTACTGTCTAAAATTTCTCATAGTAAAATAACTGTTACTAAGTTATTCAGTGATTCTCTTCCAATGAAGTTAGTAAAGGATCCAACCAGTATCTATATTAATCACAAGAATCCGGGGCAGGAAAAAATGTTATAAAATGCTAATTCAAAGCCATACATTTTACTTAACTATATAATCCCTTCTACATCCTTATAAAAATCATCTTAAGTTTTTGCAATATTGTTATAACCTCCTGCAACACTGATTGCATCATATCTCAAGCAACCATTACATAAACGTTCTATACTATCTTTTGTATTACTCATCTTACAATACCTCAAATAGGAAACCATAACAAGAATCATCTGAATTCTGGAAATAATATTTTACAAACTTCTTAACAATGAGTCACCAGTATTCAAAATATGTCTAGAGACTGTAGGCAAGTTAATAGTAAAGGGTCTTAGAGTAGCATTACTAAAGTTTTGCTTAACTCTATTTCCCTCTATGGACTTTTGCAAATTACCACCAAGGGATCTCCTATGCCACTTTTTTGTTATATGTAAATTATCTTCTTCAATGGGAGACTAATCAATTTCACTCCATAGTTACTTAAGTTGAAATTGAACCATTTGTTTCTATCTGAAGGCACTATAACAGATGTATTGACTCTATTTGTCGTAATATCCAGACTACTCATAAAACTGTTTATTAAAAACTCTGTGTTAGTAAGTTAGATGAACATATCTCTAGTGTCTCCAACTTAATCAACATTTAACAAGACCCTACTAAGAAATTATAAGTAACTTAGTAAGAATGTGATACTGATAATAACACCTGGCAGCACAGAATGCTAGTAGCAGATTTAATTTACTAGTTAAATAACAAACTATATAAATTTAATCATAAATACAAGTTTTATATATTTATCTTTTTTTTGCTTACTGATCAGACACAGAAAGTATTTACTTTCCTTTTATAATCTGTGGATCAAGCTCAGTTACTTTTCACATGTAAACACAGATGTAGTGAGCTATGATATTTTAGATTTTGAAACTATCTCATATAATCATATATCTATAGTAATATCAATATTTATATCTATAAATGATAGATGATAGATTTTTAACTGTGCTTCTATAATGCATTCTACTGACTGAGAACAATGTATTTAGAAACAATTGAAACAAAGTTAAAAGAAAGACATATTTAGTTATTCATTTATGTATGTATGTATGTATGTATTTATTTATTTATTTATTTGAAGTTGGTTACTGAGAATGTTTTATTTTGTTATGCATGATTGCTTTTTAGTGGATGCCTGGAGATAAAAGCTCTAAAAGCATTTTAAGTGAAAGGAAAACAGAATGTGATTATAGCAGACCCATTGTAAGTATGAACAATATTTGAAATAAAGTGATTACAGATTCAAACAGACATCTTTAGTAAATTTTTAAACAGATTTTTTAAATACATTTTTTTAGTAAAGTTTTTGCACTGGAATGAAAACAAGTGATGAAGAAATGCTTGAAAAAGACCACAGCCACAAGCTTCCTGTGCAACTTAACTAACCAAAATTATGTACAGGTTCAGCTCTGGGTATGATCATTATTTGAAAAATGATAATATAAATTAGTTAAATAACCAGCAGTCCAAATTTTAAGAAATTTTGAAAATCATGCAGACCTGACAAACCATTAGTCATTCTGTCATTTCAAGCCACAGAGATTTATTTGAAAAAGATAGCTAAAAATTAGACCTCATTTTATAACATTTTAAATGTTAAATAATGCATCCTTCCTTGACATGATAAGGGAAGTAAACAAGAATTCCAATGTGAAATTTCAAAATGTGAAACTTTTAATGGTAGGTTTATTACATTTTTTTGTTGTGTTTATGCTATTATTTGTTGAATATGCTAGCCAGTTGGGTACAAGTGGTCCTTTTCATGGTTGACCTAGAAGCACTGTCTGGTTAACTGACTTGCTCACATCTCAAACTGTAGGGAATAAAAGATCCTGCTTTATGATAAGACATGCACCAATCCTTAATGTGACCATAGGGCTAAACATTAGTTCCAAGCATTTGAAAACTTATGTGCTAACAGATTTAGTAGACTTTTCTTAACATTTGTTAAGTCTGCATGCTAACTAAATCCAAATGTCTCTTTTAAGGGCTGACTCAAGAACATTTTCTTCCCCATATACAAAAATGATGGTTGATTGAAGCAAACTTTGGACGGCAGGAAGTAGCATATTAATAGTCTTCATTCTCTGCACTGTCTGTTGGCTATTGACACCCAGACTTAGTAAACCAACATATTGATGGAATCATTTCAACATTTATTTTAAAAGACAAATATGCTCCTTACTAACCATATTAATAAATTAATAATTTTCTGCTTGGTTATAACATTTTATCTATAATAGTGAATTGTATCACCAATTCCTGAATAGAGCCTTTAATTTCTCCCTTGTACACCACCTGTGTACATTTTCTTGGATTTTTGTCTAAAGAAAACAAATATATTTTTTCACAGTTATATACTAATTGTATTGAGTTACTTTTTGAGTACTTGTAAAATGATGACTTAATGTTCTATCTAGCAATTTAGGGAGTTATTCATCAACTAGATGTCTTATATTTCCCCAAATTCCTCACTTTGAATACTAATCTATGTTTCCCCTTTTGGCATTTCTGCAAAGTTTTTTGTAAATTAAGTTTAAGCACACTTTAGATCTGGGGTGTCCAAAAGGTGCCTCAGGGACTGCAATACAGCCTTCAAATTGATTATATCCAATCAGTGGCATGCCTAGCAGAAAGACAGAACCAGCCTGAGTATAGTATTAAAATTAATATCAAATCCAGTCTGGTGCATGGTAACTGTGTCCTGTCACTTTAAGTGTGAATTCAGGACTTCCTAGTTAGTTGCACATCAGTAGTCAGACATGCACATTCAGGAAGTTACAACATGCAGTACAGCCAGGAGGTATTCTCATTCCAGTATTGGGGTTATTTGGAGCTTATGGTTTTATTCTAACTGTATGTTATGTAGGAGTGTGTGTGTATGTGTTTTGATCAGTTCACCATGAAATTTGTTGTTTCCAGGAAAACTGTTGAGGATTTCAGGTACCAAATAATGACAGATATTTTAGTTTCAGAATTCATGTCCTTCAGCAAAAGCATTCAAATGCAATCCATGTTATCCTAACAATTGTTTAAATACGTAAGGGCAATATTTCAGGTCTATCCCTAATTTTGACAATTTGTCCATTCTATAATTAGCATGTGTATTTGTGTGGGTGTGTGTAAGAGAGAGAGAGAGAGAGAGCCTGCTCTCTCAGATGTCCCTACTTTTGTATCATATTTGTGGTCTGTTCACTGTGAAATATGTGGTTTCCTGGAACACTGTTGAGGATCTGAGTCACTAAATAATGACACTGACATTACAATTTAAGGTATCACTTCCTTTAGAAAATGTGTACATATGCAAAACATGTTAGTCTAACAATTTTCTTAGTATGCAAGATCAATATTTCAGTTTTTAACTGATTTTTGAGAAACTGTCCATCATATTTGTTTTGTCCTTCCCAGATTCCTGCACTCAGAGGTTGACAGCTGTGAATAAAGTTCCTTTCAGCTGTCCCTGATTCTGCTAAATGTCCATAATTTTGCAGCATACTTTTAGTTTGTTACTTGTACAATTTCTTATTTTCAGGTGAATACTTCAGAAAATGAATTACACCTGTTATATTAGTAAACTTTCTAAATATTAAATAACAATGTTATAATTGCTTTTGTTTGTTCGCTATTCTGGCTTTGCAATATTAATGTGATGTTTGTGAAACAACTTAGAATATGTCATTGTGTGGCTCATGCTTGTGAGGAACATAGAGGATTATCATCACGTCTCTGATTATAACCAAGATATTATGTGTTCGAGACATGGATGGCAAGAAATTCACCTCAAGAGCAAAAGACCCAATTATAATTCTTTCTACATGTATTCAAAAGTTTAAAAAAGTGTCAGTAAGTGTTTTACACCTTAGAAAGCCACAACACACTAACCACATACACACAGAGAGTGGACACTCAAGGAGAGCCTAAGTATAAGTTTATGGGTACCCACGCACCTAGGAAGAGCACCAGTAAGCCAGTAAGTACTTCATTCAGATTTAAAAACAAAACCATTTAGTTAACTGGTTTTCTGCCATGGCCGCCAAGCATTCTAAGTGCAAGACTAATGCTTAACAGTACAGTGAGATTTCATAGGACTTGGCTTTGGGTTAACTCTTGGTTGCAGCTTCTTTTGTGGGGAATTTGCACATCCTCCTTCTCTCCTGGTTTATCCAAAGACATACTGTAGGTGAAATGTTGTTCCTCCAGATTGCCTATATGCTTGTGTGTATTTGTGCCTCTTGTAATAGACCTGGCTTGTATCAGTATGTGTGTGTGCATGTGTGTAAGAAAAATCAGTGCATTTTTTGATCAACTTGGTTTGTTGGGGCAGTGTCAGCATGTGTGTGTTTGTGGACATGCAGAATGTTGCTGGGCTTAAACATAAGTCTTCTAGGTAGCAGCTAAAAATGTTAGCAAGTCATTGTGTTCATAAAATAAGGCATAAAATGCAACACAGAACACTTAGCCCCTTAGGACATCTGGGGTCCTTTCTAGCCCCACTCTTTAGGCTAAGTGGTGGCCTCTTCACTAAACTCCATGTTGTCTAAAACTAGTCCTTCTCAGCAATCTGCACAGAAAGTCACTCAGGGGTTTGTGTGGGGTTTGGAGATGGTGTGGTCATTATTTTGTGTGGGGTTTGGAGATGGTGTGGTCATTATTTCTTTAATTGTCCTCACAAACAAACCTCATAAGTATGCACAGAAGGCTGATGTAATCTGTGATGGGCTGGGAGTAGTGTGGTAATTATTTCTTTAACTTTCCTCACAAACCACATAGGTGTACTCAGGTTGGCTGTATAGCATGTGCCAGGACTGGAGATAGCTTGGTCTTTATTTCATTAAAATTATTCATAAACACCACAAGTGCAGAGAGTGCACTGTAGTTTGTTTAGTTGCAGTGTATTGTCGAGGAGTTACAAGCTGAAATGCATTACTGTGATTATTTTTTTTTTCACTTTCCTCACAGTTAAGCATCAGATACATCTGGCTACAGGTGTCTACCTTCTGTGGGTGACAGTAAGGAGATATGCTGTTTATGTTTGTCTGATAACAGCAGGTTGAAATATTTTACAGTATACTTTTTGTTCTTTTGGACGCATCCAAGTCTGACATCAGAGGGACACACAGAAGGTGTCAGTGTTTTGGGTACAGGTTAAGAGTCATGGTGTACATATGTATGACATTAGCCACTTGAAGTATGACTGTGGCCACTTGTATTTTAATTATCATCCCAATCTAAACCTACTTGCATACATAGAAGTCACTTTCTGAGTGGGGAGTTTGGAGGCCTGGCCCTTTTCCCAGACATGATGTATGTATCCTTGCAAATTTCTGTCTTCTTAGTTTATTGTGAACTGTTGTTTTGTCAGTTTTGAACATTAAGTCATGGACACAACTTATTTATTCATTGAAAGAAAAAAATTAGTACATAAATAAGGAAATGAAGATATATTTCTTTCCTTACTCATGATTTTTTGTTCAGGCTATCATGGGATGAAAATGCTTTAAAATGCATCTCAGAGCATCTAAATAAAACATAGAGCCCCAGCTTAATTCTGTTGTTTTCTCCAAGTTATTACAATGCCATCTTCATCAGTTAGGGTGTGTTGAAAGGCTGAATGAAAAGGCAAAGTGAAACACTAAGAGTGAACTTTTTTCCTTTGCCATTATTTTTTGTACAGAGTATCTTCATTTCAAAAGGTTGGAAAAAGCTTTAAAATACACCTAAGGGCATCTAAAATCATGACTTCTGTGGGACCTAGCAGACCCCCAGCTTAATGCGCTTATTTTCTCCACAGTTATAACTGTGCAGCCTTGGCCAGTTAATGTGTATTGAAAGGATGCAGTAAAATGCAGAACTGGAGACTAAGACTAAATGTTCTTCCTTAACTCATTATTTTTTTTCAGGCCATCACTGTATCAAAAGATTGGAAAAAGTTCTAAAATGTATCTCATAGCATCTAGAAAACAATGTTTTCTACCCCAACTTAATTCAGATATTTTCTTCACATTAACTAAAGAAACTAGAGCAGTACTCAAAAACAGGGACAAGGCCTGGTTACAGTTCCATAAGAACAGAACCAGCACCAACAAACAACTTTTCCTAGAACTTAAAAACAAAGTAAAGAAGTTAATTAAAACCGACAAATCCAACTACTACCAGAATATCCAAATCAAACATCAGAAGAACCCACAAAAATTATGGGCAGCTGTAAACAACCTATTACAACCAGGTAAAAATACCACACCTGCACCAAAAACAGTCAACAACTATGATAACATGGCCATCCAGTTCAACAACTACTTTACAGAATCCATTCAATCACTAGCAAACAATCTGAATATCAGTACACCTAACCCCCCAAAAAACATCCCAATACCTCACCACTATACAGCAATAGCACATTCATAATAAAACCAGTCACAATCCACCATATCAGAAAACTACTAAGAAAACTAAAACCAACCACTTTAGCTGCTGATAACCTCCCTGCAGATTATTTAAAACTAGCATCAGAAGCCATCTCCTACCCAATGGCCATACTCATAAATAGATCCATCACAGAACAATATGTTCCCACCATTTGGAAAATATCACACATCTTACCCCTACACAAAGGAGGTAGCTCCTGTGAACTAACTAATTATCACCCTATTGCCATCCTCTCCCCCTGTATAAAATCCTTGAAAGAGCCGTGCAATCACAACTCATGGAATATCTATTATCACACAACCTCCTATCCCACACTCAACATGGCTTTCGACCTGCCCATAGCACAATGACAGCCCTTCTATCCTTCACAAACACAATTAACCAACTCAGAAACAACTCTCAGTTCATATCAGCCATATTTTTGGACCTGTCAAAAGCATTTGACATGGTCAATCACCCCAAACACTTAAACGTTCTCTCCTCCCACAACCTCAGTAACACAGCTCTAGCATGGTTCCAAAGCTACTTAACAAATCGTCATCAAACTGTCCTTTGGCAAGAATCCCTCTCACCCCTCCTACCAGTTACCTTAGGGGTACCCAAAGGCTCCATCCTTGGACCCTTACTTTTCTCACTATTTACCAATCATCTCCACTTTGCCACACCTCAAGCTAAAATCATTCAATACGCTGATGACTCCACTCTGATCTGCTCTGTTTCCTTCCTTGATGACTTGCAATCTATCACCCAAGACACCTTCCTATTTGTCGAAACTTGGTTAACAAGCTCCCAACTTATATTAAATCCCAATAAAACTAAACTTATTCTGTTCTGCTCCACCAGAAATCCTTCCTCTTTGACAAACTTTCATATTTTCTCTAACAACAAAACCACAATTACTCCTACCCCTCCATACCAAACTTCTAGGTGTCATTATTGGCAATAACCTGAAATTTGAACTCCACATAGACCACTCCATTAATACAGTTCACAAGAAACTTGGTCTTCTTTATAGAAATAAACAATTTCTAACTAACAATACAAAAATAACAATTGCTAGAACACACCTGAGTTCAACACTTATATGCATCCCCTGTCCTTACAAACCTCTGTAAAACCAAACTCACCAAACTTGAAACTGCTATAACTCAATCTCCAAATTTGCCATTAATGCTTCCTGTAAATCCCATCACTGTCTATCTCTCAAACAACTTGGCTGGCTAGAACTCCCTCTCTTAATTCACTTTAATCAACTAACCATAGCCCACAAAATCCTCCACCATCCAGAAAAAAACCCAGCCCTTAAGGACATTATCTAACCATACTTTGCATCTGCATCCCTTCGCTCAAACAACAAACTACTCCTCCAAGTCACCAAAGTAAAAAACAAAGCAGGTGAATCTCTCTTCTCCAACTATATCTCCAAGCTCTGGAACTCTCTACCCAACCCGCTCATAAATACGTCATCATCAAAACAGTTTAAAGTACTCCTAAAAACACACCTTACAAACTCCTGGCTCTGCTCCTGCCACAGTCCAGGTTAGTCCTACTAAACTCCCTCCAAACCACCTATATTACATCATTCCTCAAACTTTGTGCCCTCTCAACAAACACCACACTGATTCTTATATCAAACTTATTCTCTATCTACTACCAATCCTCAATCACACTGACATATCTTTGAAAACTCAACTTACTGAAATTAAGTATAACCCCTCAGAAGGTATTAATTGTTGATTGCTAAAATTTCTATATTTTTTGTCCACTCTATCAACCATTAATGTTGTAAATAGTCCTATTATAACTACCTGCTCTGTGTTAGAAAATGTATTGATACATGAGAATATGTAGCAAATTAATATATTTTATTATGTGTTAACTATACCCTGTACTAAATTTATTGTACTGTTTAATATCAGAGCTTTTCTCCCCGGGCCTCCACTGAAAAAGGACACATGTCCAGATGGGCTCTCCTGGTTAACAAATGTAAAATAAAATGAAAACTAGAATAAATAAATGTATTACAGTACAGTCTTTGAGTTACACTGTGTTGAAAAGATCCATGAAAAGGGGGAAGATTAAGACACAGTGAAAAGCTAAGGTGAGTGGCAGAAACAGGCCAGGCTGAAGGGGAGGGAAAGCATTGGTGAATGTGAAATGGAGGATGGGGGGCAGTGAGTAGCAGGGAGTACCATAATGCTCCTTGCCTAGGGCACCATTTCTCATATGGCCAGCCCTAAACCTGTGCATATTTCATTGATTGGTGTGAAAGTACTAATAAGTGCACATGCATATGCTCATTTGTTCTGCATATTATTTGAGACAGAAAATTATTATAGTTTTACTGCATTTGTGTGTTTTCATGTGAATCTTATTTGTAAAACTAATTTTACTAAGCATGGTCATTTCCACTTCTCTGCGCTATTCTGGTTGATATATACATTCTACATAGTGTGAGTGGAGCATGCACATGCTTGTGAGTGTGTGTGTGTGTGTGTGTGTGTGTGTGTGTGTGTGTGTGTGTGTGTGTGTGTGTGTGTGTGTGTGTGTGTGTGTGTGCATGTTACAATTGCTATGAATAATTAACTGAGTTGATGGCGGTGGATTGTTTCTGGATAAAAATTGTGATGCTTTTGACCGCAATAGTTATTGACAGTGGCTTGCCCAGAATGATATTCAGTTTTTCTGCCTGCATTGAATTAGTAATTTAATTATTATTATATGGTGATATTGCTCAGTTTGCCTTTTGACTGTGATCTTCAGTTTTTTGGCCTGCATTTATCTTTCAGTTTTTCCTCTGCTCTGGTCACTTTATGGGTTGCATTCATGCTGATCATGGTAATGTGGCCCCCAGACCTTACCAGGCAGGACATGTGGCCCCTGAACCAAAAAGTTTGGACACCCCTCATTTAGACAGAAGAAGTGGAAAAGAAGGAGAGGTGACAGAACATGGAAAACAGAGAACTGTATTTTTTTATGTATTTATTAAGACATTTATCATCATACAAAAGAAATGTTCAACTTTTGTAACACAAGTATGTTTCTTATTCTCATGACCAGCACATCTTTTATATTTCTTAATACATTTGTTTAAATTGTTTAAATATCATGACTTGTACAGAGGGAGTGGTCTCATGTCAAACTCCAGAGGCCAAAGTTCATTCAGTGAACTAGACAGTGGCAAGACTTAGAGGGCAAAAGTTTGTTTTCATCTTCAGATGAAGGCCATGCATTATCTAGTAGATTCTGGTAGATAATAAGTGAACTGCAACAGACAGGCTTTAAAGTAAGAAGGAGAAGCCAGGAAACATCACTGTTAGTGGTCTTGTTGGAACACGATTATTTCTACACAACACCATTTCATGTTGCTTGTCTCAGAAAAGCGTCAAAAAGACAAAGAGCATAACAAAAAAAAAAAAAACACATGCAGTGTCATGATGTCTAGGACCGTTCAATGCTGAGTGTTTACTCCATCCCTAAAGGAAGTGTAATGGTGAGTAAATGAAAACAAAAGCAGGAACACCACAGGACTCATTCCCAGAGATCAGTAACTGGTATGAAATGCAAATAAATTTACATTAAATAAGTACATCGTTCTTTCAAACACAAGCCATTTACTGCAACTGTTTGAATCCCTGTTCCAAACATAATCACAGTCATCCTGCCAAACTGAAATGATTTTACTTAATAAATACCTTCTGTTATACAGAAGAAATTCCAGTGTAGTATAGATCTAAGTTTCTGGGTTACTAGTTTCCGAAAAAAAGCAGATGTAAAATGTGAGCTAGGGAATAAAACATACTCCAATGTATTACTTGTCCATAATGCAGCTATTATGCTGTTTTGTGATTGATGTTTATTGTGTGCATTGCCAGAGGCAGGATAACAAACATCTGTACTGATGGATACATGAAATGCTAATAGATCTAACACTAGCATTTACAAATACCTTCAAGGAACATTACAGACATCCACTGTAAAACATCCAGCTGAAGTGTCCAGATGTTAGGTGCATTTTCATAGATAAAACAGCCAGCAAAGTAATGCAAAACATAAATGTAGAGAAGCCAGTCCAAAGGCTGAAAAATACTATGCATCAGCTATACCCTGGGATTCATTATTAATTATGTAGAATTAGAGTGAAGCTTCCACAATTTAAGCATGTTATTGTGATGAGCAACAGCACTAATGGAATACAGATGTTGGTCATCACACTGACACATTTGCAAGCACCTTTTTGTGGCCAGCAATAGTGTTCACAGCCAGGGAAAGGTGCTCGCATGCATGAGCACAGAATGCTAATGAAACAGATTGCCTATAGGCAAACCAAACATGTACTGTACTGTACTGTACTGTAGCCCAGAAATTCTAAGGGCAAGAACAGTGAAAAATTCTGAAGGAGGGGAAGTGAATTGAGGGAATTGTACACTCATAACACTGGTTGTACTACAGAAGTAAGTAACATGGGGGGGGGGTTGTACTCAGATACTCCATGCAAATATACTGAAGTGTCAAGGAAACATTTGCAACATAAATAGTGCCGCAGTGATGTAATGATACCTAATCTGAATGACAATACTTGGCTTATGCATATAAATAAAAATGGACACTTTAATAAAATGCTGAGTTAAAATAACAGGAAGGATAGAAGATTTATTATGAGGTAAATACACAGATTGCAGTTATTGCATATGAGATGTATATACTGGGAATTTATGTAAGCTAACCAACACCACAGCTGTATTCTCCACCTCAGCATGTATACACAAGAACAAATGAGTCTTACAGCTGTTGTGTCAGGTACATCAGAAAGAGACATATTTTTTCAAATAGATTCATAGATTGTTACTTGGCTAAGGATGAAAGGGGGTCTTTATAAGTCTAGCCAAGTTTTCCCAAAAGAATAATGACATTCTGTATCCAGAAAAGACATCAAGGGCCAGGCATTTACAACCTACCTCTGTCCATAGGGGACATAGGGCCGGGCCCAGTGCAAAATTTTCTATTCCCCATCAACTGGTCTAGGTTGCACTTAAATTGGTTAATAGATGAACTTAGCTTCACATTGATGGGAAGCCTGCACCATAGGAGTGGTAGTCTCTGGCTCACATATGTGTCTCTCCAGCATGTTCTGTTTAAGCCACAGACAGGTCCCTAGACCATGTATTTCTGGTACTATTTGACTTAAGAATATGTAAGAGATTCATAAGTGTGGGGTTTGCAGATGTCTTATAAGCCAGGTATAGATCACCACTCAGCACTCTATAAGGAACTGACTAGAGGGAAAGGGATTTAAGGCAGTCTGCTTAAGGCATGTTTGTTATGCCTTGTATTCTTTTTGTAAGGAGCATCTCAGGTTACTCTAGTTGCTGCATATGCCTGGTCAGGTACATACCAAAGAGAGCACTGTACTCTATGAGTACAGTGGGATAATGACCTCTTTGGACTTTGATCCCATGCCCTTACTTATAACTTGTGCAACATAAAAGGATTTACTTACCACTGGGGCCACATAACGGTCGAAGGTAAGGCTACTGTCTACATGCGTACCCAGATTCCTGATCACTGGGTTGATTCTTAGGGCCATATTATCGACATGGTAATTAGCTGGGATGGTTGACTTCTCAAAGGGTGCAGTTATGCATTTCTTAGCACTGAGTTTAAGAACATGGCTTTAGCACCATTTGTTACTCAGAGACAGGCCTTCTTGAAAACTGCTAGTATCTGCAGGGAAGTCAATGACAACTACCAGCCTGTGATCATCTGCAAATTTAGTCAGCTCTAAACCTTAAATATTTGCTTCCACTTTAGAGAAATAGATGTCAAAATGGAGTGGGCCCAGTACTGAGCACCGGGGAGGGGATGAATAACAGTTATTGGCACCCATAGGAAAAGGGTTTATCACCGAGAAAGATTTAGTAGAAAATTATGTGTTGTATAGTCATATAAATCCTAAATGCTAATATAGTAACACTCAACATACATAAGTGACAAATAACAATACAGATTGGATGACATTTCATGATTCCAAGTTTTCTATTTGTAAACAGCACAAGGCTCAGACATTGTTATACTGGGCATACTCACTTATAGGGAACAGTAACATAACAGCAATTCAACAGCACCAGCACACAAGAAACTGTCATAGCAGAGGACCAATCACATTTTTTATTAGTCTGACAGCATACCATACAGTAAGAAATGATGTATTAAAGCCCTCATCTGCCATTAAGCTGCATAGTGTGAGAAAAAGAATTTCAGTAATAAAGAAATGTTTGGAAAAAGATATACAATACAAAGTATAATTATTTTTGAAGTAAGTAATACCTGTAAGCATTGGATGACATTATAGACACTCATAGCATGTCATTTTCGAACACATCCCAGGACAGATATGAGAGATGCATATCAATCTTGGATACCACAGAAATATGCATTTTGGTTGTGTCCCTTGAAGGACTTAAAGGGCTTTCCTATCATAAGGGTTATGGATGCCTTGTCTTGTAGAACAATTGCCTGATAAAGGTGTGCCTCTAACTGTGCCATAACTATATTTCTGTGTGTAATCACTGTGGCCTGACAGACAGATGTTAACAGATTCAAACCCCTACCTATGATACTAGACTAACCACATACCTCTGTGTTGACTGTATGTGCCCCAGCAGATAGCAATGGAGGCACTCACAAATAACTTCAATCAATGTGTGCAGTAAGAATGGAGTTACAAATATAATTTGAACAATCTGATTTAGTCTGAATGTGGAAAAGAAGCAACGCATGTTACTGCCCACACAAAAGTGAGCAGTTCAGTATCAATGCTTCTTTACTAAGGAAGCTGTTTCCATTCAGCAGTACATGCACTGTCCCAGAAATGAAACACATTCTATCAGTGTAGGTATGCTATACAAGCCAGTATTCAATGCACATGTCACAGGAGCACTCACAGCATGACATGCCCCAAATAACCATTTCACTACCATGCAATCACAACATGCAATTATATATCATTGTCCAACATAAAACTGGATATGAGTAACTAAATACTTTGGCTTTTATATAATATCAGCATATTCATATACTGTTACCCTTTTCAGGAATTGAACAGCAAGCTCTGCAAGTCTACCAATTAATGATGTAGATGAAACACAAGTCCCACAGTAGAAGTTTTAAAAAAAGTGTGACATTCCACCTATGCTACCTTATTACATCATATGCATGTGTTGCAAACAACCTGTTTGAGATAAAGGGATATGTGAGGCATCTCCCACTGTAAATGTACACATTATAACTGTGGTGAATGCCATTCATGCAATTCTTTTAAAGCAACACAATGTTAACAGTCACTGACTGGATGTTGAACAGCTGAACATCTGGCTACAGAAAATACACGATATTGTAGTGAATGAATGCGCCATGGTAAAAGTGACACTATGATTATGAGATATGCCAGCATTTCAATGCATTATATCATGTTATTGCTGCAAGGGACATTTTGCCTGTAATTGATGTAGTAATGTAACAACATACAGAATATTTTCTCATTCATCGTGCCAGAGGAAACACTTACTTCAAATGGTATATAAGGAAAATTTAATCACGTGTCATCATTACTCTTAATAAAAAGCATTGCCACGTGAGAAATTATCACAGATTTTTGTAAGAGGAATCATCATCTATACCTGTACACAACAGATGTGTTTAATGGCAGTATTATTGACAAGTACAGCCACAATGAGACTGACACAACATAGTCTGAGCAATAATGGCTGGATTTGAACTAACTACCTAAGATCATAAGCTATAGATTAGGGGCTGAATTGCAAGTGCTGCACAAAATGATGTGGTAAAACCACAACAGTGCACAGTTGAATGAATAACATCACTACTGTTTATTAGCTGGATGCTTATGCTAAAACATACTCAAAAGACAATAACACTGTACAGCTTCACATCATATATGTATTCAAAGAGTATGCTACATAGTATGAAAGTGAAAGACACCCTAACAACTGGACTCAAGCTGCCTACCTATGTATGACCACAGTGCACAAAGCACAGTATCAAAGTCATACACAACGAAAGTCACAGTATAGCTGTGAGATACTGCAGTTATGGAAGCGTTATGTAATTATTGTGTTGCCAAAAATGTATTTTTCCTGGGGATACTGGAGTTTGCTAGCTTAATACTGTAAGTATATGTCACAAGAAGATGTATACAGAGCAGTGGTTGTGAGGAAGCCAGCTGTATATGACAGTAATCACAGTCACACTAATTCTGCAAGGATGGACTTGAACAACCTACCTATCCAGTTACACAATCTATACAGCATATAATCAGCAGCCAGCACCACAGGAGAATTCTGAACTCAAGTGAAGCATGCAGCATATATGAAGGGATGACATGTGCAGTGTATTGCCAAGGAGATGTGTGTGGCAAAAAAGCCATTTACAGCTGTCTGGGGTTGTAAATGTTGCCGATGCAAGTGTGAGCAAACCAATCATGAATTCATTTAGAGTCACACACAGTCTTAGAAGTTAATCACTGCTGAATTACAACCTGCTACCTATCATATTACACATTTGAGAAAACTAAGAAATGCAGGTGCCACAGGAGAATTTAAAGTGTGAGAGTGCACTTCAGAAAGAATGACCTTATTGGTGTGCTGCAGAGAAGATGTTGTGAAAGGTGAAATAAGAGGATGGTGAAGTTATCTAGCAGTTTAAAATGCTTTCCAGAGTGGAAGTTGATTGAGCACAGCTGTGTTTGAAGACTTGTTTATTTGACTCTATATACCCCCCATCACACAGAAAATTCTCATGTTGGGCTTCAGGCCTCCTACCTATCTAATTATATAATGTACAGACCATATTATTAGTCACAAGTGCCACAGGAAAAGTCTGACTCTTAAGGAGACAGAGTGTTCTTTTGAGAGGATGACCTCATCAGTGTACTGGAGAGAGTATGTTTCTGTTAAAAGTAGGTTAACAGAGTTGTGTGTAAAGGTAAATAAAATGATCCTAATGGGAAGTGCATACATCACTAAACATTGCACACACACACACACACACACACACACACACACACACACACACACACACACACACACATTTTTGACAGAGAGCATCAAACCTCCTATCTATGTAGTTACACAAACTAAAGTGCACTGTATTAGTTGCAAGTGCCACAGGAGAAGTCTGATTCGCAAGTGGAGAAAGTGCACTTTGGACATGATCAAATTATAATTGTGTTGCAAAGAGGATGTTTCTGTTCAAATTTGGATAAGGGAGCTGTGTACAAAGTTAAATTAATTCCTATCAGGAAGTGGATACATCCTCAAACATTCTACATGCACACAAGTTTCCCATGTTGAGCATTGAACCTCCTTCCTATCTAGTTATACAACCTAGAGTACACTATTAGTTGCAAGTTGACAGGGGCACAGGAAAATAATTTTCTTGGGTGGCAAAAGCCAGGGTACCATTTGGCTAGGCATATATAGGCCCTAGGGCCAATAGCCTAGTACCTACCGATGAACCTATTAACCTAAGTGCCATTGGAGGAGTCTGATTCTTAAAGGGAGAGTGAACTTTTGGCAGGATGGTCTCATTGGTGTGTTGCAGAGAGGATATTTCTCTTAAAAGTGGGATAAGGAAACTGAGTAAAGTTCAAAGAATTCCTCAGATGGGAAGTTAATGCATTAATGAATGTTACACACAAACGTTTTTTATGCTGGGCATTGAACCTCCTATGTATTTAGGTTACACAACCTAGAGAACACAGCTTTAGTTGCAAGCACCACAGGAGGAGTCTACATTTAATGCTGTGAAGAAGCACATTTGTCCTTGTTAAAAATCCACTGTTTGACCAGATGGTACTGTGTATCACAGGTTTTGAGACAAATATATATGTGTGCACAGAAGAGCATAAAAGCACTGTAATTGCCCCATATAATGACATACTTCTCTACTAAGATTTAGATACTGTCCTTCATGTACATAGCATTACTGTGAAGTGCATATTCCTGTTTGACTGAATGCTATGCCAAAGAAAATCACAGTGGTAATCCTATGGATTGTCAATCAAACTTTACTGGCACTTCATTCAGGGATGAGTGCACACTTCTCTTATCTCATGCTTGCACAATGTGCATTGGCAAGGGAGATACTTCCTACATAGGGTAGTGCACTGCAGAGTAACAGTGAAGGATTATGTGTAAATAGGTTAACCAACAATGTAGCACAGTTGCAAATGTAACTACTGGAGACCAGACATACATTAACCAACTGAATTAATTGAGTCAACATCACTCTGAAATCAAGATAACCTGCTTTCAAAATTCAGTACATGCATACAAATAATGCACAACCTAAATGAAGAATTATCTGTTGCATTTTTTTTTGTTTTGACTCTCTGTCAGAAAAGCAGCATTGCTATGCTCAGTTTCACTGCTGATGGCAAAGTACTAGCATATGCATAATCATATCTTGAAGCATTGAACTTAGAATGGGAATTAGCAATAGTCTGTAGTGCTTTTTTCTTAATTTTGTAGAAAGAATCATCGTATCCTTACAGATGGGTCTATCATTTATAGTCAAATGTAAAAAACATTGAAGGCTAACCATCGAAATCAATCCATTGAACATTCACTTCAGTGAAATTGTGAGACAGGGAAAGTAATTAGCTGCCAAACACTTCCCTGTCTCACACACTGCAGTATTTCAAACCCACCCAGGTGGGGTGCTTCACCTCCCATACCCCCCAACTATATATACTAACTCTGAAATTGCACTAGAGTAGAGAAAGGGGGTTTTAATACTGCGGTGTGTTCCAATGTCATTTATTTAAACAACTTCATAAACAGAGACACAGACCCATCAGTTTCATGGTAGCATCATCAGTAGAAATCTGCCATTAATTCATTGCAACCTTTTATATAACCAAGCTAAATCATGCAACTTAAGCCAAACTGCAAATAGGTTCATAGGTTCATAGGATTACTTGACTAATGGCTCAAGAGCCCATTCAAGCCTAGCTAGTTTTACCTAGATTTTACCCAATTTTCTATCCCTAAGAGAAAGATAACAAAGGTCAACAAGCAGGGTTTTGACTATTTTTACAGACCACCTTTGTCCATAAGGAACATGTGCACCACTCCAAGAGTGAATTGGAGACTTCACATCCATTGGTCCAGGTTGTGCTTTAAGATAGTCAGGGAAGGGCTCTGTTTCACTTGAATAGGAAGCTTGTTCCAGAGGAGTGGTAATCTCTGGAACAGATATCTGTCTCTATATATATATATATATATATATATATATATATATGTAAAACATTTCTTTCAAGGCAGGGCCAGGGACTGCCTTGTAGGTTAGACACAGATCATCCCTCAGTAATTGGTTGAAAACTGAATACAATGATAGGGCGTTTAATCAGTTCACATATGACATGTTGGTTATACCCTGTATTTTTTTGGTGAGAAACCTCTGAGGGTGTCTCAGCTGTTGCAGGTTCCTGGTGAGGTACATGCTGAAGGGTGCATTATACTCGATTATTGGTCCATAAGGGCTAAGTATAATGGAAGTATGACATCCTTAAATCTGAATACCATGCTCTTACTTATAAGCGAAGCCACAAAGAAGGATTTCCTCACTACCATGGACACATGTTGGTCAAAGTTCAAATTACTGTCTAAGTACCCAGATCTCTCACCACTGGGCCAACTCTTACAGGGGTGCTATCAATGTTGTAATTTGCAGGAGTATTTGATTTCCCAAAGGGTATTATTAAGTACTTCTTCACATTTAGTTTGAGGTCATGACTCTGACACCAATCACTTGTCTGTGTCAGACCTTTCTGTAGAATATCAACATCATTTGGGGAATTCATGATTGCTCCCAACTTGCAGTCATCAGCAGAATTGGTCAGCCAAATGTCGTCTGCACTTGCCTTGACATCTGAGAAGTATATTCCAAATAGAAGAGGGACCAGCACGGAGTGCTTTGGTACTCCACTGGTGACTGGCCTCTTGCTGGATGTGGATTTCCCCATTCTAACAACATGTGTCCTATACATGAGCTATTTGGGTATCCATCTGGTGACGTGGGGGTTTATGCCAAATTTTGTGAGTTTATGTATAATACCAGAGTGGGGTATTGTGTCAAATGCCTCAGCCAGGTGAAAATAGTTGGTATGCACTGATGTCCATGGCCTTGGTGACCTTCTCAAAGAAGTCCACCAGAGTGAGCAGGCAGGACCTGCCCTTAATGAAGCCAGTCTGGGTTGGGTCTAGTGTTTGGAGATTTTCTATGTTGTTGTCAAACAGGTCCATTATCCATTCCATAGCCTTGCATATTAGGCTAGTCAGACTCATGAGTGAGTAGTTTCCTGGGTCAGTTGATGGTGTCACCTTGTTCAGAGGGATGACTGTTGCTGTCTGTACTCTAAAGAGACAAAGCCTGTCTGGAGAGTGTGGTTTGGCAGAGATCTGAGTGGGTCTACCAGGTCATGTTTTAAGCTATTTATTAGGCACCCTGGGATTCAGTCAGGACCCATTGATGCCATGTTTCTAGCTTTAGAGAGTGAAGTGGTGACCTTTTTTGTTTTTTTTTTTGTGATAACTAGCAAAGGAATTGTAGGGGGCATTTTATGGAGAATGACCAGAGGTGATAAGGGAATGAAATATGAGCTTAATTTATTGTCCAATAGGTTTGCTATTTCTTCTTGCTGAGTATAAGTAGTGCTATCTACAGCAAACTCAGCACAGTGTTGAGTGCTTCCCTTAAGATTTCGTACATAACTAAAACAATTCATTTCATCTTGTATTTAGCATTTGAACACATGACTAGTTCACTGATTTGCATGCTGAGATTAATAAGGGATTATTTTCTCTGTTGTGCATACTCCCACTTACTTTTAGCAGATATGTTTACTGTTGTGTAGTTTATTTAAGCCAGGACTCCACCAGGGTGGCTTATTTTTCAGGCTACACCTGGGTTTCATTCAGTCAGGTACTCCATTTCTATGCAGTTGTTTAAGAGATTATACAGGGATTTCCCATATACTTCTGCATAGGCCTCCATGTTTTCTGGGTTAGGTGGAGCTTTAGAATTACCCATACTCTCACTTAATAGGAGATAATGTGCCTTGAAAAAAATTCTTTAGGGTTTTAGGGATAGATGGTGGTACTACCATTACATTTATTTCAAAGGAGAACATTTTATCATCCAATCTTATCAATATGGTCATTACGCTGAAAGGGGTTGCAACGCTTCCCCATACAAATGAGAATCAAACAGTGTACTTTGTGTCTGTAAGGTAAACACCTTAAACCTAAAAATGTCATGCCCCATCTGTAATAAAACTGAAATAACAAACAACGAATGTGCAAAAGGAAAACAGTACAAATAAATACAAATGGATACATATTTGTATTTAAATAGTTTTTCAAGTGTCCGGTTTAATCTAGCTAAAAGCATTCCTGCAACACTATATATTTTTGATTGGATAATTAGGCTGGTTTCTGTTTCTCTGCCTTTTATAGCCAGTGTTTTAAACCAGTTATACTTGTTTGCTCAAGCTGTTCAAAGCTGCAGAGAGATTGGCCTTCTGGCATTTGCCCTACAGTGATATTGGAAAAAGAAAAGTGTTTATTTTGAATTGTTTTCTGCACTTCTGTTTTGCTACATATCCATTTAATCTGAGCAACTGTTTTTTTGTCCCACCCGCTCAGTTGTTATGGTGGTGGTCTTTAATCTTCGTGGCTTTGAGTTGCCCACATCTGTTATAAAGTTGATATGGGGCACTCCCCCAGTCACATTACATCAACTCATTCTACTGTTTATAGTGAGAACTTAGTTGTGAGAACTTTAGCTTCTGAACCTTGAATTATCTCATTATCTTCTGTCTCTGCACTTTCTACTAAAATAAAAATAAAAAAAAATGTACCTCTTTCTACTTCATTTTACTGTTTGCCATATTTATTATTGCTTGTTGGTATCCTTGCTAAATTGATGACAGTATTCTACAGAATCGCTGCTTTATTAGTGCTGTCTGTTACTGTTGTTATTTGTGAGCTATTGTTTCAAAGTAATATACTGGTTAACTATATTTGTTTGCTATCTACTGCAGTTCATTGCTATTCAATTGCAATTTACTGCATTTCGTTGCTGTTTAACTGTATTTTTTCATACTGCAAGTGCTATTCTTTTGACTATAAGTGATTAATCTGTGCTTCATTGTAAGTTTTTTCTTACTGAGTTCTTACCCTTAAAATTGGGTAGCATAGTCTAAATATAGGTCTGCAGTATCCAGAGCTACAGCTGCATGGTTTTAAACCCTTTTTGAGGTATTCCAGTTACAAGTTTTCTCTTAGAAGCACTTGCGTTATCATCTAGTAGTGCTACTCGTACACCTTCCTCACTTTACTCTCTTAGCTCTTTCAGTTTCTGACAAATATGGATGAACAATTTCCTACATTTTCTCTTGCCATTCTTTTCAATATGGGCATCCTGCGACAGTATAGCAACTGCCTCATGTAGACAGACAACCCTCTACTACTGCCACCTATGAACACAATTTGTGAGAGATGCAAATACATCACTCACCTAGAGTCATTGCTCTCTCCCCCACAAACCAGTATATCTAGCAGTGAGAAGGTTGGCAACATGAGCACCACACCTCAAACACCACCCACACCTACACAACACACTCTCACATATGTGGAAACCCTCAACAAAAGCATACCTAAAAAAGTGACCTCCGAGGCATAAATGTATGCAAACTCCACTTACCACCACACAACACACCACACATAGTCCACACACCTGTGTCTCACAGTCACTAAGACCTAAACATAAACTCAACATATTACTCATAGGAGACTCCATTGTGAGACACACAGATGTGCCCCTCACCAGGCTGGATAAGGAAAAACTCCCGGTTAGTTGTTTGTTGGGTGCCAGAATCTGCCATATCACTCATGCACTCAAGTCTCTCAACAGGTACTGTTATGCTTCTGTCATAATCCATATTGGAGTGAATGACTTGAGATGTACCTCCCTGGACTATATGAAGAGAGACAAGATTGAACTCGCTGAGTATGTGCCCTAGGAAGGTATGTCCCTAGCCTTAAGCAGCATCCTACCTTCACCCAGAATGATGCCTCAGTACAAACAGAAAATGATTGACTTTAACAACTGGCTTAGTTTATGGTGTCATTCAAAGGGGATCCAGTACCTGACAGCTTGGGATGACATGATTGACAATCCATGATGCTTTTCCACAGATGGCCTGCACCTTTCTCCCTTGGGTTTCAGGCTCCTGGCTAAGGCTCTTGCCTCCCCATAGTGCCTTTTTTAGGCAATGCCATGAGGTCAAAACTGCCAACACGTAAATTTCATCAAAACTTAAATTAAAGGTCTTGCTGCTAAATGCTAGGAGTCTAAACATGCAACTGCACTCATTGCAACCATTCTTAACTCTGGAAAAAACTGACATTTGTGCAGTCAAAGAAACCTGGTTCAAAGCTGCTTGACAGCACTCCAGCCATACCAGGTTACTCATCCTATCATTCATTCAGACCCCAAGCAGTGGGCAGCAAAACAAAAGGAGTTGGAGTTTCACTATATATAAAAGACATTCACACCTCTAGGCTGGTCAAACAGTATGATGCACAGGAAATACTTCAGGTGCAGTTAACCATTGACAAGACCCCTATTTAAATCACAGCTGGCTACAGGCCTCCAACTCTGTCTCAAGATGCCCACTCCACCTATCTAGACCTCTTTGAATCTATCAAGATTCAACCCTTTACACTGATCCTGGGTGACTTTAACTATCCAACCATAGATTGGAAGAAATACTCATGCCAAAACAGAAATGCCCAGAGATTCCTTGATTTTGGCAATGTAAATGCCTTGGACCAGTTGGTTGACACCTCCACAAGAGGTGAAAATATCTTGGACTTGGTATTAACCAACACGAGTAACTACTTCTGCATCCCTACAATGTCATCATCATTGATAAGTTCCGACCACATAGGAGTCACTTTTGAAGTCACCATCTCCCCCGATCCCCCACCCCAAGCTAGGCTCAAACAAAAAAACTTCTCCAAAGCTGATTACCATCTCCTGAGGGAAGGTATAAACAGCTTCACAACTACCTCCCCCTCCACAGAAACTGGCACATATGTCCAAACTTACACTATATGAGCATTTATATAGCTGCACAGAATTAGGAATACCAGACAGGACAAAATCATCTTCCTCAAGGAAGAGTAAACCTGTCTGGTGGACATCTACAATAAAAAAGTTCTATAATAAAAGGAAAAAAATTGCTGTCCAGGACCAAGAAGGAGAAGGTGTCTAATTGAAAGCCATCTATCCTTAGTCTGAACAAGCAAATAAGAGCACTAGTGAAATCCTCCAAAGCAAACTTCGAGTTCAAACCAGCCACATCTACTAAGGACAATCATAAAGATTTTTCACATATGTTCTCAATCTCAAGGGAAGCACCCAGATCTGCTCAGAACTGGTGGTCAAGGACACCACATACACAAACCCTGTAGATATAGTCAACTTGCTGGCAGACAGGTTCAGTGAAAACTTCACTCCTCTGTCCCCCCCATCAGTAAAACAGGATATCCCCAATACCTGCCCCCCTCCTATTATCTCTAGGGAACAAGTCATCACTGCCCTCTCAAAGGCAAAAAATACAGCCTCCATGGGACCCGATAACATCCCAGGCTGCATCCTACATGAACTCAAGCAGGAACTTGCAGCACCATTAGGCACCCTATTCAACAAAAGCCTGAGTACCGGCTTTGTCCCAGCTGAGTGGAGGACAGCTACTGTCATCCCTTTGCATAAATGTGGGGCATCCACCAATCCAGGAAATTATAGACCCATCAGCCTAACTAGCCTGATCTGCAAGACCATGGAGTGGATTATCATGGACCTCATTAACAAAGACATTGGCAACCTCCAGACATTTGATCCCACACAGTTTGGTTTTGTCAATGGCAGGTCATGCTTGCTAAATTTGGTTGACTTCTTTGAGACAGTCACCAAGGCCATAGATGAGGGTAAGATGGTGCACACCACCTACCTTGACCTGGCCAAGGCCTTCAATACTATCCCCCACTCAGGTATAATAAATAAACTCTCACAACTAGGCATCAGTCCATATGTTACCAGATGTGTTGCAAACTGATAGAACCCACCTAGTCAAAATAGAGGAAGCCATCTCAAGTAGTAGAACCGTAACAAGTGGTGTACCCCAAGGATCAGTCTTGGGGGCTCTGCTGTTTGGGCTATACTTCTCAGAGGTGCAGGCCAAATCCAGTGGGTTATAGATGACCAGGTTTGCAGATGACTGCAAGCTGGGTGCTGTCATCAATTTCCCTAGTGATGTGGACATCCTCCAAGAGGGTCTTACCCAAGCAAATGACTGGTACCAGAAACATGGCCTCAAACTGAATGCCAAAAAATGCATCATCATCCCTTTTGGGGAGAATGACGTTCCCACAAATTATCACATTGATAATAAGGCACTAGGCACGCAATTGGTCAGAAGGGACTTGAGAACCCAGGTTGATAGCAAACTGACTTTTGACCACCATATTGCCTCCATTGTATGGAAAGTTTTCTACATGGCCCACCTCATTAGTAAGGGTATCTAATCCAGGGACAAGATGGTCATAACATCCCTGTATTCTTCCCTTATAAGACCCATTATTGAATACAATGTCCCTTTTGGCATGTACCTCACACAGCACATGCAGCAGCTGGAGAAATCACAGAGATTCCTCACCCAGAGAACTCAGGGCCTCAAACATCTACCCTACATAGATAGGATAAAAGCCCTGTCCCTCTACTCAGTCTCCTACAGACTTCTCAGAGGTGATGTCTGGCTAGCATACAAAGCAATCTCAGACCCTGCCCTGATGGGACTGCTGCATATCCGTAAGTCAGGCTCCACTCAAGTAATCTGGAAGCGAGACCTCAACCTGGTCTGTAACATCAATAGGACTGGTTGGCAGGCCAGATTTGTGCCCCAGATACTCCCCCTTTTGTGGAGTAGACTCCCTGTCCACATAAAGCAGAGTAACTCATTAAACCTTTTTAAGAGCAACCTGGATAACCGGATGGGGAACAGAAAATGCAACCCTGGGATTCCACGTATGTCCCTGCTGGACAGTGGCATAGGGTGCCGACTTTTTAGAACATGGGCTAAATTCTTGGTTAGGCTTGTAAGGGCCTCAGGGCCAATAGCCTAGTAACTTCCTATGATCCAGTGATCCTATGATAATGAATTAATATATTTCAAAATATTTCTATTGCTTTTGAATAAGACTTCATACTACCTAGTGGTCACTTCATGAATTAAGCAACTTCTAGCAAACGAGATAAAACAGGTAGTCCTTCTTGCACTCTTTTTGGCCACAAACATGCCATAAAGAAAAGGTAAATATATGTATATGAATAATTTAATGTAGTAATAAAACTTTAGTACCTTCTTGTTGTCATTGTAAAAATCATAACAAAATCAGAAAAATGATAATTTAATCTTGGGTTGTAAAAAGATACTAGGTTAATAATCCATTTATTTTCTAAGAATTCAAGTTTTCCATGTTTTTCAAAACAATAAAATTTTAGTAAATACCCTACTGAACCCTAGAAAGGTAACTATAGCTACTGGATGTTCCAAAACATGTTTATAAAGGACACCATAATCCCTTTTGCACTTAATATCATTTAGGGGCACTGCAATCCTGTCCTTCCATTTTATGTACTTCCATTCTCTCAAGATTTGTTCAATATGAAAGTATGGCTTAAACAAATAACTATATCTATCTATATAGGTACATAGATCGATAGATATACAGCACTAAATTAGTCAAAAACCTGATCAGTTTACCAATGGTTAAAGTTCTCTTACTGTTAGTGGATGTAAAATGCTTCCAAACATGCTTATGATAGCTATACTTTCCTCACAGGAAATATAGTAAGTCTAGCTGTAATTTCACTCCCTGTCAGTCCCATTTATATCACTGAGATTTTTATGTGTTTATTTGAAAGTATTTCAATATTATGTTCTAAAGATTTTCCATAGCAAATACGTTTTTCATAAGTTATACTTGACAGTCCTCTTAAAAGTGGACTCTGACTCACACACCTGAATCAGGCAAGGTAGCCGGTAACAAAGGAATATGCCAAGGTATGCAAAGGAAATTATTCCTGATCGCTCTGCTTCACATCATGTCAAGCTAGGATTTTGACGCCTAATTTTGCATGTATGCCATATTGCCATATAGGCTTATGATCAGACCTACATTCATAACCAAAATGCTATGCATTTCAAACAAATATCAAGTAATTCACCTCCTGAGTGAGTGAGTGAGTGAGTGAGTGAGTGAGTGAGTGAGAGAAAGAGTTGAAATTAAATATCTATGTTAACAAAACACAACCAGTGAGTTATGGTGGGAAAGCTGATCATAATTCATTGTAGCCCATAGAGCTCTAACTGCTCTGTTCCACCATTTTGAAAGATGTAATACATTTAGCACTGCCTTACAGACAGGGTCATGAACCAAAGCATATCTTTAATCCTGTAAAACTCTGTAGTACACTTTACACACACACACACACACACACACACACACACACACACACACACTCACACAATATTGTTTTACAGCTTTCAACATCATTCTACCTTCTTAAAGCTGTCCCATGGTGGACTGTGCTTGTGCTCTGTACAAGAATTGACATTCAGAGTGCAAAAAAGAGCTTTACAAAACTTTGTTATGCACCTCTCTTTTTCAAAAAGATGCTTTATAAAATTTCATAAAATTAAACAAAGAAGAACAAGAAATGGGTCAAGTATCCTTTAAATTAAAACTGATAACACAGTATCAAACTAAACAAGCTGACATGGCATATTAGGCAGTATAGTTGTGTTAGGGGTTCAAGAGGTAGCACACTTTTCTTTAGTGCTGGAAAACCATAAAGTTGTGGGTTCTATTCACAGTCCAGGTGATTGTACTGCTGAGCCTGCAACATTAGGGAGGAGTTGTACTCCTCAGTGCAGTGACCTTAAGATGAGACATTACACCGAGGTCCAATATACTTGAGTTGGTTATGGATGTAAAATACTGCATTGCATCTAGTGAACAAACGTATATTTATAAAGTTTTACTACTAATCTGTCATCTTGTTCATTTATCCACTTTAACACATTGTACACATCTAATGAAGCAGCATATATCACTGGGTTAATTAGCACTAAACCCCCTTCCTCTTTATTTGCATAAAAACTCCTTATTTTGCTGTGTTTACTCTGGATCCCTCATACCTCTCAACCTGGAAACATCAAAAATCTGGACAAAGCCCATGAAAAATAGGTACAAATCTGTACGATGATTAACATAACATTTGCATACATAATTACGTAACCCTGCCCACTCCAATGGAATTGTGGGATACCAACTTTCAAATGCAAACTGAGGAACAGACAACCAAAATATGGCACCAGAGTCCCCCTGCAGCCATTCCATGTTCCATTACCTGGCTATTTCGCCCCGTTTGCCATAAACAGTAATGTACATACTGCTTTACTTCATACAATGATTATTTGGATTTTATTTTTACATTTATATATATATATATATATATATATATATATATATATATACATACACACACACACACACACACACACACACACACACACACACACTCAAATATATATGTGTATATATATGTATGTGTCAGTGTATATATATAAATGTATGTATGTGCATATATACATACACACACACACACACACACACACACACACACACATATATATATATATATATATATATATATATATATATTTGTGGGAGATGTGGCAGGGGAAGAGGAGACACAGGGAAAAAGGGAACTTAGGTGTAAATAGAAATACCATATAAAGTGAAAAGTGTAAGGGTCAGAAACTGGAAGTGCAATCCAAGGTCGGATAAATAAGAAATATATAAAAAAATATCTTACAGTAGTGAGAAGAAGGATAATGTCTAAGAGACCATCTAACTCACTCTTAAGTTAACAAAATAATTAAACTCATGCATATTGCATATTGCATTTACCTCCCAGCTACCAGCATCCAGAAAGCTCAACATGTTGTACTAAGTGGAGGACAGCAGGGCTAAATATCCATACAAAACTCCCACTGTGGATCTGGCTGTTTTCTCATAGGAAGTATGAGTGATCTGAGATTACACCTGGAAATAACACTCTTCCAAATGGCAAAGAAAGCAGATTGTTAGATTGGTTTCAAAAGAAAGTGGATATGTTTTTATCCACACTTACTTTCTGATGCAACAGTTATCTGTGATCAGCAGTATATGTAATCATTATCTATTACATGTAAATCATTAGTATTCAGTTAAATACTAAATATGATACTATTGAAATTTACTTAAATTGCCACTATTACTGAATTATTGCCTTGCTATCACTTCAGAAGTCTTTAACAGACTTCCAGCTGGTGAGTAAAATGATACTACTATCATAACATTTGTTGTTTACATTAAGGACATAGTACGGTCCAGCATTATTGACAACCACCAGTCTGTTTTGCCACTATCCATGAGTAAATTCTTACTTGAGTCTATAAAGGAGTCATTAAGTTTTGCTATTACGTACCAACGTAAAAGCTTCAACTATCCCAGATCTTGTTTCAGACATTTTAGCAGTCATGAAATCTGGTAGAACGGTGGGCATATGTAACTTTTATTTTAGTTTCCATACTATACTCCTTTTCTGCGTATCTCTGTTTTGTGCAAAGGTAGACATCAAACAGCAATCGGATATCTGCAATTAACATCTTGCTAATTAATAGAAGTTACAACTCATTTGGTAGTTTAACTTTTTGAATCTGCATTAGCAATGCATGAAATGCTATCCCTAACAATATCAGGCTATGTGGAAATAATTGTTTATTCCTACTTAATTTTAAAGGTTATTGCATGCAGCAAAGGTATTGGACAAGCTGAAAGTTTCCACAAGCTTGAAACTGAAAATAACTGTTGTAACCACTTCCAAATACTAGATGGACATGTTAAATAATATCTGCTGCAGGCTGAAAGAATTCACATTTCCAGTTACTTGCACCCAACACACACACGCACACACACACACACACACACACACACACACACACACACACACACACACACACACACCCTTTGTTCCTTTCCTTACCTAATAGTTCCCAGCAAAGTTGAAACAGCAGCGAAAAGCAAACGGAGCCCCTCTAGCAGAAAAGCAAACGTCCCATTCTCTTGGCAGCATAAGAAGTCCCAGCAGCAGAGTCCTTCAGCAAAGCAAAGTCCCAGCAAAAATGAGCCGAAAATGGCAGTAATGCAGCACAGCAAAAGTCCCATTCTCTCTCTAGCAGCAAAGCAAACAAAATAAGAAGCAGCGGAGTCCCTCTAGAAGCAAAGCAAAGTCCCAGCAAAAACGAGCTGCAGCAGCAGATTTAAGTCCATCTACCAATTCTTCTCTTAGCAGCAACAGTTTAATTCCCGCCTACTCGCAGCCAGCCGGAAATGATGATGTGAGCTCCTTGAGCTCAATTCCGACTGGCTGGTAGTGCTGATGGAGCTGACGTCATCGCGCACATGATGACGTCAGCTCCGACAGCGCAAATTTAAAAAAAATAAAAAAAACAAACTGCAAAGAAATTGGAAATGAAGGGGTACCACTCGAAAATCGTGGCACCCCTTCATTTGGACCCCAAAACTTGGTAAAAAACAAGTAATTCGGGATGGTTGGGAGGTCTGGGAACCCTATATAAGTGAAAACATTATTTGCAATAATTCCTTTTCAAATACTGTTGGCATCATAAACACACTTGCAAACTATGCTATTTTTGGCATCAGTACTGAATTAATTAAATAGGCTTTTTTTCCTGAATGGTAATATATATGTTCTCTAGAAAAAAAGGTTTGTTTTATTTCTTCTATTGTTTTTTTTCATTGAATTCTACTTACATGTTTTTTGCTAAATTCGATACCAGAATTGTAAAATGCATACCCCCTGTCTTTACTATGTCACCTAAACCTATACTTTTCTCTTTATTTAAAGTCATCCCAATCACCCCTAGGCACTCATTTTTGGGAAAATGTTTTCTTCTTGTATCCAATTTTTTTTTTGTTATTATAATGTCTTCTACATAAGTTAATAGAACGGGAATTCTTAACCCTTCAGGTGTTATATACCCCATCTCCTTCATTTTATATTTATTTTACATACTATCTCATTCATAACTAATACAAACAGTTTAGTTTTTATTGGATATCCCCATCTTTCACCACTCTTCATAAGTACCTCTTGGTTTAACCAGCCATTTACAAGTATGTTAGTTTAGTATAACTAAACACTGATATACATAATTACCACTCAAGGAGACCTCTGTATAACCCAGCCCATGACCCACCCAAACATAGGACAACATGGATGTGCAATTTGCAAATGTCTACATAGCCAGGCTGATAGATATGGGCATCCTGTCGCAATATAGCAATTGTCTTACGTTCATAATCAACCATTTAATCCTTAAAGAAACAGACACAGTGCTTGAGAGATGCACATACAGAATTTCACTGGAGTCAAAAATCTCACATACACACAATGTTGTCAAGAACACACACACACATACACACACACACACACATACACACACACACACACACACACACACACACACACACACACACACACACACACACACACACACACACACACACACACACACGCACACACACACACACTGCACACACCATACATAGTGTCTACCATACACATAGCCCAACCTGTGCTGAGGCATTAAAAAGCAATCTTCCCAAACCTCAAAGACCTCCTAAGCCTATAAATGGCAACACCTATCCTCAGCAATCTCTAAAGCACTCAGGAAAAGCAACACCAAACTCCACACAAATGCCTACACCCAGTGGCATTCCAAGAGTAAAGCCCATAAGGTAAGCTGACACAATAGTCAGGACTCTTGTCATAGGGTACTCCATTGTGCAACACACGGATGCCCCACTCACCAGAATGACCAAGTAGAAGATAATGGTTAGTTGCTTATTTGGAGCCAGGATCCACAGTATGATTCTGTCATAGTCTATGTTGGCATTAATGACCTGAGACATAGTTCTCTGGACTATATGATGACAAACATTATGGACATGTCTCTGAATATGTGTCTCAGTCAGGTATGTGGCTTCCATTGAGCAGCATTCTACCTTCATCAAGGATGATGCCACAGTATGAACAAAGGATGATTATCTTCAATAATTGGCTTAGTTTCTGGTCTCTTTCCAGGGGGATCCAATATTTGTCAGAGTGGGAGAGCATGGTTATCAAACCAGATTGCTTTGCAAAGGAGGATCTGCACCTGCCTCCCCTAGGCTTCTAAATATTGGCTAAAACTTTATCTACCCACTTAGAGCCTTTTTTAGGCAATGTTAAATTGATAAACTTATTGGCATAGCAAATAAAATGCAAATAAACCTAAAGGTGTTAATACTTAGTACTAGAAGCCTAAGCATGCAACTCCACACCCTACAAGCTGCCCTCCCTCTGGAGAGTATAGAGGTCTATGCCATTACTGAGTCATGGCCTGAATCCGTAGAAAGTGCCCAAGCAGTGAAAGGCTTCAGTGCCTTCCATATGTTTAGACCATCAGCTGCGCAGACAGGGACAAGAGGAGGAGGAATCTCGGTCTATATTAACAACAGGAATAACTCTAAGTTTGTTAAACAGTAACCCTGGAATTTGTCCATGTGCAAATCACCATAGACAAAGCCACATACTGTATCCTAGTAAGTTATAGGTCATGCTGTATGTCCTGAGAGCCCCATAGCTTGTACATAGACCTACTGGGGATACTCACCATTAAACCAAATACCCTATTTATTGGAGACTTTAACTACCCCTTTGTAGACTGGGAAACATAGGTTGCATCATACTAGCAGGCACAATTATTCCTGGTCTTTATTATCAAAAATATCCTTCACCAGACAGTTATCACACCCACCAGAGATTCATGCATACTGGAACATATACTCACCAATATGGGAGAGCATTGCAGTTGACTGCAAATTGGGACCTATCATAGATTCTCCCATGACACAAACCTCTTACAAGAGGGTTTAACACAGACACATGACTGGTGCTAAAGTCACGGACTAAAACTCAATGCAAAGAAGTGCATTATAGTTCCTTTGGGAAAACTGCCACCCAAACTAATTACTCCATTGATAAGAACTGTTGATATATGTAGACAGTAATTGGCCCTTGACCAACATGTTTCAAGGCAGTAAAAAAATAATTCAATGTCACCCATATTTCAAGTAAGGGCATGAAATCACGGTCCAAGGAAATCATAGTGCCACTTTATTTAGCCCTTATCAGACCCATCACTGAGTATAATGTCCCCTTTGGCATGTACCTGACCATACATGCGCAACAGCTGAAATTCCCACAAAGGTTTCTTACCAGGAGAATTCAGGATAAAAACATATTGCCCTATATAGATCATCTTAAAGTCTTATCTCTATATTCTGTCTCCTACAGGTTACTGACAGACAAACAGTGCCTGGCATACAAGGCATTGTCAGATCCAGCTGTGATGGACCTTTTACCCATCGGCAAAATGAACATCAGAACCACTAGATCCAAGGTCTAGTCTCTATTTCACTGATAGCGAGAGGCAGCCAATAATGCCCAAACTAACACCCCCCCCCACATAACCTCTAGAATCTTCCTAACTAACATACTCCCTCCTAATAAATGCCCATGATACATAGCATACCTCTCAACCTCTTTCAGCAAAAAATCTGGACAAGGACAAAGGCCAATAAAATAGGGACAGTATATTACATAGGGATACCATTGGGTTGGACTTCACAGCTAGGCTTATAAAGTGTTTGTTGGCCCGGTATATGCCTATGAACCTATGTGCCTTTCAGCTACCAACTGGAGACACGGTGTGCAGCTTAGGCATCTGTCTCAACAATATTCCATCAATTTCTTAATGTAATGTTGCAGTATAGAAGTGGAAGTAAATGAGACCTACACATACCACAGAGAGAGAGAGAGAGCCTATAGCATGTGGTTCTTCTGTGATATAGCTCATTTCCTTGAGGAACTGCAGCCATGGACTACATCCAAATTGAAATAAAGGCCACACCTGTTGATCTAGGATGAAGGTATGTGAACCATAAAGGGTATCACTCCATTAATTGTCAAGGGGTCTGCAATACACAGAATACCATCTATAATGCATATACAGACCATCTAAGCAGTTGTCATGCCTCACACATAAAGCACACTTGTGACCCTTACCAACTGTTTGTCAGACATATCATTTCCCAGTGATGTCTTATTGACAATGCTGGAGATGTCCCAGCCCCCTCACTGATGTTATCAGAAAATCACAGACTGTCAGAACAGGGATACAACTATGCCCTATCACAAACCAGAGATATTGTGGAGTGGGTGTGTTTAGGTTGCTGAAGGCAATTGTTTGCTACCTAGATATAGCTGGTGCCCCTATGCAGTCTGACCTGGGTTGAGGTGCTAAAATATTTTTAGTGTGCGCAGTGCTTCACAATATTATACATATGATGGCCATTACAGCAGAGATTGCCATTGCAGGAGGAACATCTCCCAGCACACCGGCCAGTCAAGGGTGAGTCAGATGAGGAGCTAGCATCAGAGTTAAACATGCTATCAGAGGCAGGAGCATTATACCATGGCAAAGAAAACGCAGCCTCCACACAGCTTCAGTCCAGAGCACTGCATATACACTACAGTAAAACTGATTCATGCAAACCCAGCAACAGACTTTGCTTACCATACTTCTCAGTTGTCCAGATTTTTGCCTCGTATTTTCAGTCTGTTCCTCTTAAAATTCATTTTTTGCTGCCAAATCATTGAGGACTGAAGTCACTAAATAATGACAGACATCTGAGTTTTAGACTTCATATCCTTAAGAAAATACATGCTAATGAAAAACATGTTATTCTAGCAACTTTCTAAGTTTACAGGAGCAATATTTAAAACTCTCCCTATTGTTGTGCCTTTGTCCCTGCCCCCACATTATTTCTGGCTTTGTCTAGATTTCTTGAGCAAAGAGGTTGCTTGCCATACATAGACTGGCCAATCTGTGCATCAGCCATAGGCAACTCAATCAAAGAAGTACCAAAGTGCAGGGCACAGTTAGCATAATTTGAACAGGTGGGACAGGGAGCACAGGTGTTTTATGTCTTCCCCAGGAAAGTATGCGATTGCTGTACCAACTGAAATGTGCATTGTGGAGGTCACTGTAGAAGGTCATATGATAGGCCAATGCCACTGATGAAATGAGTGTGTGAGAAAATGGGAGCTGTAGTAGTGATCGTGTGTGAGAGTGTGTGTGTGTGTGTGTGTGTGTGTGTGTGTGTGTGTGTGTGTGTGTGTGTGTGTGTGTGTGTGTGTGTGCACGCGTGCACATGTGTATGTTTAGCAGCAATTGTGCCACTGTGTCTCAATCTAATGAATGAGTCCAAGGCATGCATAGTGATGGTTGGGTATACTGTGTGTGTCCCAGCCCATGAGAATTGACTCTACCAGGAGTTTCCTGGGTAGCACCATGCCTTTGGCAAGATGTTGGTGTGCTACATGACCATAACCATTTTCTTTTACCAGATGTGCTACTGGTACAACCGGCATGGACCTGAAGATGCCCTCTTCTACCCATATGCACTTCCACAATCAATGTTGCTGTGCAAGTACAGCTGTTGATTGACCATGACCTTGGCTGTCCATCCCCATGGTGGCTACTGTCCTTGAGGCAGCAGTGGATGGGCTGCATGAAACCTGCCTGCCATGTGGCATATAGGCCTGGAAGGACATGACTTGTGCTAATATGTGATTGAGTCTATCAAAACTGTCACACATACCAGGCATGCACTCCTGAAGGTCATTTCATACACCCTGTATTATCCTTATCAGCTCAACAAATAGTGATGTGGTACTAGCTCTGGCCTTAAGTAGGCTATAGCAGATATGGTATTGCACACACTGATACAGATACTTCAGGGGCTGGGTTGTACCTGTGCCTTTAACATGTGCCATTATGTGCTCCCATGTATTCATCCCTTCATTATGGAGCACTATGGGCCCATGGTCTGAGTAGGGAATCCTATCTGTACATTTCTTGTGCCAGCAAATCACTTCAACCATCATCCTGTCATCATCGGACAAGTTTCCAATATCTGCACATGCATGTATACGACTTGTGAGCTCCATGGTGGGTGCAACTGATAGAGAAGTACCTGTGAACACAGCAAAGCACAAAACATCTGACCTGCTCAAAATTGATGCCCTGGCCACTGATATCATTGATTTCAACAGTAATGTCCTGTCAAGTACATTCATGGTAAGGCTATTCGTCAGCTTCTTGGCAAAGAGTCATCAGGCATGGAGGTAGAAGGCCTGCAGTAACACCTCACTCTCTGCATCTGAGATTTTGCACATCCTACTCTTCCACTCAGCAAAACATGGTCTTCCCAAGCTTCTCCTTGCCCAGTACATTGCTACATGTATAAAAATGCATGATATCACTATGCCAATAAGGATTGCCCTGTCCACATACTCTATCACTATATACATCATTTTCTGCATACTCCACTGGGAGTGAAAATGCTACATATAGGGGTACACCAATAATTGTCTAACAGTAAAAAGAGTCTCAATTGTCATTGAAAAATGTCCTATCCAAAACCCATGGCACAAACACGCATACAATTTCCAGATAAATAGTCTGACCAAGTTATCCCTTCAAGTCACTGACTGCCTTGATTGCATTGTCACATATGCCCTTCTATAGGGACAACACAAATTACTTCCTGCTGTGCTCATCTTCATCACATACACACAATACCCACTTGCAGCTTACCACTTTTGATGCCACTGTGATTCTACACTATACTATATGTAGCTGTTCCATGTTAGTGTTATTCCCATAAATATTGCTCCTATACATATTGTGATACATATATAAAACTATGCCCATTCTATTTTATCAAAAGGCTGGCCTGACTCCTTTAAGTGCTACCCATTACAATTGTTGTACCTCCCATTAACCCCATCATCCCTTGTGAACACTACTTTCTCTTGCATCCGCACTCTGTTTCTCTCCGTCTTTATCTGTCTCTCACTGCCATTCTACCTAGTATCTCAGCTTGTTTAAACACCTAAAAGCCACTGCATATTTCAACAAAACCTGTAATTCTCTTGAAAAAGAATAATAGACATAGATTTGCAAGTACTAGCTAGGAAAAAGCTGCTCAAACATGAATCAAGTTGAGGTTCAGCTTTCCTCTGTAATACTCATTGAAAACAGGTGAAGCTTGTTTTGCTCCTGTAGCTGTTTGACTTCTCCCATAGTAGGATGAAATTGTTTGCAGCTGCTTGCATTTGTATCATGAACATTTAAACCTTTGTGAATGATGATTATGCAAATAACATCTTATAAATTCATAGGTTCATAGAAACGTACTAGGGTATTGATCTTAAGAAGTCCTGCCCCATATTCACAAGGTAGTTATTAGTCATTATATTTTGAATGATAAATCCTCAAAGATGGGCCACAGAAGTATGGATTTCTAAAGATAAGCACAACTATATGTAGGGTACTTACATGTTCCTCTTATCCATGCTAAACCAGAGTAAATTTGTGGCTCCCCTCTATTTATCCAAGTTACATTTGAATAGAGGATAAAAGGTAATGTACTTCACATGGAGAGGAAGCTGGATCCATAAACACTGTGATAAACACCTATCCATTCAGCATCTTCTGTTAATCATGCAAAAGAGATTGAGGTTCCTTGAGTGGGTGTTTCTGATAGCACTAGACTTCCAAAATGTGTAATAGGTCTGAAAGAAGAGGGTCTATTTAGGCTCTATATGTAAATCAGAGGTTGCCTCTCAGTAGTCTGTATCACACCTAGAAGAAGACAAGGATCTCAGGTGGTCAGTGTAGTTTCTGTGATTTAGGCCCTTGATTTTTTATTTTTATTTATTACTTTTAATGAGGAAGTTATGTGGTTGCTGTAACTGTGACAAGTTTTTGGACAAGTACACACCAAAGGGACATTATACTCAATGATCTGCCAAATGAGTGCTGAGTAAAGAGGAACAATTATATCCCTGCATCTAAGTTGTGTGGTGAAAAAGGACTTCCTTACAATAGTGGATATGTGGTAATCAAAGGGCAGTTCATTGAGAACATAGGTTTCAAGATCTCTAACTACAAGATCAGTTTCAGGAGAGTGTTGTCAATGTGATAGCTACAAAGGTTGTTATGTTTGCTGAAGGCTACAATTATACATTTCTTGACAAGCTTCAGTTCATGGATTTGGTACTAACTATTTGTTTGAGAAAGCCCTCTTGCAGGATCATAGTGTCCTCTGGGGAATTTATGATGGCACAAAGTTTGCAGTCATCTGCAAAATTTGTCAGCCACAATCACTTAGCATTAGCACTGTACTCCTAGAAATAAATTTATTTATTTATTTATTTATTTTATTTTATTTTACATTTGTTGACCGGGCTAGTCTAGCTGGATACATGTCCTTTTTCAGTAGAGGCCCGGGGAGAAAAGCTCCAACATGAAGAGAAGACACAATACATTTACATGCATTACATGCAGTAGTAAATAGTATTATCATAGAGATACAAGAAAACAGCTAGCTTTACATACTAGCAAGAATGTAATACATAGCTAGCAAGAAAACAGCTAGCTTTACATACTGTTAAATAACATTCACGGATATTATTATTCGTGATATCATTCGGGATATCATTATCCCCTAAATGTGAAAGAGAAGTGACCCAAGGACTGAAACCTGTGGCAGTCCACTAGTGACATGTCATTTGGAGGAAATAGTGACCTCTGTCTGGCATACAAAGCAATCTCTGACCCCGCCTTGACAGGACTGCTGCATATCTGTAAGTCAAGTTCCACTCGAGTAACCCACACACGTGACTTCAACCTAGTATGGGACATCAGTAGGACTTGTTGGAGGGACAGATTTTTGTCCCATAGACTTCCCCATCTGTAGAATAGACTCCTTTTCCATGTCAAGCAGAGTACCTCATTATCCCTTTTTAAGCGCAACCTGGATAACTGGATAGGAAACAGAAAATACACCCCTGGGATTCCACCTGTGTCCCTACTGGACAGGGCCTTTGAGTGCTGACTTGTTTAAACATGGGCTAAACTCTTGGCTAGGCTTATAAGGTACTCAGGGCCAATATCCTAGTAACTTCCTATGATCCTATGATCCTATAGTGCTCCCTACCCTTACTTCCTATGTTCTGTTTTTTAGATAATTTGCTATCCACTCAGTTACACAAAGGTTGTCATTTAGCTGGGAACATTTATCTATGATGCCTGAGTATGGGGTAATGTTGAGCATCTTTGCATGGTGCACATAGGCAGTATGCAATGATTTGCTCTCATCCATTGCCTCAGTGACTTTTTCAAGGAAGTCATCCAGGTTAATAGGCAAGTCTTACCCTTTCTGATCCTAACTGGCTTATATTTAGAGCCTCTTGGTCACCTACATTCCTTTAATTAATTTAATAATTATCCTTTCCATAGCCTTACAGGTTAGGCTTTTCAGGTTTATGGGACTATAATTAGCTGGGTCTGCTGTAGTTCCACCTTTATTCAAAGGAATGTCTGTTACTGCCCTCCATTCACTGGTGTAAAGATTGCTTTGAGGTTAATACTGAATTGCCTCTGCAGGGTGTATGACATTTCATATTTCTGCCAAGCAAATAGGTGGACTGGTATGTTATTCAGCCCCATACACACAGTGCTCTTGGCCTTACAAAATGTCTTGACAACTTGTTCATGGGAAATTTGAGGGGAATTGGGGGTAGTTGTGTGCATATTATCTGAGAAAATTAGATGGGAGTAAAGTTGGAGCTCAATTTGTTTCCTAGTAATTTGGCTATGCTTCTGGGTTTGAGTATGTCATATAATTTGGGTTCAGGCACCTAGGCAGTGAGACATTTCCCTGTGGAACATTTGACTGGGGACACATGCCTGAAGTGACATTCAGCTGCAGAGAAATATGGCTGTTTGAAAATTCCCTGTGGGCAAAGAGAAGCATACTGCCATGACCACAACTTCAGTAACCAAATGCACAGGGGGAAAACAATGTCCATGGTCCCCAATGGAACATGAGACAGCAGGCAATATGGCAGGCATCAACAGTAGGCTGGCCAGAGGGCATGTCACTGGCAGTACAAATGCAGTGCACAATGAGCAGTGCCTTTATAATTGGAGTGTGTGGACTACTACCCCCTTCACAGTGTCTAGGGAACATTACCTAAAACACATACTGGAGCATAAATGTGACTACAGTATGCTGCAGGATTTCTTCCATGCTGTAGCACACTTCTACATGTTGTAGTTACATAAGTATGTACTGTACACTGAGCACAACACTCATCACTTCTTCTGCCACCATTCATTTGGTTATTAAAGCTGTGAGCATGGCAGGGTGTGCTTCTCTTTGCTCACAGGGAATTTGCAAACAGCCATATTTCTTTGCAGCTGAATGTCACTTCAGCCATGTGTCCCCAGTCAAATGTACCACAGGGAAATGTCTCGCTGCCTAGGCGCCTGAACCTGAATTATACATCCACAAATGTGTCTGTATAGAGATTTCCTGACTTCATAAATGCATACTCCCTGGAACTGTTTGTCCTCTCCCCAACCAGGAGAGATAATATCCTGGACTTAAACATTACCAGTATGGGACAGCTCTGCTTTCTGCCTATTGTAACCCCCTCCCCAGTCAAATCATACCACAAGTCAGTCAAATTCATCTTATGACTGAAGCCAGTAGCATAATACAGTACCTTAGCAGTCAGAGACTACCCATAGGCTAATTTACTAAAACTGAGTGATAATATGACTAAATTCAAAAGCCCCTCCCACCTCAGTTATTCCACTGCTTATCCAGAATTCTTTACTGCCAGCACCTGTGCACATGTAAATAGTTGCATAGCTGCATCTGACTGCCTCAGAAATAAATAATAAACAGAATTTAAAAAGAAAACCATATGGTGGAACCCTAATATAACAGGGTCTATAATAACAGAAAAAAAATTATTGCCAGAAAAATTAATCTAACTTTCAAATAAATATGTTCTTGCTAAACTAAATGAGGAGCTTGGAATCCTGATCAAATCAACCAAAGCTAGATATTATGACACCAAAAAACTGAAAACAAACTGTGAAAATCGTACTTCGGAACAGCCAGGAGTCTGAAAGCCAAAAGGTATCCTGAACGCTGTTTTATTAATTAAAATAGACTTAGCGTTTTCGCTGCTCACCAAGAGAAGCTTCTTCAGAGAGAATGTTCAAAAAGGCGCCAAAACTTTTTGAACATATAAATACATGAACATATTACATCACTTCCTGATTACCAAGAGGTATAATAAAATACCATAATTCTTTAATCAAAAACCTTCTTGATAGACATTAACTTGAACAGTAACGGTTAGGGTATATTAATTGTTCACAAAAGAGCTGTGCATCCAAGAAACTTAAAATGTTTAAATACACAAAATAAAAAGTAGAAAATAAGAAATAAAAACCCCAAAAAAAGGGTAAATCCATGTAAACATACCATAATCATCATGAGAATAAAACAAAAATTCAATAATTCTATAAGATACTCATAAAAACGACACATATAAGCATCCATTTCAAATTACATAACTCTATATGAAAACCAAAAAATATTTAGAAATAATGTTTAAAAATAGTGTTATTGCAAATATAATGGGTAGATAACAAAGGAGGTAGCAAGACCATCACCTCAAATAAGACTTATATTTCAATACTGGAGCTATATTACAGCTCTCATTTAACCCGGGGGGATTGAAGGCATCTAATTTAAGTTGCCATTCAAGCTCTCGGTTCTCTAATAAGAGAGATATAGGTCCACCCCGGATTGTAGTTGGCATGTGATCGATGCCCATAAATTGAAAACTATGTCCTGGGTTATTTGCTGTGTGCTTCGCTAGTGCATTGTCGCTTTTACAATTTTTAATAGCGTAACAATGTTGGTAGATGCGCTCTCTGAATTTCCTGTCGGTTTTACCGACATAAAAAGCTAAACAACAAACACAAAATGCAATATAAATAATTGACTTTGTTTCACAATTGATTTTAAATTTGATGTCATATTTGATATCCCTAATGCAAAATGTACTACCGGTGCGGATAACTTTACACCAGTTACAAGATCCGCAAATGAAAGAACCTTTAAGTCTGTTAAAAGGGTTAGGCCACGAGTCCCTTTGCAATAACTCTTTAATGTTACTTCCTCTTTTATATACTATCCTAGGTTTCATTCCCAATTTCTCAACTAGGGAAAAATTGCTGGAAATAAAATACCAATTCTTTTGAATAATTTCTAAAATTTGTTTGGAATTGTTATTGAATGTAGTAATAAAACTCAAAGGGAAAGGGGTCATCGTGCCAATAGTTCCTGTGTTGGCACTGTGAGAAAAGCTCATATTAACCGCTCCTTCCCCTGCGTTTCGTGGGACCAGAGTTTCATGGTTAAGTAATGGTTTGTAGATCCCATTACATCTCTTGAATTTCACCTCATCTATTAATTCATCGATTGTGGCCTGAGGATATCCACGATTGATGAACAGATCTTTTAAAAATGAACATTCTATGGTAAAGTCGGATGGTTTACTGCACATTCTTACTGCCCTAACTAGTTGCCCTTTGACAATGGCCCTCTTTTGCTTAAAAGGGTGGGAGCTCGAAAAATGTAGGAAGGAATTAACATATGTTTCCTTCCTAAAAATTGTAGACTGGAATTTGGAGTTAATTTGATCTTTGGTCAATTTCACATCTAAATAATCAATCTCTTCACTTGAAAAGTTGTATGTGAACTTGAGAAAATATGTAGTTTGGTTAAGGTAGTCTACAAATGATTGTGCCAAAGGTGCATCTCCTTTGAAAAGGATAAACACAACATCTAGGAAGCGAGTGTAGTAACAAATATGTTCTTTCCAATCTAAATTTTCAAAAATGTGATGTCCCTCCCAGTAAGCCATAAACATATTCTCTACACTCGCCCCACAGGGGGAGCCCATCGCCGCCCCCTGTTTTTGGATGTAGTGTTCCTTCTCAAATATAAAGAAATTAGAAGTGAGGACAGTATCAAGAAGCTCTGTGGCATTGTCGATTTCACTTCTAGGGGTTTTAATTCCCCTAGTAACAAGCCTATCCATTCAATAGCTTCCTGGTGCGGTATAGAAGTATATAAATCGACAACGTCGATTGTGAGGAAGTTGTAGGAACTGTCATAGTTCATGCTGTTAATGTTTGATAGAAAAGACCAAGAGTCTTTGCAAATGCTCGGAATAAGCTTGATGTATTTAGAAAGCAGAGAATCTATGTATTTAGAACATGGGTAAGAAATAGAACACCTCCCATCCACTAATGCCCTCATGGGCGGATCTCTAAAATTTTTATGAACTTTGGGTATGCCAAACATGACAGGGACCCTTGGTTGGGAGATGTCAGTATATTTATACGTGTCCATGTCTATTCTACCATCAATGAATAGATCTCTGAAATAACCTCTCAGTCTGTTAAAACAGCCATTCATTGCATTAAGAGAGGAAATTTCATAGGCTGGAGAATCTAACACTGATAACATTCTTTCTATGTATTGAGTTTTTTCGAAAATGACTAACCCACCCCCTTTGTCTGGTTTAATGACTCTAACAGATGAGTCATGTAAATGGTTAAGTGCTGACACCTGTTCTTTTGTGATATTAAATATGTTCTTCATAGGCAGATGGGATCTATTCATATGTCTGATGTCAAGCTCACATGCATTTTCAAACATGCGCAACGCGACATGTAAGGGAGGGTTAAAAATACTAGAGAGTTTCAAACCATTATTCGCACTATCCATAACATTATTGAATAATAGTCTCAAATTAAGTTTTCGTACATAGCATTTTCAGTCAATCAATAATTTGGCCACATCGCATTGTCTGGAAGGGACAAAAGTATTAACTAAAGCTAGCAATTCAACTAGCTCAGGTTCTAGCACTAGTGAAGAAAAGTTATAAATAGCAAAATCTCCTTTTTCATTCCATAAAATGTTAGGGAGGTCTATGCTATGTTCACTAGTTACAGGACCAATTACCTATTCCAATTCCTGTCCTTGCCCTTGTGTTGTTGGTTGTTGTGGTTCCCTAAAAAACTTTGATTGGTCTTTGAATTAACAGTGTTGACATTACTATTATTAGAGTTCCTATTAAATGTCTCTTGTTCACCATCTTTTTTCCGGTTCCTGTTGCTTCTTCTAAGACCCCTTTCACCTTCTTCTGCCAAGGAATCAGCATTAACAATGCTTGGTAACATGTTCTCATTGTTGTCATTTACTACTTTCTCAGTCGATTCAATATTTTCTCTATACATGTTTACAGGTGTCAGTTTCGGGTAGGCTTTATTGTGTTGGTATGATGTCCTATCCCTGAATAACTTTTTAGATTTATTGGACTTCATTTTCATCATAAATGCATCAATACTCGAAAAAATGCGAGTATAATCAAACTTAAATTTAAAAAAGTTGTCCGGGGTGGACCTTTATCTGTCTTATTAGAGAACCGAGAGCTTGAATGGCAACTTAAATTAGATGCCTTCAATCCCCCCAGGTTAAATGAGAGCTATAATATAGCTCCAGTATTGAACTATGTCTTATTTGAGGTAATGGTCTTGCTACCTCCTTTGTTATCTACCCATTATATTTGCAATAACACTATTTTTAAACATTATTTCTAAATATTTTTTGGTTTTCTTATAGAGTTATGTAATTTGAAATGGATGCTTACATGTGTCGTTTTTATGAGTATCTTATAGAATTATTGAAGTTTTGTTTTATTCTCATGATGATTATGGTATGTTTACATGGATTTACCCTCTTTTTGGGGTTTTTATTTCTTATTTTCTACTTTTTATTTTGTGTATTTAAACATTTTAAGTTTCTTGGATGCACAGCTCTTTTGTGAACAATTAATATACCCTAACCGTTACTGTTCAAGTTAATGTCTACCAAGAAGGTTTTTGATTAAAGAATTATGGTATTTTATTATACCTCTTGGTAATCAGGAAGTGATGTAATATGTTCATGTATTTATATGTTCAAAAAGTTTTGGCGCCTTTTTGAACATTCTCTCTGAAGAAGCTTCTCTTGGTGAGCAGCGAAAATGCTAAGTCTATTTTAATTAATAAAACAGTGTTCAGGATACCTTTTGGCTTTCAAAGCTAGATATTAAGTAAAAATAATGACCCAAGGGAAAAATAACCACTAAGCCTTCTTTATTGATTTTAGAAATCTCAGAAACAATGCCTAGCACTGCACAAAGCCAGTAGTAAATTATACGGGTTCAGGCGCCTAGGCAGCGAGACATTTCCCTGTGGTACATTTGACTGGGGACACATGGCTGAAGTGACATTCAGCTGCAAAGAAATATGGCTGTTTGCAAATTCCCTGTGAGCAAAGAGAAGCACACCCTGCCATGCTCACAGCTTTAATAACCAAATGAATGGTGACAGAAGAAGTGATGAGTGTTGTGCTCAGTGTACAGTACATACTTATGTAACTACAACATGTAGAAGTGTGCTACAGCATGGAAGAAATCCTGCAGCATACTGTAGTCACATTTATGCTCTAGTATGTGTTTTAGGTAATGTTCCCTAGACACTGTGAAGGGGGTAGTAGTCCACACACTCCAATTATAAAGGCACTGCTCATTGTGCACTGCATTTGTACTGCCAGTGACATGCCCTCTGGCCAGCCTACTGTTGATGCCTGCCATATTGCCTGCTGTCTCATGTTCCGTTGGGGACCATGGACATTGTTTTCCCCCTGTGCATTTGGTTACTGAAGTTGTGGTCATGGCAGTATGCTTCTCTTTGCCCACAGGGAATTTTCAAACAGCCATATTTCTCTGCAGCTGAATGTCACTTCAGGCATGTGTCCCCAGTCAAATGTTCCACAGGGAAATGTCTCGCTGCCTAGGTGCCTGAACCCATATAATTCTCCCAGTTGATGGGGGAGGATTTGAAGTCTCCAGGAAAATGGTGTTTGGCTCAATACCTAGGGATTTCCTACTGGTTGGTTAGGAGATGTGGGCTAAAGGGACATATTGGGGGGGGGGGGGCGTTTTAGCTATGATGTTATAAAGGGTTCTGTTTACAGTATGTTAGATGTGAAGGAGTTCTATGTCATGTTATCTAAAGAATCCAGGGTGAGATTTGTTTTAAGAATATAGACACACCTCTGCCTTTAGTGCCTACATTCTAATGTGGTGAGCCTTTAGAAGTAATAGGCATTGCAGCCTCTACTGAAGAACTGCTTTCACTGATCTTTAACCAGATCTCTGTGATGATGCATATACATTTTCCAAGGTAAGTAGGGCTTGTGGGGTTTGGATTTTTTTTTTTGTAAAGATGCCTAGCATTGAGTAGCAATACCGTAATGCTGTCTGGAGTCTGTTTAGTTACGCTGGAAGATTTTGTAGTCTGACTTTGCCTAAAAATGGCACAATGGGGTTGGACATGGTTTTAGCCTATATACAGAAATCTTGGGGTGAGAGGTTCAGGCCATCCCTTATCATATTGTGGGTGATGGTAGAAAACAGTTCAAGGTTAGGTTCATACCTGTCTCAGAAACATATATTGAAAGCTTCATCATATCTCTTAATATAGTCCCGTCTCAAGTCATTTACACCCACACATACTATGACTGCATCATGCATGTACTTCTGGTGCAGGGACACCACATGATGTGATAAATCCTGGCACCCAATAGGAAAATGACCATGGACATCACCTTGTACAGTCTACTGACTGGAACATCAGTGTTTCTCATGACGGAATCACCTATAATGAGTATATTGGTATGTGTGCCGGTTTTCCTTATTGGCATATAGACTGAGATCTGCATGACTGACACATGTATGTTTCATGGTGGGTCCTGCTGTTGGTATTTGTTTCTGAAGTTACATTTAGCAGGCCTCTTTAATTTAGATAGGTTACTTCTATGAGCCTCAGTATATGTAGGTCTATGTATCTGGCCTGAGATGTTTGAGAATGGTTTAGTGTTGTGTTGTGTGGTGATGCCAGCCTTATTTTTCTTGCGAGTTTTACTTCCAATAACATTGTATAATTATTTTTCACTCACACTGTGGCAGAATATTTCGCTAGTAACTAGTTGTCAGCGAACAAAAGACAGTTGCTACATTGTCACAGGATATACTTCTAGCAAAGCTGGCAACAGACATAGTTGAAAAGTGCAGAACCATGGTTCCTGTTACTACTGTTGGCTGGAGGGGGGGGGGGGGGTTAGTGCCTCAGAGATTAAGAGTTGCTTATTCAGACAGCTATCTGAGTAAGATGAACAATATAGGTCTACACACCATGAGGAATGACCGAGTTCATGAAAATACTGATTATTAAGTGTGGTCAGAATTTCTGGAGTAGATTATACAGAGAAAGGTATGGTGCTCTGTGCCTGTGTCGATACAATTAATGGATAAAAAGGCTGTGTGATAAGCAGCACTTTGGAAACACAAGCAGCTTATGATACTAGAGAAAAATAGCACCTCGGTACAATGCAGGGCTCTACATGCAAGCAGAGGCCTACAGATGGGTTACTTCTTTCTCTCCTCTCACTAGAGCTTAAATCAAAGCAATTCTGACTCAGATCACAAAACTGCCAAAAATAATTACAGAGTTATTTCAGTAATTCGGTAAGAAATGCAAAAGTACTTAACCCATGAGTTTTTATATCAGTTGTTAATGTTTGTGAATCATAAAATCTACATGTCACACTCATGAGCAGGCCCTCCCTAAAAGTTCTACAGGAAATTTTGCACATGCCTGAACACCTGCAATACCTACTGTGCATGCTTGTGTATGGTCATATAGAGATGAAATTCTATGTAATTGTCAACATCACCATGTGAGGCATGGGCTTACTAAAGACCACAATCCGTAGAGTAGTCATAAAATATATCATACAACTAAAGTTTGGTTGGCATACTTCATTCCTACAACTGGTATTGTAGAAGTTCTAAAGTGACATGGCCTATTCAGGCCCTGGCACTGATTGTGTTACTAAGTTGCCTTATGTTGCATGACAATTCTAGTAATGGGAATCAGGTGTGAATGAGAGATAGTCATTTTTCTGTAGTATGTCACAAAGTGCACTGCTTTATCTTTTTGGCACCCAAGTGGTACTTCAAGAGAGTAAAAGCTTTCTTTATCTCGTACATAGATTCATGTTGATCTGTCAAACATCCTTCAATGAAAATTGAGTTCAACTAAAGGAATTATGCTAAAACCACTCTCTTCAAAACTCAGAGGTAATCTCATTTTACAGCACCACTCCACTACATACCCTGAGCTTATATATACCTACTCCAAGGTTTCACAGCAGTATAGAAAAGGGAAAACTCCTCTGTCACTGAGGTTGATTTTGGTATAAACCTTTTGGTCAAATTAAATTTTGATCCAAGTAGATTCAGCCAGATGACAGACTTCCTTACAGCTCATCAGGACCATTTGCTGGAGGACTGATATCAGAGCCCCCAATATAAGGTGAATTCCTTCAGCTCTTTTGCATATCCACAGCAATTTACACCAGCTGGGAGGCAAAGGAAATGCTGTCCAGTTAATGACACCTCTGTGGCATCCTATTAAACTGAGTTTGAAGCAACTGCATATCAGTGGTAGGGTAGCTGTGATTGTGCCACAAGGAAACACTTATGCATAAATTATTTATTTATTTTTATTTTTACATTTGTTAAACGGGTTAGTCCAACTGGGTCCAGAGAGCCATTTTTCAACAGAGACCTGAGGAGAAAAGCTCCAGGAAAGTAATTAAAAAATAAGAAAAACCTAACAATTCAAGTTGTAAGATACTTAACAGTACAAAAACAGATGAATATATATGTATATACAAGGCAAAAGTACAGTATTTTGAGAATGCAGTAACAATATGTTTGAGAAATTTTGTTAGCATTAAGTTATTTACAAGGAATGTAGTGATGCCTAAAATTAAAAAAAAATCAGAATAACATCATGGCATAGTACAACAAAAATGTATTTAATAGCATAGGTACTAACTGCAGAGAGAGTACTATATGTAGAAAGTTTAAATAGATACCAGGCAGATATGTTAATTGAGAGGAGAAGAAGAATTCAATAGGTAATTTCCTAACAAGTACAGATCCATGCATGTTGAAAATGAATTTTTAGTTGCTTTTTGAATTCACCACTTTTGGTAGTGGAACAAAGGGACAATGGACTTTTGTTCCATGAGTATGCAATTGAATGACTGTCAGGTATTTTTTCAATATTTTTGCTTGGCTTGGCCACCTGCAGAAGGTTTTGTTGTGTATTTCTTTGGTCACAATCGGGTATGTAGGGTGTAATTATGGATGTAAGAGCAGGGCAAAAATTGAGGCTATTTAGGATGCTGTGTGCAATTTGTAGTTGTGATATTTGAAGCATGCGATGGGGCTCAGACCATCTCAAGCTTTTCAGGGATATACAGTGATGGGATTTGTAGCTATTACTGGCTATGAAACTTGCTATCTTGTTATAGGTGGTTTCTAGTTTGATCAAGAGATTATTTTGGAGGTTAGTAAGTATGGGAAAAGCAAACAGCAGGGATGGTAGAGTAAATGTTTGATCCAGTATAGGTCTAGATCTGGTAGGTATATATTTGTTGCTCTAGTTTTTGACTGGACATTTTGATACAGTTTAAGATATAAAGGTCAAATTTTAATTGGTCATCTATGGTAACAGCAAGCAATTTGGTGTTTAAGTCAGTGATGATACTTATATTATCTAAAGACGAGATGGTGAAGTTGTCTTTAGCTGGACTGAGGTTTTTGGAAGGAAAAAGAGAAGCTTGGACTATTTTGGGTTGAGAAGCAGGTTGTTTTCAGTTAGCCATTGTACTACTAGGTGCAGAGATTGTTGAGTGACAGTATGGAAATTTTGTATATTGTCAGAGGTGTTAATAATTGTGGAATTGTCTGCATATATTGTATTAAGGTAGAGTAGAAATAGATTTCCACGTGAAATAGACCTTTGAACAAATGCAACCATTGAGTAGTCATAAAATATATCATACAACTAAAGTTTGGTTGGCATATTTCATTCCTACAACTGGTATTGTAGAAGCTCTAAAGTGACATGGCCTATTCAGGCCCTGGCACTAACTGTGTTACTAAGTTGCCTTATGTTGCATGACAATTCTAGTAATGGGAATCAGGTGTGAATGAGAGATAGTCATTTTTCTGTAGTATGTCACAAAGTGCACTGCTTTATCTTTTTGGCACCCAAGTGGTACTTCAAGAGAGTAAAAGCTTTCTTTATCTCGTACATAGATTCATGTTGATCTGTTAAATATCATTCAATGAAAATTGAGTTCAACTAAAAGAATTATGCTAAAACCACTCTCTTCAAAACTCAGAGGTAATCTCATTTTACAGCATCACTCTACTACATACCCTGAGCTTATATATACCTACTCCAAGGTTTCACAGCAGTATAGAAAAGGGAAAACTCCTCTGTCACTGAGGTTGATTTTGGTATAAGCCTTTTGGTCAAATTAAATTTTGATCCAAGTAGATTCAGCCAGATGACAGACTTCCTTACAGCTCATCAGGACCATTTGCTGGAGGACTGATATCAGAGCCCCCAATATAAGATGAATTCCTTCAGCTCTTTTGCATATCCACAGCAATTTACACCAGCTGGGAGGCAAAGGAAATGCTGTCCAGTTAATGACACCTCTGTGGCATCCTATTAAATTGAGTTTGAAGCAACTGCATATCAGTGGTAGGGTAGCTGTTATTGTGCCACAAGGAAACACTTATGCATAATTTATTTATTTATTTTTATTTTTACATTTGTTAAACGGGTTAGTCTAACTGGGTCCAGGGAGCCGTTTTTCAACAGAGACCTGAGGAGAAAAGCTCCAGGAAAGTAATTAAAAAATAAGAAAAACCTAACAATTCAAGTTGTAAGATACTTAACAGTACAAAAACAGATGAATATATATGTATATACAAGGCAAAAGTACAGTATTTTGAGAAAGTAGTAACAATATGTTTGAGAAATTTTGTTAGCATTAAGTTATTTACAAGGAATGTAGCGATGCCTAAAATAAAAAAAAAATCAGAATAACATCATGGCATAGTACAACACAAATGCATTTAATAGCATAGGTACTACCTGCAGAGAGAGTACTATATGTAGAAAGTTTAGGCAGATACCAGGCAGATATGTTAACTGAGAGGAGAAGAAGAATTCATTAGGTAATTTCCTAACAAGTACAGATCCATGCATGTTGAAAATGAATTTTTAGTTGCTTTTTGAATTCACCACTTTTGGTAGTGGAACAAAGGGACAATGGACTTTTGTTCCATGAGTATGCAATTGAATGACTGTAAGGTATTTTTGAATATTTTTGCTTGGCTTGGCCACCTGCAGAAGGTTTTGTTGTGTATTTCTGAGGTGACAATCAGGTGTGTAGGGTGTAATTATGGATGTAAGGGCAGGGCAAAAGTTGAGGCTATTTAGGATGCTGTGTGCAATTTGTAGTTGTGATATTTGAAGCATGTGATTGGGCTCAGACCATCTCAAGCTTTTCAGGGATATACAGTGATGGGATTTGTAGCTATTACTGGCTATGAAACTTGCTATCTTGTTATAGGTGGTTTCTAGTTTGATCAAGAGATTATTTTGGAGGTTAGTAAGTATGGGAAAAGCAAACAGCAGGGATGGTAGAGTAAATGTTTGATCCAGTATTGGTCTAGATTTGGTAGGTATATATTTGTTGCTCTAGTTTTTGACTGGACATTTTGATACAGTTTAAGATATAAAGGTTGAATTTTAATTGGTCATCTATGGTAACAGCAAGCAATTTGGTGTTTGAGTCAGTGGTGATACTTATATTATCTAAGGACGAGATGGTGAAGTTGTCTTTAGCTGGACTGAGGTTTTTGGAAGGAAAAAGAGAAGCTTGGACTATTTTGGGTTGAGAAGCAGGTTGTTTTCAGTTAGCCATTGTACTAGGTGCAGAGATTGTTGACTGACAGTATGGAGATTTTGTATATTGTCGGAGGTGTTAATAATTGTGGAATTGTCTGCATATATTGTATTAAGGTAGAGTGGAAATAGACTTCCACGTAAAATAGACCTTTGAACAAATGCACCCCCCCCCCCACACACACACACACACACACTATCTACTAACAAGGGTCTGCTTACATATGGAGGTACTACTGCCATCATCCTGGCTCAATAGGTTGCCCACTTGCAATTTATGGTTTCAAATATGTAAGTTCTGGCTTCTATTCACACAAAAGGTGCTTTTTCTCCCATTTACATGCAAAACATTCATAACGCTGTGTGCAGGTAGGAGATGCAGAACTTGCCAAAGGTCAAGTTACATGTGCTTTCACTGGTATTACATACATATTAGAATTAACAATGTGTTTCCTGGTGCACTGCAGTTACAGCTGAAGTCATGTAAAGTCTTGGCTATGTAATCCTGTAGGTAATTGTATGTTTGTATTTCTCTTCCCATTCCTCTTTGTCACTATAATTCCCATCTGTTACATTACTTTATGATTTGTTTTGTTGCTTCACTTCATTCATTTTCATTTTTATGCAGCAACATCCACACCACCATCTGGGGCTCTCCCATGGCCTACCATTTCCCCCACCCCAAAAAAGAACCAAACACCACCTTCCCATCCCAACAGCAAGCCATAGAGGGCAACGCAGTGGAGTCATGTGAGGAAGAGATATATAGACCTTCAAGTCTTGCCCCTGTTGAGGCTTCACTGGCAAGTTCCACTGTGATTCTACCTGGCAGCTCTACCAGTGGAGCTGTCCCATACATTTGTAGAAACCATCTATCTGAGGTGATCAGGAAGCTGGTGGACCAACACCAAGATGACTGCAATGGCCACTACGAAAGACTCATTTTGCAGCTTGCAAGTTGTGTCCCTGCTCCACACTGGCATTACCATCAGAATCAAGACCCAGTGGTGAGGGTGCCAAAGGCAGGGGATGAACTGGCAATGACTCACATATGTGCAGGTGATAGTGTTATTTATACCTACCCTATACACCATGCCAGTGTTCCCCTCATTTTTTTCTATGCCCTTCATTCTTTGTTTTCCAGTCCTCTCAATCACCATTGTCTTCAATGTCACTGAATAGATGAAATCACTATGTGCTGATACTTTAAATCTGCTTGCTGCTATTACAAATTGCCACTTCTGTACGCACATGAATACACTGATAAGCATTGAGATGCATACACATGCCATGATCATGATCATGATCCCTTCTCTTCATGAACTGCAAATGCTACTTTGGGTTATTTGCTTTTGGCATAGGCCCTTCTCTAGCCTTGATGGGCATATTTAATGCATTACTAAGTTCATACTATTATTTCACAATGTTAATTTATAAAAAGACTGGACCTTGTCATGCCCAATATATAACCAATGGCTAGTCCAGCACAACTGAACTCACCACATTTCTGCATCACAGGGATTAACTAAGAGAAGCATAATACTTTTTTGTAGTATGTGAGAAGATATATGAAGGCTGCCAGCCTAGCTAGATATAATTTTGTAGACAATTCTGTCATTTGTAAATATTAATATAAGCCACAGGCTTGTTCTCTTAAATGTGAACTTGGATGCTAAACTGCAAAAATGTAACCACATTGCACTCTGCTGGAGGAAAGTTGATAAGTCAAGCATCGTATAATTGTTTGATCTCAAAACTCAAAGCCGAGATGTCTGGATGAAGGAATTCTTCCTATTGTTTTGAGTCTAAAGTTAATTGCTAGATTTTAAATATATAATGTCTTTAATTGCTGTAGTTTCCTGACCAGGTGCAAGCTTACTAAGAAATGTTAATGTAGAGTTCCTGTTAGCCTGGGAAACCAAGAATGATGTAATCTAAAATGAGTCAGCAGGATGTATTATCAATTTAAAGGACTTTCTCAGAGACAGAGAAAGAGCTTGTTGGTTTTGTCTTGAGAACATCCAACTCACCAGCACTCTGCCTTTGTCTGTATATAACTAGGATCTTAGACTTTAGTGTATCTCTTAGAGATATCTAGGAAATAGGAAGATTAGACTAGTTCTTTTCTGTATTGATGTCAGAACTATTCTACTGATTATTTTAAGCATTTCTCTGTGATCTCTGAACTCTTATCTAGCACTGTGTAGTAAGAAGTATTGTCTTGTGTTTTTATTATTTATTATTACATATTTTTAAACCTTTCAACTGTAGCTGTTTTGTGTAGAGGTAATTTAAGCTATAGAGAACATTGCATGTATATAGTGATACTGGGCAAGCCACTCCAATAAGCCTTAAAAAGTTCAGGTCACACTTACCATTTGGGATAATAATATTGCACAGTAATAATTGGACACTCCTTGGTAAGGGTCTTATTAGTAGCTGATATTAGTGGTTGGTGGTGGTGACTACCACCTTATAGCCTGGCAAAAAGGGGCATAGCTGGAGAACCTGTGCCCAGGGGTATCTGTGTATTTGCATATAACTCATATCTTAAAGAGTGTGTGTGTGTGTCAGCTGCTTGGGCAGGGACATGCAGCACTGGTTGGACAGAGAGGGTGCTGGAGGTTTTAGCCTGACCACTAGGCTGAGATCTGGACCCTATAGCTGTGCCAGTGGGTAGCCTTATTGGGGATCTAGAGAGAAAGGGAGAAACCAGCCCCAGACTGACTGTGATCTCTGTGTGCTCTTAAGGGAAATTGTACTTTACTGTGTGTGTACTTGTTATCCTTCCCAATGTGGACGCCCCTCACTGGTGTTAGTGGTGAGGATTGAGGCCTCTTGATTGCTTGGCCAGTGCACAGCCATCACGCTATGCACCAAAATATGAGGGATTATTAAAACTAATGGTACACATTGTCCTTCTGTTGAAAACAATGTTTATATTTCTAACATGCATGAACATCACTGGGAAAAAAATCTTTTGTGAGCAATGCATAGTTTAATAAGTAGAGATGCACCCCTTTGACAGTACAAAATTCAAAATTGTAGCAATAGTTCCACTTATTGATTTTTATATTATAGATTATATTTCTAGCATTGGGTACTGGTAATAACATGATTAATACAACACGATATTTATGGTAACACAAAAGCAGTCAGTGCATAACTTTTAACCTCTACTAAAATTCATACACAATAAAAGTCATGTTGCAGGTCCTTAGAAAACTGTAGCTCAGGGTCAATAAGAGGAATGCTTTCTTGTGTTTTTTTTTCTGAAGACAAAGTCTTAGAATAGAGCTCATACAGTCAATGACAGAAAGTCTTTGTATGAGCTTACTTCAGCTATTTAACAATGTTTTTACCCTTAAACATGTCAAATGTATGAAGAAAATCAGTAAATTTAGGCAGATCAAGGTCAAATATGAAAGGAAAAATTATAGTGCTATGCCTAAATCACAGACGTTATTAAGAGGTATGAGTCACCATAATTAAGTATGAATAGCCAGAAAGCTGCTCAAGGTTCTGAAACTTGTTCTCTTGAAAGTCTTTGTGAATGATAGTAAAGAAGAACAAACACAGAAGGCATGCTATTTTAGAGACTAAAGTACAATCTATTATAAGGTCAACAATGAATGGAGGAGGGAAATGTTCAGGGAGTTTGGAAATGTTGAGAAGAGGTCAAGAGGACAGAAGGTATGTTTTAATACAAGTGATATCAAATGATTTGCATGCTACACAGGAATAAAAGACCAGAATATAAGAATCAGGAAATAGATTGAACTGAGAATAATAAAGCGTGAAAGAATAGCTGCTTTTAACTTCTCATCTCCTCAATCATGAATGGCAACACGCCATCAAGGTGAAAAAAAATCTGTTAAGTATGTTACTGATGTTTGCTTCTCATGATATAGTATCTGAACATTATGAAAGTGACGATTCAGGAATAACACTTCAAGCATAAGCAAGTACAAAATAAGAGCAGATATTTTGCATCCCAAAAAATAAATAAGCATAAAAAAAAAAAAAAACTTCATGCATAGCAAAACATCATTAGCGCTTCAATACAATATCATTCTGCAGTGGAACTTGAGGAAACAAGGCAGGTCAAAGGTTATTTAATAACATATGATGTGGCTTCAGAGACATTACATTGCATGCTCAAGAGGTTCAGCAAAATGAAGTATTTTTCAATACAGAAAAAAGTCTCAAAGTAGAGAACTGGAAATACAAATCCCTGGTAACTTGGTACACAGCTACACCCATGGCAGATCTGACATGATCATGCTTCAACATACTACTTTGCTGTTGTAACAGGTAAGTGGGATGCATGTTTTGATTGCAGAATACAAAACTGCCATGTGGAGAAAAAACATAATGATTAGTAAATAAAGAATGATTATGTAGCATTCCTTAGGGGGGTGGGTTTGGCATAATGATTAACGTCTTCACCTCACAGACTCCAGGTACCATGCTTGATTCTAACTTCAGGTTATTGGCCATGCTTAAAACAGCCCTTCAGAGCAGTTAGTCTAGTATTGATCAATGAACTTCTGAATATGGAAGCAGTAAGCAATTACACAAAATGCAACTTTACCAACAACAGTCTGCATTGGTTTTAAAACTTTTAGTAAGACACTTATTTTGAACCAGTCACAAAATCATCTAGTGTGTTAGTTTTCCATTATATACACATTGATGTCAATATGTACTACACATCAGTCACCCCTGTCCAGCTAGCCATGCTGGTATCCCACCCACAACCCCAAGTTAAGAACAAAAAAAAAAAAGGTTTTCCTAAAGCTGGGGACAAAAAATGCACAAAGCCTCTTGTTGCAAATATACAAAGCTGCTTAATGTAGTTACTTACATGCTGCTGACTTTAAGAATGCAGTAGCGGGATTCATTACAGATGCTGTAGTATCACCCACAGCTTCTTATATGGCTCTCTGTACTGTACTCATCCCCTGGGTAGCTAATGATCATGCCTCCTAAAAACTTGCACCTGAGGCAGCAGACCCTTTTAACCTGCCCTAGTTGTAGCTGCATCTACATTTTATATCCATAGCAGATCAACAAAAAGGAGCACTAATGCATGCCAGAGAAAAGTACACAATAATTGTATTATGGCCTGTAATAGCAATTGCATGGTAGCATATAAAAATGTATGTAACACATGGCTGTGCACAGACATGTATGTAACATATACAGAGAGCACACGCACACACACACACACACACACACACACACACACACACACACACACACACACACACACACACACACACACACACACACACACACACACACACACACACACACACACACACACACACACACACACACACACACACACACACACGCAAGTGCACACAGACACACACACTTAGACACACTTGCACATGCACACAGATTTACAGACACAAACATACATATATGCACCCAAACAAAACACATACACACAGTCACAGAGACAGGCATGCAACCATATACACACATGGGTCTACCTGATAATGCCAAAACTGCAAAACGCAGATGACGAGAACACCAAAACCGGAAGATCGACAACGGAGATGATCAACAGTTGAAAATCCGAATGCTGAGAACACCGACATGTTAAGGTAAGTCTTGGGTTAGGGTTGGGGCGGATTAAGTGAGTTAGGGTTAGGACGTGGGTCAGGTGAGTGTGCGATAGTGACAGACTGTAGGGTTAGGGGCAGGTTAAATGAGTTAGGGTTAGGGCACAGGTTAGGTGAGTGTGCGATAGTGGCGGACCTTAGGGTTAGGGTTTGGATTAAGGTTAGTGCATAGATAGTTGCTTATGTAAGGTTTAGTGTAGGTTTGTAAGGTTTTTGGTGTGCTTGTGTTGTATGTGTGCTTTTTAGACAGGGGATTTGTTTTGTTTGTTGATTGTCAGGATTGTGGTTTGTCAGGCATGTGAAGTTTCGTGTTTTTGAACTTTCGGTTTTGTGGTGTCGGTGATTTTGTTGTCGGTGTTTTCGCATGTCGGTATTATCAGGTAGACCCACACACATACACACACTCAAGCATACACACTGACACACACACACAGACACACACACACACACACACACACACACAAACATAAGCATATAATACACATGCACACATGTGAACACATGCAGATGCAAGCACAAACCCTATTTGTTAACATCTGAAAAATGGATAACAATGCAAGGCTAGTGTACTCCGATTTCAATGAGAGTTGATATTTTCTACTGCAGAAGAAATGGTTTCTTGCACCATGAAAGCATTTAGTGGATAGTTAATACACAGATGGTCTACATAACATGAATGACAGTTAAGAGACAGGTGTACTGTTAAGTTAGTTTCATTATTTTAAAGTTAATTTTATGAAAAAATAAACACATGATCACATATTTTGTGTTCCTGGTATGATATTTAGTTCATGTCATAAAAAAGCAGTCCATTAGAATTTCACTGCTTTCAGATCAAGTGGTTCATGGGGAAACACTTTTATTGCGGAGTAATGTCTCTGAACTACTGGAATGTCCACATGTGTATCAAGTGATTCTCCAGGAATGGGATTCACAGAAGTGGATGTTAACGCTTCCAAAGCATGGTTCTGGTTGACTGATATAGGTGATGGCGTCAATGCAATACGTGAACAAATATTTGGTATGTGGCTGTGCTTTTTTGTCCATTCTGTGATTACCTTTCAGTTGGCCACCTGATGCTTCAGTCCAACTAATCCTAACATAAGTGTCTATAGGATTACCTCATGGCTAAGACTACCCCTGCCACTGGCATGTTAGAAAGTGGACATAGAAAGATTGAGTAAAGATTCTTGTAGCATCATGTAAGCAGTTATGCATGTGAGGGATTATTTGTAATGGCCTAAATGGGCAGAGTGGTTGATGTCAAGGACATGAAAACACAGACCATACATTACCTCCAGCTCTATCCTTTAATGTTGATTTTAATGTCAGTTTGTCTTGCAGTTCCAGCATTCTCCAATTTCTGAAATGGAAAGTGCCAGGTTACAGGCAAGAATCCCACCCAGCCCTCTCCTGGGTGAACCAAAACATGCTCCTCCTTCCCACCACACTGCCCCCAGCTCCTTTGTGCCTCTGTTTGAAGGCAGGGACACTACCAAAGGACACGTGCTGTTCACTTGTGTATCAAGCGTCTGGTTAATGAAGCATCTCCATGTGAGATCAGCAACATACATAAGTTCTGTAGGTTAAATGCATAGTTAAAATGGCTACTCATTCAGACTGCTGCTTTTCTTCATTACAGCCAAATTTGAATACTTTCTTTTCTGACCTTCATCAAAATTCCTTGTTGTTTTTACAATGTAGATTAGATGCTCATTAAAGTAAAAATAAATAAATAAATATTAATAAATTCATGTACAAGACATTTTAAAGACTTGAGCATAAACATTGCAAACAACTATTAAGCAGAAAAGTATTGGTAATATAATCTAAACAATATCCAATAAAATTAAATATTAGTATCACAAGTACTCCCATCCCTTTCCCCTTCCACTATCAAGCAAAAATAATAATATTAATCGTACTACTACTATTAATAATATTATCTATCTACATACATATATATATATATATATATATATATATATATATATATATATATATATGGGTGTACTTTCCTGGAACAAAAATTCACTTTTTCGAAATGGGAAAGTACATCCCCATTTAAGCAAAAGTGCACTTTAATGAAAAAGTACTTTAGCTTAAGCTCACTAGACCGAACCTACCGCACCATAATGGAGGACATTGAAAAACAGGCTATGTCCTCCACTGTGGTGCAACAGTCACGGAACTTAGGGTTAGGGCATGGGTCAAGGTAAGGGGATAGCCCTACTAACTATCCCCTTACCCTAACCCGTGCCCTAACCCTAAGGTCCGTGACTGCTAGCTCGTTCTGTCTAGCAGGTTCGCGAAAATGCACTTTTGTGAAAGTGCACTTTCGTGTTAGTGTGGGTGTACTTTTGAAGTTCGAAGTAGTGAACTTTCATTCTTCAAAAGTACACCCATATGTGTGTGTATATATATATATATATATATAGAGAGAGAGAGAGATAGACCAGATATATATATATATATATATATATATATATATCTAGGATTATTGAACAAAAGTTCAATAGTCCGAATTCACAGTCACCGAACACACTTTAGTGAAAGCGCTTTCACCGAAAAAGCACTTTCGTTAAAGTGCGTTAAAAAAAAATCTACTTTTATGAGGGGGGCAAGCCCCCCTGCACACCCCCCCACTTTAATATTCTCACTCCAAGATCCCACTACAGTGAGGAAAAGGGAATATTCCCTTATCCGCACCGTAGTATGATCTCCACAATAGTCATTCCCCAACGACTCCCTCTAGCTGCAAGCATACTTCTGCAAAAGTGCCTTTTTGGTAAAAAGCACTTTCGCAGAAGTATGCCTGGCTGTTTGTGCTTCAGTTAAAAGTTCCTTCGGGGATTAGTACCAATCCCATATATATATATATATATATATATATATATATATATATAGCGAGAGAGAGAGAGATAGATAGATAGATAGATAGATAGATAGATAGATAGATAGATAGATATAGATACATAGATATAGATATAGATATCTATACTAATTTGATATTTTGTCTTCATCTACATTGGTCCTGATATCTTCAACAAATATTTTAAACCTTTCATGAATCTTCTATCTGTGCTACCTATCAAACTGAGCTGCTAATGTTCTCTTTTAGGTCTTAAGATTATTTTCTATTATCATATATTTAGTTTATTATTTCCCCTTCCCATCATTTTCCAATAATCTGATAACCTATCTACCTACAGATAAAGAGGTATCTGTACTGCTTCACTCCAATTTTGTAGCTGACCTCCTATTCCAAACACTAACTTCTAATTTCTTAGAGCATATTTATGAAATATGTTTTCCTATTCTCTCCCATATACTGTTCACATATGGCCCTCACCACTGTGCACCCTCAAAACAATTCAAATCAAACTGGTTTCAATTCCTCACATTGCAAACATTGGCCTGTTCCCATCTTCCAAGACCTGCATTGCTACTCAGTGGATTGGGATGACCTCTGCCCAATCATCTTCTACTGTCCTCACACAACTAGAATTGGCTTTATTCCCTCAGTTTTTTATGCATCTCTTCCCAATCTATAGGGATGGAACACACTTCCTCTCTCATAGTCCAGCTTGCTCTAAGCATCTCCATCACTTTTTAGATCATTCTGTCATTTTTGCCTTTTATATAATCTATCACATCTATATTTCTCTTCATTTTCTCCTATAACTGACTGCTCACCTTCATCTATTTTCACGTTGTGTAAGTGTCATAAATGCTTTCTCTTATTAATTATATTTTTATTGCTGACATCATCTGCTCAAATTACAAGCATTCTGATTTCTGGAGACAATATTCCTTGCTAAACTTATCCCATTTAAGAAGAAAATCTACCACACTTTTCTTCATTCTCAGACTTAATTTTTTGGAAGGCAGTAATACCCTTCACTTTCTACTTCTTCAGAAGGTAAAACCTACATCCCACACCTGCCACTGAATTGTTTAAAGTAGTTTATTATAAATTCAACGAATGAATATGTGTAAATTGCAGGGTCACCTATAGTCTTCGGTATTTCTTTCAATTATATATAGCCCCACTTCATGCTTTATTTCCATGTACTCTGCTTGTCCATCTTGCAGCTCATCTCTTCTATATTATCTCTATTATCATTATCTTATATATTATTGTTTTATCACATTACTCATCTTTTCTCTTAATTCTTGGTAGTCATATAAAGGTAAGCCATCGCTGATTCAAAGAAGATCAACACTTTCTATTGCTTTCAAAGCAGCTGTGTAGCCCATCCCTTTTCCCTATGAGAGACTCTTGCATTTTAAACATTTTCTCCATCATTGTAATTTTCTTTCTTTCTTTTATGTATCACTTTATTTATTCCAAAAGCTGAATTATGACAACAAAATAACATGAATATGTCTTATTATTAGTACATTTGAACAAGGCACATATGATATATTATTATCATATACCTTAACAAAAGTATAATCTTCAAAGTGAGATATGATAGATAACATCTCATAAAACTTTGAAAACATTAAACTTATTTTATAATATATGCATTGTATAGAGCAGTATGTTGAAAAGGAATCAACATGATTAGCTTCTGTATCATACAATGTTTCAATAAGAGCCATAAGAACCATATCTTCAAGGCAAAGCTAAAATATGAATACATGTGATGAGCAATGAAAGTAAAGTAGAACAAATATTGAGAAAGTAGATAATCAACGAAAGTATTCAAAAGATGAATATGGATAATCACATCGGAAGTGCAACATGTTGAGGAAAGCTTAAATATAAATAAGAAAATAAACATAAAAAGGAGAGATGCAAAGGTGGCATCAACTGGAAGAGCACCTGAAGAATATCTTAAATCTAAACATGTGAACCATACAAAATCTAGAGCTGGACAACTTTCAGAATCAAAACTGACTACATACAGAGCCCACTACCATACCAACTTACACATAGCTCCTTTCGGCTGTGGAACTTGAAAAAGGCAATCAAAACATTGCTTACATTCAATAGAAGTCAGGAGCTTCATGGGATTCCATCTTGTACTGACAATCATTTTGGTTGTAATAGAATAACTCTCTTTATTGACAAAAGTGCCATACAGTCTGACTCACTGATAAGTTATATGCAAATAAATTTGCAACAAAGGAAGGGGTTATATCCTAACTCCCTGATTCAATTTTCTCTTAGTTGAACCCAAAACACTTGCAACATTGGGCAGTCCCAGAGTATATAAAGCAAAATTTTAGTATTATGAATGTTCCCATCTGTCAGATCAAACAAATGTTTTGTAAGGCAGGAAAAAAAATGTGTCATGACTTCAAAAGTATAAAAAAGCTGATGTAAACATGGGTAATGTCTTTAAAGAAACTGAGTTTATTAGGTACTATGATACTGTTTTTTTTTTAAACTAAGACTTAAAAAGTTCTGAAGCAAATCCCAGGCTCCTCTTTTCATGCAAGTTAGTTGGAGTACATAAACCCTTACTCCACCAGAGGTAAAATGGAAATTAATTGAAGGTGGTTGTTGATCCTGCCAGCCCATCCCATGGACAAAGTAAAGGATACAACAACATATGTGGGTTCATAATTAAAAGCAGATTTGCAAATTAGATAAACAGTACTAACATACTGGGAGTGAGTGGGGGTTCTTACATTTTTTGTACTGCCTATGGAAAAGGTCCCATGTCACAGCTACTTGAAAGATATTGATAAAGAAGGGACAATGGAAAAAAAATATAACTGATTCAAATAAGTCAACTAGCAGAGGATGCTAAACATAGCACTCCTGTAACTGTCACCAGTAAGTAAAAATCTGCATTATGGAAGCTTGAAAGCAAATAATGGTACTTAGAATGCAAAGTCTACCATAGTCCATAGGCAAATATTATTGAGTGAATGATGCAGTCAGTTTGCCCAGATACAAAATAAAGGTAATAATTTTCTTATCTCCTTTCTACAACAGCATATTTGCAAAACATAGTGACAAAACTTAAATGTTAATAATAAAAATATATTTAGGGTGAAGTACAAATTTTACTAGAAGAATTCTCAGTTCCATGGGAAGATTGCATACTTCCCATGTGTTAATATTCCAGTTTATTATGGATGGAATGACCACTCTAAATCCCTAGTGATTGATAGAATGGGGACAATGATACAGACAAATATTTAAAATGAGAGTATACAAGGGAACTGGTACATAGTATTACAATAAGCAGGCGTGTAAAAGGCCACGAAGAGTAACTGTTTTCTGGGTATTACTCTATAGACTGAATTCTCTTGCCATTTAAGGAAACAGTTCACTCTGTTATGACTAAAGTTCAAAAGATCATTCAAGAGTAGAACAAGGTCACCAGCAAATACTGCAAGTTGGCTATCAAGAACAAGATTAGTACACTTTCCTGACAAGCCTTCAGGATTTTAAGTCAACTGCTAATGACTCCATAACTGAGATAAACAGCACTAGATCTAGTGAACAGCCCTGCCTACCCCCCTATAAAAATAGAGGGATAGAGATGTATAAAATCTCTGAATAAAAGCTGCAAAACCAAAGTTTTTAAAATATCTGAGAAAAGGATTACCATCTGATATGTACAAAACCTGAAACCAAATATGGCCATATAACATAATCAAAGGTCTTTCTCTGCATTTAGCCTGACTCTATAGTGGAAGAACCTCATGTTGATCAGGAACGAGTGCAGGAATGGTTAAGGAGAGGTGAATTCAAACCAAGAAATGAAAGGTTAATATTGGTGGCACAAGATAGTGGGCTACATATACTTTGGTTTACAAAGTCCATTTGAACATGTGGGAGAAACAGACAAATGCAGGTTTTGTAAAACAGAATTGGAAACAGTTGCACACATACCTCTCAACTGTACAGATTTTCACAGAATGCCCAGATTTTTTCCTCATATTTTTGATTAGTTTTTCATAAAATTGTGATTTTCTGGCAAATCAGTGACAAATCATTAAAGACTAAATTTAGAAAATAATGACAGCCATTTGAGTTTCAGACTTCATACCCTTCAGGAAATTCATTCCAATGCAAAACCTGTTATTCTAACAACTTTCCACATTTGTATGAGCAATATTTAATAATTGTCCCTATTTTTCTGCTTTTGTCCCACTTTTATTTATGGCTTTGTCCAGATTTCTTGCTCTAAGAGGTTGAGAAGTATGGTTGCACATGTCTTTGCTGGTTGTGAAATACCAATGACAGAAGGACTGTGTACTGAAAGGCATAATAATGTGGCAAAACTGTTGCACTGGGGATTGTACAAACATTATGGTAGTGAAGTGACTGAAAAACACTGGAAACATGAGGCACAAAGCATCATAGAAAAATGATGTCTACATCACATGGGATCATCCATTACCAACAGTTCAAAAGATAGATGCTAGAAAACCAGATATAATGGTACAAGAAAAGAAGACAAAAGTAGCATCAATCATTGAAATCGTCACACCCAGTAACTGCAGTGTGCTGCATACAGAGACATAAGTAATAAAATATCAGGATTTGCAAGCAGAAATGAAAGCAATGTAGAAGAAAGATACCCAGATAGTTCCAATAGTAGTAGGAGCAATGGGTCTTATAAAAAAAGAGTCTACAGTCATATTTAGATATGCTACCAATACATGTAACTTTGTATGAATTGCAAAACTAGTCATCACTGGGCACATTGTGGGTGCTGCAAAGAGTACCTTTGGCTGACATCAAAGAGTGAAACAATACTAATTTCAGGAACTTTAATCGTACTTTGACTTAGGAATGGGGTCTATTCATGTCATGGTATTAGAAACCCAAAGAATTTGCAGAAATTAAAAAGAGTGAGGAAGTACTGAGCACTGACTGTGAACTAGGTTACCATGCTCTGACTTTGGAAGAGCCAAGCAAGGAGTAAAAGGGCGTTACCAACTCACCTATTCAAGGGTCGGGGATTGTACACACCTAGAGGAACATAGGAAGGGGTGTTCTTTCTGGTTGAGACTAGCGATGCCATCACTCATGCCGCAGATGGAGATGCTTAAAGGCAATGTTCCTTAGGGAAGTACGAGGATGTCCTTTATGATCAGCACATTGTACATCAGTTCCTGGTGCTGTGCTGGATGTAGGTAGTAAGGATTGGGATAAAACCATAAAACAACTGAACCATACACAAAAGACAACTTGCTTGATAACCCCTCTTGGTTGGTTCTCATCTTTTGTGAATGAAGGTGCTGATTGACTGAGAGTGGATCTAACTGTCAGCAGGTAGTCAGGACAAAGAGCTGGTTGAAAAGGCTTTCATCTCATCTATTACCAATATAGCCCACTGAATTTATTATCTTCTGTGACTGTCATTTCCATAGTACTACCCTGTGTTTTGTTCCAAATGTTTTTACCTTTAATAACAGACATGACCTTGATGTACAATATTTAGAATTTGGGATTTTAATTGAACTGCCCATACATATGCTATTTAAAGAAATGTGATGGCAACTATCAGGGAATACTGGATCCTTATCATGTTTCAGGAATGGTAAAATTAGTCAGTGATTTCAAGTCACAGCTACCTTCATTTAATACACAATTAAAAGGTTTCTAGATGACCACCAATATAATAGAAGAATCCTGGGATTCAATAATGCCTACACTAAGTGTACACTAAATGCATACTGTTCTGAGTGAACAGATAACACAGAGATAACTCACAACTTCTTCCTCCTAATTTCAGTTTTCCTATTGATTTTTTACAGCTTGAAATATGTGGGATGGGCAGATAAGGTCTAGTAAACTTATTATGCATGAGAATAGACAAATGCATCTTCTGCAGAACAACACTGTTAGGCTGCAATTAACAGGTCCAAAAGCAAACTAGTCCTCTTACTAGTGGAGTTAACGCCACCCATATTAACAACAAAACATTTTATCCTAAGCTATTAGTTCAGATTGAACTTCAAAATCATAATAATTCTAATAGGCCATCTAGAATTCATGAATCCTGTAAATGTCCCATTAACCAGGAGACACTTCTCATCCCGTCTCTGCAATAAGAAGGAACTTAATGTCAGAAAAAAGAGAATAAACTATAATTTCATAATAAAATAAGGATTAGTTCTACAGTCCTTCAAGTCAATGAACTGCAAAAATAACCTTACCCACAGAAAACTGGTTATATAAGCTGCTGCATGTAAATACAGGATTTATAAAACCCATAAGCAAACAAAGCCTGCAAGCAAACCAAAATATATCTAAGGACTATGCACAAAACCTGTGAAAAAGTGATTCAAAAACTCAGGGTCAGACATTATCACAATCCAAAAATTGCCAATAAATAAATAAATAAATAAATTAATTAATTAATTAATTAATTAATTAATTAATTCATTAATTAATATAAGAACATAACAGAAGGAAAATTATTATAAACAGGATATCGTTTTATAGGACAGTATGAATACTGTAAATGTTTAGACAAGAATATTTTTCTGCATAACAATCTAAACAGATATCTCATACCACAGAATTTTAAGTGTGGACTTTATTAGTATCCTCAAAGTCTGTTATGTCACACCAGGAAAAGTTCACATCATATGAAATCACTGAAAGGGGAGCAACCTTTTATGAAGGGAAATGGTACAGAAATCTGCAATGCTGTTCTGTAATGGAAAAACAGATCAAAACATTAAAACAAGCCACAGTCCCATTTTATTTACCCAGAATAAATAGTCAAAGTGAAAGGGTCTATATTATATGTTCGAAGGTGTATAACTTCGAACATCATAAAATCAAATTTAAATGTTTGCAGTTATAAAACTTCGAACATATGTATAAAAATAAAACACCCAAAACAAACTGTTGCAGGCAGGAGGAGCAAGCACCCCTGCACCCCACACACCCCCGCTGTTTAAATATACCAACTCTGAGACCACACTACAGTGCAGTAAGGAGAAATCTTACCCCCTGCTTACACCAGTCAGGTAAGTTCCCTTTATTTATTTATTTTTTTTTCATATGTTTCAATAAATTAACGTTCAATGTTTTCAAATGTTGAACATATGATGTAGACCAAAGAGAAAACCATAATTAAACTGTTGCAGTGAATAGAAATTCTCTTCATGATCCACAAGGCCCTCAAAGGAGGCATAAACTTATCTCTGATTTAGGCTGCACAGCACTTTATAAGGAAGACAAAAAAATGTCAGATATTGCCCAAGCAAACATCAGTATACAGGGAAGATAAACCAACATTTCAAAACTCAAAGTTTGCCTTTGTAAAACACAAAAGTTTCTTAATAAATGATCAACCCCCATCCAGCAATAGGTTCATAGGTTTACAGGTACTTACTTAGTTGCTGATCTGGGGGGATGATCTGAAGCCTAGTCTTGCATTCTCATAGTAATATTTTATATTGCAATATGAATATCCAAAGAGGGGCTACACAAGTCTGTATTGGGTACTTACATGTTACCCTTATCCATGAGGTCATTGATGCTAAGCCAGTTTAAATCTGTGATTACTCCTTTATTCATCCAAGATACATTTTAATAGAGTAAGAGAAGTAGCCGGCTTTATGTGGAGGGGAATCTAGCTCCATACAAGTGTTATTCCCTATAATGCATACCTATCTCACAAGCATGCTATGTTCATTTTCCAAAAGTGGTTGAGGTTACTTGAGCAGGTATTTTTGATACCACTGGAATTCTGATTGTGTAATATGTATGGAAGAATAGGGTCTACTGAGGCTGTATATGCAAGACAGAAGTTGCCTTTCAATAACTTGTATGATACCAAGAAGAGAGACAAGGCTTTGAGATAGTCTGCATAGTTTTATTGATGTAGGCCTTTGATTTTTTTTTTTTAATGAGGAAGTTTAGCAGTCATTTCAGCTGAGATAAGTATTTGGACAGGTATATACAGGAAGGCTCATTGCACTCAATGATCAGCCTGATGAGTGCCCAGTACAGAGAAATGTCCTTGGATCTGGATACCATGCCATTTGATATAAGTGGTGTCATGAAAAAAGAGTTCATTTAGTAGTGAATATGTGATGAGCAAAGGACAGTTCATTGTCAGCATATGCCCCCAAGCTTATAACCATGGTTTAATTTTTCATGGGGGTGTTGTTGATGTGACAGTTATAAAAAAAAGACTGTCAAGCTGTCACAGAACCATTATTTAATTACAGAAAATAAGTGCTTTCATCCATTTACTACTGGACTTTATCAGAACAAAATTAAAATATTACAGACTTCAGTTATATAATTCCACCAATCAATGCCATAAATTACCTAACCAATCAAATTCGCAAACTGGTAAAAGACTATTCACCTCATAATGAATTCTTCCCAAAATGAATTTAAAAACATATTACATAAATAATACTTTACATAAAAACATACATTGAAACAAACAGAAAAAAAACATTCAAAATACATTAAAAATAACATATATCCACACTCATATACCCAAGTTAAAACGTCTAACCATCATTAAAATTGTTTTAAAACTTTTCACCTTTCCAGACTTTAACATTAATACACTATTGACAGACACTTATTTTATTAATTCCAAGGTATTGGGTGGCATTTAATTTAATTTGCCATAATAATTCCCTCTTTTCCAAACAGGATTCCCAGTCACCTCCAGTAATATTTTGTGGGAGCTTTTCTAACAAAAAAAAAAAACTTTTTAAATTCTCTGCATCCTATACTGGATTTATATTGGGGTTCCTTATATCTTTCTTTCTTATGGCATATATGTGCTCATAAATTGTCTGCCTTAATGCCCTCTCTGTCTTCCCATCATACAATTCCTAACAGGTAATAGACTGTGCTAAATAAATCACACCTATAGTGTTACATCTAGAGTGACCATTCCACTCAAAACCCTATGATAAGACACAATAATAATGGTAGGACCCTCATAAATAAACTGACATTGTACACAGGCTCCACATTTGGACATCCTTGTCACACCACCACCAGATTTGTTGTTTCCTACTATAATGTTTTTTTAAATTCCTCCCTCTTTATACACAAACTTTGGTCTTCCTCAAGTATATCAGTCAACCAGAAATTACCCAAAGCACCTGTCCAGTTCCTACTAATAATATTTTTCACCACAGGACAACATTATATCTATACTCAGCCTGACCCACTTTCCTTTTTCTTGTCAATCACACAACCTCCCCTCACTAAAGATAGGTCTAAAACAAACACCTTTTTCACCCCTTACTTACTTTATTACCTCATCAATAAAACCAGCAGGATATGCTCTATCCAGAAACATTTTCCTTAGTCTTTTGATTTTCACCATAAAATCCAAATCATCAGAAACCCTCCTAGATAGATGGATAATCTGACCCTTAACCAGATTACATTTTTGCCATAGGGGTGGATACTATCAAAATGCAAACAACTGTTACACCAAATTTCTTTTTTTAATACTATATTTGATGAAAAGGCTCCTTTTAAAATATCTTTACTCAATGTAAAGTCTAAGAAATTAATCTTACTTGAATTAAAAGCTATTGTAAACTCCCAAAGTTTAACTGTAGTATTAATGTAAATAAAAAAAGTCAATCAATCTAGCAATACAGCCTCTCCAAATAATTAGTAAAGCATCTAAAAATCTAAAGTAGGACACTATTTGATCATAAAATCTACTATTAAACACATAGTTAATTTCCCAAAAAAACATAAAACTATATTTACAAAAACTGGCACTGTTGCTGCACCCACAGCAACACCCCTAATTTGTTATAATAATTAGAAACACTTAACTGAGAAGCAGAATAATCATAAGTAAATAAACTAAGAAATCTTCTGAGACCTTTGAGAAAGGACACTGGAGCTGAGATATTTTAGCTCTTTCGTTCTTTATTTAATAGAAAATGATAAATTAAGAAAGATACAGGCAAAACAATATAACATTTAGTAATCCATGTGTCTTATTGCTCTTGTGTGTTCCTTAATCAAGTCTGGTAATTTAAATTCTAGAACCACCAAAAACATTGTAAAATGATTCAGTGACATTAACAAATGTGAAGTAACCAAGAAGAGTGGTGTGAATAATAAGGCATTGGATGTATGGGTGGATTTTCAAATAGTGGCTGTGGTACAGTAACCAATCAGGAAACTGTTGCTAGAGAGTTTAAATAAAACAATAACTTAGCTAAAGCTGATTGCTGAAACTTTAACAAATTGTTAGACCTTTGGTACTGCTAAAACGTGTTGCATAAACAATAAGTTGGGTGATGGTTTATATCTGTACCATCTAAGCCCGCATTTTAAGTTCAAGTTTTCATTGAGTACCAGCATTGTTTCTGCATTAAGCAGAAGTTCCCATTTGAGTTCTTTAACTTCTAATAAACTATCGAAGTCTCCAACAAATGGTACGATCTGTTCGAGTACAAAGAATTTGAATGAACTATTGCCACACACTGCATTGTGTTTGTTAAGAGCATTCTTGCAATCCATGTGTTTTATTGTTCTTGTATGTTCCTTAATCCAGTCTGGTAATTTTCTACGCATCTTGCCAATGTAGAAATTGTGGCATTTTGTGCAGAAACATACATAAACAATCTTGGTGCTATGACAGTTGAAGCTACCTGGAACTTTAATGGTCATGTTACAATGAGTAAATGTATAATAATCACAGCAGGGTTAGCCACCTGGCAGTGTAAACCTTGTCTCAAGATGATTGTCACTGTTAAAGTGACACCCTGACCCCATGTGAAAAATGGGAAAAAGGGGTTGAGGATGGGTGGATGAATCAGCTTGGAAAATATGTTTGCATACTACGCATGAGCCACAGGGTGACATACCTTTGAACCTGGGCTAACTGTAAATGCCAGTTGTAATGCATCATAGTAGTGTTTCTCAAACAAAAACCTAAGAGTTTTGGCCCTTTTGTAGGTAAAGGTGGGATGGTTGCCTAGCATTTGGGAGAGTTCTTTATTGCTATGTATAATATCCCAGTTATGGGAAAGAATGTTCCTTAAATGAAGCATGTCCCTACTTACTAGGAGGGGGAAACTAAGGATGAAATTGTTTATTGCAGAGACCTTGGGCATACTAGTAAAGCCGGCACAAAAATCAGCTTGAATTTGGTGGTCTGAGCTTGGTTCACCTCACGGATGGTGTTTTCAAGCAGGGTTGTGGGATAATTCCTCTCTGTGAAGAGGTGCTGTAAGATGGTGCATTCTTCTAGGTATACTGAATCACTGCTAATGATTCTAGACAAGTGAATGAACTGGCCACAAACAAATTTGGCTTTCATGAAGGGGATGTATTGGCTTGTTTACTCTAGGAAATGATTCCTGTACATTTTCTTCCTGTAAGTAGTGGAGCTGAAGCTTGTTATTTCAGGTTAAGATAGATTGAAAGGTCAAGGAATTAGACCTGTATGTCCATGCTTGAAAAAGAGAAGGATAACAATTCAGTACTGTTGGACATGGCATGGACGAGTCCAAACCCAACTCATTAGGTATAACCAGGAACAAATCCTTGATGTCAATAGTCACTAACATCAGGTCCCCCTCAAACTTTACCTTAGCTTTACCTTAGCAAGCTCACTAAAACAATGCCATGAGTATCTTAATACATGTTTCTTATCTTTAAAAAACAATTTCAAACTCTTATCAACAAATGTTGTCAATGGTTCTGTTTCTGATCCCATAGATGCTATAATTGGCCATAATTGTGGGAGGGGGTATAAGTTAAAGTTCTGTGTATTGTGGGGATGCCAAATATTGAAGGGATGACTGATTCCTTAACCTCCAAATAATTCATTTCCATCTCTGACATTTCTCTATTGATAAAACCAACATACAATATCCTATCAACTTTATTATAAGATATATTAATTTCATTATGTGAGCTTGGTTCAAAACAAGAATCGTTACTTAAATACTGATACATCTTAGCAGAATAAACTATATAGGTCACCAAACCACCCCACCCCCATTGTCTGGTTTTGAAGTTCTCCCGGTGAAATGGGTCACCTTATCTTCTACTGGCACACCTATGGAAGACTTAGACCTCTTAAGATCGGGAGGAGATGAAGGCTGTTAAATAACATGTGACTGCCTTTTTCCCATTGTCTTTACCATTCCATATACTTCTGTATAGGTTGTAAGCTACTGTCGTCTCAAAGATTCTCATGCCATCTGGGATTGAAATGAGTACATGAGATGGATGTGATGTTAGCTTGCATTTTATTATTTATTATTTCTTTTTACCTCAGCTCTTGAATGGCTGACCATCACAGTTTTTTTCTCTCAATGAGTTGCAGATAAAAGTAATTTTCAGAATGCATGCTATGTTCCAAATAAACGCAATCTTGCTTAGATTGTGCAAACTGCTGTAGTTTTCCTTTTACTCAAATGAAAATGTATCTATAACTGGCTATGGCTTGTCTCCAAGCAAAGGGGGTGGAGCTTAAATAATGTTATACACTTTCAAACAAAAATTTTAAAGTGGTGTTCTGGTCCAAGCAAAATTGGAAATCATGCCTGGAAGAATTCAACCAAATGTTTCTGTTCTGCTCCTTTTTAAATTCAGAATGTGGATATTGTTCAGTCCTCAATAGTTCTCTTGATCATCTAAATGCAAACCCAAACAGACCTCTAATCTGTCCCTGTTTTGGAGGAATGTTCCTATTTTCAGGCTTGATTTATCCATACTCATCGTGTCCTCTTCATTAATTTTTGGTGGCTGTGTTTGTCTATTTGGGTGGAGGTTTGAGTGTGTTTGGCATTTGTCTGAGGAAGTTTGCTATTTTATGTAAATGAAAGGCGCTTGACTGTAGTGGATAGGGCTTTTCATATGTAATTTGACTGCCATTATTTCATTTTTCATATAATGCTAGCGTGAATCGGCATGCCTTTGTTGAAGGTTGGGAGTCGGGCTGGCACCTCGGCACCATAAAAATCTACTGCCAATCATTAGCAGACCGGAGTTCCACTTTGGCGACCCCTAACTGGGAAAAGCCGAAAGAAGAACATTTATCCCTGCTCATGATGCACTAATTTCTGTAAGGATGTCTCTATTTTTAGGCTTGATTTACCCCTTTACACAATTGTCTGAAACCCCTTCATCAGACGTGATTTTTGAACCTGTCTAGTATACAGAAAACCACACTATATGGCCAACATACTAGTAGCACCAATAATTTAAAGAAAGTGGACAAACATCTTACATCTCCCTTTTTCTGAATCAAAAATAAATGACCTTGTATGGTAAATTTTCCAATGCAGTTTATCAAAGTCTACAGATTTTATACTGTCTCTGATAATGTGACTATATTTTTCAATCATTTTTTTTGCACTCTGTTTTTTTTTAATATGCATTTCTGAGTAGTATCCCACATTCCTATTAAAAACGGGAAGAGTTGTGTGCTATTTGGTATTTAAATATTATGCTAATCAGTTGCCCTGATCTTTGGCCAGATGTTCCTAGTTTTCATGTGGCTTTGTACATATATTCAATGTCCCCAGTATGTATTCAGATGCTGGGCATATTCCAGCAAGAGTTTAATTTAATGTTCTGTTTTAGTCAGCTTAGAAGAAACAACTTCCATTTTAAATCTGAGCAGAGCTCCTCAGTCTGCAACATCAGAAATAGTAGGTTTATTTTTTTGCACTTGAGAGTACATATTTAAGTGAAAGGCTTCCACAGATGAACTTTATTAATTGAGGTTATCTGTTTCTCCATATCATCCATGGTTCTTGCAGTGGATAGATTTTCAGAACACACCAAAGGGCTGCTTGGTACCTTCGGAGCAGAGGCTAACTATTCTACTGTTGTTTTACTTTAATTAAAAAAAAAAAAAAAAAAAAAACTAAACTGGTATAGGGGTTCCAGAAGTCCTTTTTGGTGGCATATGTCTGGATGACATTATTTTTGTAGTTACATGCAATCAGTAGCTAGGCAAAAATCAAAACTATAAGAAAGGCAACTAAAAGCAGTATGTCTCCAGGTCTATATACTGACTATCAATTCAGAAAGTCTTTTTTCTGTCACTTAGCTTTTCATTTATGCTTTGATGGCTTCCTTACAGGGTGAGGAGAAATTCCCTGAACAACAGTAGCTTGCAGAAAGAAAGGATAAAAAGCATAAAGCTTAACGTTTTTGCCATAAGAAATCTTTGCAGGTGCAATTTCTAATTGTGCACTGGCAATAAATCACTTTTTAGGGGGATTTCTCATTTTGTTGAGTTGATATGACCATGACGTTGTTAAACATAAGTCTGAGGGATATGGAAGCCTTACTCCCTTGCAAAACAAAGAAAAACACTGTTCACACTCTTGGTTTCAGGCATTCTTTTTTTTCGTTATATTGAAACTACACAGAAAGTCAGTATTTCATAGAAGGCTCATGCTTCAGGGTAGATTTCTTATCTCTTCCCCAAATTTTTTTCCACACAATTAACTTCATAGTTGCTGTTGCCCAGAAAGCATACTTAACAGAGTCGAGTTTTAGAGAGAATTAAGGAGTAATCAAGGTACAATGTTAATTTCAAAACAACCCCTCTGCCCTAGTTTGTCAGGATTTTGCCTCACATTTTCAATTTTTGAAAAACTCTTCATACTTGACAGTTGATTTCCAATTAAATCCTGTCTGTACATTGCATTATAACATGTTTGCATGATGGCAGAAAGAGACAATATGCCTTATTAGTCTATTTTTTTAATTGTATTTAACAATTTAACTCCCTCCTTCTCTCATGTCTTACCATTTTTACAGACACTATGCCCTCTTGAATTCTTCCATGTATTCCATGCTCATTATTCATTCAGTTAGTCTATTCTAGGAGTGTACAATCCCCTGCAATTAAGTATTTTTGATTATTCATGGAGTATAGTCCCTACAATCTGTTTTTTGTGGTCCGTTCTTTCCTCTCCTTTCTGTTCAGGATAGCCACTTTACTCATGACCTCATGTACAAGTATTTCATAGGTTCATAGGTTCATAGGTAGCTACTAGGCTTCTGGCCCAATGGCCTAGGTAAGCCTAGCCAACAAAGTTCCCTGGCTTACGCCACCCAAGAAAGTTATTTCCTGTGCCCCTGTCGAGCAGAGCCACAGAAGTGATCCCCGGGGTGTATTTCCTATTTCCCATCCACTCATCAAGATTTTTCTTGAAGAGTGCTAATGAGGAACTTTGCTTGACATAGATGGGTAGCTTGTTTCAGAGTATGGGAAGTCTCTGGGACAGGAATCTATCCCTCCAGCATGTCCTGTTTATTGTGGTGACAAAGTTTAGGACCCTTGAGCGTGTAGCTCAGAGGGATTGGGATTTCTTTAGGTGCAGCATGTCCAACAGCTCTGGGTTTGACATAGCTTTATATGTTAGGCAGAGATCACCTCGGAGTAGGTGATATGCTATGGAGTAAAGCTGGAGTTTTGTGAGATGGTCAGTGTAGGGCATCTGTTTGAGGCCAGTACTCCTCTTTGTGAGGTACTTCTGTGGCCTTTCCAGCCGCTGCAGATGTCTTGTGAGGTACATTGCAAAAGGGGTGTTGTACTCTATAATGGGTCTAATGAGTGTTGAGTAGAGGGGAACAGTAACCTCTTTTTTCCTAGATGAGAACCCTTTTGTGATGAAGTGTGCCATGTAGAAGATTTCCTCACTACTGTGGTGATGTGATTATCAAAGGAGAGACTACTGTCCATCTGGGTCCCAAGGTCCCTTATCACACATTCAGCATTAAGTAGACTGCCGCCTATGTGGTAGTTCATGGGTACAGAGTTTTTACCAAAAGAGATGACAATGCACTTTTTGGCACTGAGCTTGAGGCCATGGCTCTGACACTAGGTATCTGTCTCAGTGATGCCCTTCTGTAGGATGTACACATCATTTGGGGACTCAACTATGGCTCCTAGTTTCCAGTCATCTATGAACTTTGTTAGCCAAAGGTGTTCTGTGTTAGTCTGTACTTCAGAGAAGTAGATACCAAACAGGAGAGGTCCCATGACTGAACTCTGTGGTACTCCAATTGTCACTGGTTTGAAGTCTGATTTGGAGTCTGCAACTTCTACAGTGTGGGTTCTGTCAGTGAGCCATTTGGCAATTTACCTTGTGATATAAGGATTTATACCTAGTTTAGTGAGTTTATCTATAATTCCGGAATGTGAGATGGTGTTGAAAGCTTTGGTGAGGTCAAGATAGGCTGTGAGAGCCACCTTACCCTTGTCTACAGCTTTGGTGACTGCCTCAAAGAAGTCGATCAGGTTCAGGAGGCATGATCTGTCTTTCATAAACCCAAACTGGGTGAGGCCAGAATTGGAGGTTACCAATGTCTTTGTTTATGAGTTCCATGATGATACATTCCATGGCCTTACAGACCAGGCTCATCAGGTTAATAGGGCGATAGTTCCCGGAATCAGTGGTGGCTCCCCCTTTGTGGAGTGGGATAACTGTTGCTGTGCGCCATTCAGTGGGCACAAAGCCTGATTTGAGACTATGATTGAACATGATGCTTAGGTGGGGAGCCAGTTTGTTCTGAAGTTCATGTAAAACGCAGCCTGGGATGTTGTCCTGTCCCATGGATGCTGTGTTATTGGCTTTAGAGAGTGCAGCTTTTACCTGCGTAGTTGGGATTACAGGGACTCTGCATTCTTCCAGTATAAATATGGACCCTTTAGGGGTTGAGAGTGAGGTAAAGTTAGCACTGAACCTCTCTGCCAGGATGTTGGCAATATCAGTTGGTGCTGTAATTTTTGTGCCATTGTGCTGTAACTCAGAGCAGATCTGGGTGTTGCCATTGAGATTGCTGACATAGCTATAGAATGCTTTGTGGTTGTCCTTAGAATCAGTAGTGATTTTGTTTTCGTCGCTAGCTTTGGAGGATCTTATAAGGGATCTTAGCTTCTTACTGAGGCTGACCAGGGAGCTCCTCCACTCATGGGATTTTACTCTCTTTTGCAACAGTTTCTTCCCTCTGTTGTAGAGTTTGTTTATGGCAGGGGACCACCAGATTGGCTTCCTTTTTATGGAGGATAGCATCTTGGTTCTGTTTAGGATAGCATGATCCATGCACTCGTGTAAGTGCTTATAGAGTGCATTTGTGTAGGATTCAGCAGTCGTAACTGTATTGTCCATCTGTATGGGTGTCATGAAGTTCACTACGTCTGTCTTAAGAAGCATGAAGTTGGCTTGGGAGAACTTTTTTTACCATGGTTTCCTTAATGGGGTGGTGGGTGGGGTTGGGATGTGGCTATCTAGGGTGATTAGCTTATGGTTGGATCTGACCAGCTAGGAGTTGACTTCAGGTGTGGAACACTGGTCACTAATGTTGGTAATGACTAGGTCTAGGATATTGTTGCCCCAGGTGGTGGTGTGGATAAGTTGATCCAGGGAATTGGAATTTATGAATTCCAGAAAGTGTTGAGTAAAGGAGTAGGTACATGAGTAGTTTCCCATTTAATGGTGGGGTAGTTGAAATCACCCATTATTAGGGTGTTTGGTTGAACATTAATATTTTCCAGCATATCAAGAAAAGAGCAGTGGGAATCCTGGGGCATGGTGGGGGATCTGTAGCAAGCTACAATTTGGATTGCAGTTTTGCCCAGAGTTAGTTGCACTTGGATAACCTTGGATGCATTATACTGAGCAACTAGCCTGGAGATGTGGATATCCTTAACGAATATGGACACACCTCTGCCTTTGGTGTTCCAGTCCAGGTTAGATGGCCGAAAAGTGTGGTATGAGTTATAGCCTGGTAATGCAGGGGTGCACTCTGGAGCCTTGAACCAGGTCTCAATCCTGCACAGATATCGATGTTCTCCATTTTAAGGAGTGCCTCAAGGGAGTGCATTTTTAGACTTCTAGCACTGAGTAGCATTACCCTCAGTTTTTGCTTGCCTGTTCCTGTTATGGTGCTGAATTTGTCATTTGAACCTTGCCTAAAAAAGGCACTATAGGGGTGGCAAGAGCCTTAACCAGTATCCAGAATCCCAGGGGTGACAAGTGCAGGCCATCTCTGGCAAAGCATCTTGGTCTGTCGACCATGTAGTCCCAGGCAGACAGATACTGGATTCCCTTAGAATGACACCAGAAGCTTAGCCAATTGTTGAAGTCAGTCATTTTGTCCTTGTACTGTGGTATCATTCTGGGTGATGGCAGGATGCTACTCGGGGCTAGGGTCATACCTGCCTGGGCTACAAGATTAGAGAGCTCTTCCATGTCTCTTTTCAGGTAGTCCAGGGAGGTACGTCTCAGGTCATTCACACCAACATGGACAATGACAGAGTCATACTTGTACTTGTTGTGGAGTGACCTGAGTGCATGGGTTATGTGGTGGATCCTGGCTCTCGACAGACAGCTGACAGTAACCTTCTCCTTATTTAGCCTGGTGAGTGGGACATCAGTGTGCCTGACTATAGAGTCACCTATGACTAGTGTGTTGGGTATATTGTTTTGCCTTATGGGCTGTGATTGAGTGGCACATTGAGTCTGTGGGCTACGTGTCATTTGGGTTGTGTTGGGAGGTGGAGGTTGATTGCGTTTCTGCTTTGGAGGTCTCTGTTGCTTGAGCAGATTATTATTGAGAGCTTACACAAATGTTTTTGTGTTTCTATGTGTGGATTTTGGTGGTATAGGTTTGGTGGGACTATGTGATGAGTGTGGTGTGATGCTTCTTGACTGTCAAGTTCAGTCTTGGATGTAGAGAGCTTTACCTCCAGTTTGGCTAGATAAGTGCAACTATCACAGGTTGCAGTATTGGATGGTAGGAGGAGAAGGTTTTCTGTGCACATGAGGCAATTACTACATTGCCCCAAGATGCCCAGATTCATCAGATAGACAGGAGAGAACACTGGGAGCTGACCCTTGGACATGCCTGAATAAAAGACTATTTTCCTCTAGCAAGTGAGGACAGTGAGTATAAGAGCAGTTTTTCTTTAAGCAAGTGAGGAAAGTAAGTACAAAAACTATTTTCCTCTAGGTAATGAGGAAGGTTAAGTGCTGTAGTAATTTGTAGTTTATTTAGTGCTTACAACAAGTTCTGAACAACTGCTGAGCATGAATAAGCAAATTCAAGTGCTGAAACCAAGAGGCTGTATTCTTTCTCCCCCATCGACCCCCTATCTCTTCTGATCTGAAGTAGTAGGATCATTAATTCCTCTAGGGTCTGCACATATCACTACCCCTCCATCCCACGCTCCTTTATCTTAGCTTTCTTTCAAATTTTCAAGCATGTTGATGTCCTTTTCCTTATAGCGTCCCAAACTGCAGACAGTGGAAGCATTATCCCTTTTCTTCTGGAATTTATATCCCTGGAGATACATCCTAGAATTCAGTTTGCTGCTATTGTATCTGCCACTGCACTCTGCTCCCACTGGTCCATTCAAGTGTAACTGATACCCTTGATCCTTTTCTTGTCCGGTTGCATTCAGATCCACTCCCCCTCCAGGTAAAACTTCACACCATGGCTGTTGTGGCCTAAATGCAGTACTGTAAATTTGTTTGCATTGAACCTCATCTGCCACCTTTCAACCCACTTTTTTTACTTTCAGTTTCTGTGTTAGAATTTCTTCCCCATCCTGCATGGAGGCACCTATTTTGTATCATCAGTGAAGACAAACACACTAAAGAGTACTAAAAACAAGGCATACCTTGCTGTACTGTAAAAGGTAGTTTAGTCTTCTAATTCTTGATATTGCCCTTTTCTTCACAACCATTTATCACAACCTTCTGAAAACTAGTATTTAACAATGCAGATATCCAGTTCCTTACTTGTGGTCCTAACCTCTGACCCATCCATTTTTTTCTGTTTGCTTCCTGTGTGAGACCATGTCAATGGCTTGCTGATGATGCTGTCCTGTAGACTGAATTATTGATATGCCCCTAGCTTTCCCATCAAGAATCTTTCTTTCTGATGTCTCTGAAAATCTAAATGTTATAGACCAATACCTCTCCATACTTTTTTCTGTTCCCTTCCTTGTACAGATATACTAATCTTGTAGTCTTGCAGTCCTACAGCATTTTCATAACTAACCAGTGATCTGTAGAAGATCTCCAGTAGGAGTTCTGCCAACATGCTCACAAGATTTTTGTGGACACTAGGACACATTCTCTGTGGACACTAGGAGAAAGCCCATATGGTCCTTGGGCATTATCCTCTCTAAGAGCTGATAGTTTATTGTCTACCTCCTCTTTCTCTAGCCTGGGATGTGCCCACTGTTCTGTGCATTATGCCTTACCTTCCTTTCAACACAACAGTGTCCAATTGTTTTTCTTTCTGAAGAGAGAAGAAAAATATTCATTCGATACCTCTAATTTGTCCTAGTTTTCTGTGATTTCCTTTACTTATTTACTAAATGTAGCCTATCTTTAAGAATAAGGGTGATGTGCAGAGCTGCAGTAACTACAGAGGGATAAAACTGATTAGTCACAGCTTGAAGTTATGGGAAAGAGTAGTGGAAGCAAGGTTAAGAAGGGAGGTGATGATTAGTGATCAGCAGTATGGTTTCATGCCAGGAAAGAGCACTACAGATGCAATGTTTGCTCTGAGACTGTTGATGGAGAAATACAGAGAAGGTCAGAAGGAGTTGCATTGTGTCTTTGTAGACTTGGAGAAAGCATATGACAGGGTGCCTAGAGAAGAGTTGTGGTATTGTATGAGGAAGTCGGGAGTGGCAGAGAAGTACGTAAGAGTGGTACAGGATATGTACGAGGGTAGTGTGACAGTGGTGAGGACTGCAGTGGGAGTGACAGATCCGTTTAAGGTGGAGGTGGGATTACATCAAGGATCAGCTCTGAGTCCTTTCTTATTTGCAGTGGTGATGGACAGGTTGACAGATGAGATCAGACAGGAGGCCCGTGGACTATGATGTTTGCAGATGACATTGTGATCTGTAGTGAGAGTAGGAATCAGGTTGAGGAGACTCTGGAGAGGTGGAGATATGCTCTAGAGAGCAGAGGAATGAGGGTCAGCAGGGCTAAGACAGAATATATGTGTGTAAATGAGAGGGAGGGTAGAGGAATGGTGAGGATGCAGGGAGTAGAGTTGGTAAAGGTGGACGAGTTTAAGTACTTGGGATCAACAGTTCAGAGTAATGGTGAATGTGGAAGAGAGGTGAAGAAGAGAGTACAGGCAGGGTGGAATGGGTGGAGAAGAGTGTCAGGAGTGATTTGTGACAGACGGGTATCCGTAAGAGTGAAAGGAAGGTCTACAAGAGTGTAGTGAGACCAGCTATGTTATATGGGTTGGAGACAGTGGCATTGACAAAAAGGCAGGAGTCAGAGCTGGATGTGGCAGAGTTAAAGATGTTAAGATTTGCAATCGGTGTGACTAGGATGGATAGGATTAGGAATCGGTATATTAGAGGGTCAGCTCATGTTGGACAGTTTGGAGACAAAGCAAGAGAGACGAGATTGCGTTGGTTTGGACATGTGCTGAGGAGGGATGATGGGTATATTGGGAAAAAGATGCTAAGGATGGAGCTGCCAGGTAAGAGGAATAGAGGAAGGCCTAAGATAAGGTTTATGGACGTGGTGAGAGAGGACATGCAGGCGGTTGGTGTGACAGAGCAAGATGCAGAGGATAGGAAGAAATGGAAAGAGATGATCCGCTGTGGCGACCCCTAACGGGAAAAGCCGAAAGAGAATGATGATTTACTAAATGTAGCCAGTTCTGTCCATTCTCTCCTTCACTCTTTCTTCTGTCGACCTAAAAAAGATCTTTCTTCCTTCTTCATCCCTTGCATTACTATCTTTTAATTTTGCCATTACATCCCTCATCATGTATGTTGGCTTTCTCTTATATTCCATATACAGTACATCCTAAACCTCCTTCCCCATGCTTTCCACCTATTGTAGGCCTTACCTTTTTCCATAACTGTTAGACACACATTACAATGCACCTATGTCACCCTGTGTCTCTTCTTACATGTAACTGAAGATTTAGAAGGTGCTCTATGGTACCAATATTTGGTAGAAATCTGTGGTAGATATTCACAGGAACAAGTCACATTCATAATAGTGACATACCTTAAGTCTGTGGCGCATGTAACATGGCCACAACCTTCTCTTTACTTATTCTATCTACTTTTGTTCATTAAATTCCCACTACAAAAGTTCATCTTTGAAACTCTCAGATGTGTCTTTCTTTCCTCTCATTTTCTTTCAGCCTGTTCATCACTTCATGTAGAGTTAGGACATTATGCTCATCATTTATGCTAGTCACAATAATATCACCAAGGTAACACAATGTCCAAGGTGCAACTTGAAAACCTATGCCATCACTCTTTGCTAAACTGTTGGGACAGATGGTATAACAAAAGGCTTTCTGAGTGCTAGCCATCAGAAGCTTCATAGATTAATACTCATCTTCATTTTGAAAGTAGACTTAAAATAAAGCAATTGTTGAATTGCATTCAACTCCCGCTATGAGGTAATTAAGATATCCATGATGCATGGAAGTGATTAATAGATAGTTCACAATACATGGATAATTGTTGCTTTATAGTCCCCCAACTTGCATATGAATCTGGTATTTGCTTTCATTATGATTGGGACACTGGTTGTGTCCTGTTTACCCAGTTCTGCCTTTCATAAAATATGTGCATCTTCCAGACATTTCAGTTACATTTCCACTTTGGTCTGTGTGGATATGGCAATGGATGGGCTTCATGGAATTTGTGGATGAGCATGTCTATTTTTTTCCAACCTTGCCTTCATAGCTTTGAGAGTACCAGCACTTTTTTCAAAAAAAAATTATCTTGTCTGTGAACAGGTGTAAGCATATTTGCTTTATGCTTATGTGAGGGTCTAACATATTCTGTATTGTTTGCCTCCTACAGAATTGTATTTAATTATTCTTATCTAAAAAGTGCTGGCCCACTATTATCTAACACATACAGGTTTAGTAAGTGTGTCCTGCCATTGTATATTCCCCCTTAGGAGACACGTTTGTTCATTTATAGGCTCTGGGAAAAACTGATATCCTCTGCAGAAGCTTTGGGAACAGTCTATTAAATGATTGTTGAAATTACAGAAAGCCTGCATCAAATCTCTTTCTAAAATGAAACCAGCCACTGTCAGAATAAACAATATAATCTGTGATCAGAAACTGAAATATTGTATACAAAAACTAGACAAAACATGTTCCATTTGAGTGAGTTTTTATATTGCTTTGAACCTGTTTCTTCTCATTAACATAATGTGCCTTTGTCATTTTTTATTTAAAATGATTTTCATGTAACTTTTATTCCTTTCTATTATGCTTATCAGTTATGCACGTTAATTTTATATACCCTAGTTTATGCTACAGTAGACAGTCTCTTTTTAAATGAACAATTATCTGTAGTATAAGATGATTTACTACAGCAAGAGCACCTTTCATTTTTCTACCATAATGGAATTTTATTTACCAGGCATTTATCCTTTTGGGAGCTTCTATTGGCATTACTGTGCTCTGGACTCAAGAATTAAATATTTTCTTCAGATAGATTTTTTTTTGTATATTTTAATGATGTATACCACAGCTGATTTTCATAAAAATATCACTGTGATATAATGCAATCTGGGGGAGTGACAACCCACTTACTTACTGAATAGTGGTAGACTGCAAGTCATAATTATGCATCCACAATCCTGAAATATCAAAATGTTGAGCACAAAATATCTACTAATGGTATGCATGTACTACATACGTACACTGCGTCAGCATGCAGACCATCAGCAAACAAATATCACACCTATATTAATGAAACTAAGAAATGAGTGCAGCATGGGTCCTTTGAGGAGTTATGGGGGGGGGGGCAAACTCAGCTCCACACATGTAGGTAGGTAGATATTTTGATTTCAACATTTTAACATTTCAGCATTTTGATATTTCAATACTATCCATTCAGTATTATAATTTTCAGTATAGTGCTATTCAGTAAGCTGTCACAAAACTGATTATAGACATGATAAAGCCACATGGCGTATCTTCTCATTAGCAGTTCATTATCACGTCTTTGAATTGAGCACTGTGCAGTTACATGTAACCCAGATAGTGTTCTGCCTGCCATCCAATGTAACACAGTGATACAGGCACCTACAAACACACACACACACACACACACACACACACACACACACACACACACACACACACACATATACACACACACGCACACACACACACACACACACACACACACACACACACACACACACACACACACACACACACACACACACAGACACACACACACACAGAGTATACACTTTTTTGACTTTACTGCTCAAATAGCATACTGTACTATTCTGATCTTGGGAAGTATCTATGCCTAATTATCATTAGCCAGATCCCTGAACTACCTCATTTGTTTGCATCCTTCCCCAGTGTAACTACTGGGAACCTACAAACTGGAACCTTCTTAACACTACAGTGCTGCAACAGTCTCTGTAGCACACTGTTATAAGGCACTGAGAAATCTTGCTATAAACAGGACTTTGCAGTGTGTTATATGTCTCCAAATCCCAGTATGTAAGAGTTTATCACTTAATACTGTGGTAATCTGCAATGTTCAGCAACACATACACATTCTCTTAATGTGATTCTGCTTAAGGAATTAAAATTTATTAGCTGTAACAAAAGTCTTTTAGTTTAGATAATCCTTTACAATAGCAGCAATTTCTTTAAAATATTTATCCATCAATTCTGTTAGAATTAATAAGCTGAGTAGGAAGCATTATTTTTTGTTTTACATTTAACCCAGCCTTCAAATGTTTGTTTTGTTCTAGCACTGAGTTGGTTTGAAAATGCAATTCCACATGCTCAAGGTTGGATTCCTAGAATGTTTTATTCATTTTGAATGTGTTGAGGTTTGTGACTGTGAACATTTTCATTGCTTATTATCAGTATTTGCTGTTTTCAGCTTCAAGTGTGTATTATGAATACTCATGATGTACTGCTTTCATCTGTGGATGTTTTCTTTTTTGTTTTTGAATCACTCCTTGCATAGCAAGCCATGTTTCATTCTCTTTAGTGCTTTTCATATATTTAGTATATTTTTTACTATAAGATACCGTGATGAAACCTTAAGCAAGTGGACTTGCCAACTGAACTTATTTTCTGTATAAGTCACTCATTTTCATTTTATGTACTGCATTGAAGTTAGGACCTAGTGTTTGTACACACTCACCACAGCAGTATGCTTACACATTAGAAAAAAATGTAGTGCTACTGACTTTCTACACTGAATCTTTATCACCACTTTTCATGAATCATCATTCAATGTGAACCACTTCACTGATATCACTAATTACATAAAATCCCCTTTCACCTCAATGTAAAAAAAAAAGGTAAAGTGATAGCTAGAGTATCATCTGTCATAAGAGTCATATTTCTAACAAAGTTGTTCAGTGGTGACCAGCGTGAATCTATCAGTATGCACATATGCACAGCACCGAGGAGATGGGTTTTGCAATGGGGCTAGTTATGAGAAAAAAATATAATGACATTTTAAAAGATGCAGAAAATAATATGACCCTGTTATAGCAAGTCATCTAGTTATATCATCACCTAGGAAAGCCCAGGCTAGACAGGAACAGATGAAACGTTTGAAGGTGTATGACCAGTATAATAGTTCTACTGTTATACTGGTGCATGACCAGTATAATGGTTATACTGCTGTATTGGTGCATGACCAGTATAATGGTTAAACTGTTATACTGGTGCATAACCAGCATAATGGTTATACTGCTGTACTGGTGCATGACCAGTATAATGGTTATACTGTTGTACTGGTGCATGACCATTATAATGATTATATTGCTGTACTGGTGCATGACCAGTATAATGGTTATACTGCTGTACTGGTGTATGACCAGTATAATGGTTATACTGCTGTACTGTTGAATGACCAGTGTAATGGTTATACTGCTGTACTGGTGCATGACCAGTATAATGGTTATACGGCTGTACTGGTGCATGACCAGTATAATGGTTATACTGCTGTACTGATGCAGGACCAATATAATGGTTATACTGCTGTACTGGTGCATGACCAGTATAATGGTTAAACTGTTATACTGGTGCATGACCAGTATAATGGTTATACTACTGTACTGGTGCATGACCAGTAAAATGGTTAAACTGTTATACTGGTGCATGGCCAGTATAATGGTTAAACTGTTGTACTGGTGCAAGGCCAGTATAATGGTTTAAATGTTATACTGGTACAAGGCAATAATAATGGTTACACTGTTATACTGGTGTAAGACCAGTATAATGGAATTGTAAAACTACCTCTTGGTAATGACACAATTCAGAGTTACAGTGTAAAGTTAAGGCAGACAATTCTCTTCTTTTGAGTGCTAGTCTACAAAACAAAAATTGACAGTACCTAAAACAGTTTTTCAAACTTTGCTCATATGTTTAATAATATGTGAGGTGAAGCTATTGCAGATCTCTCCTACTGCATATAACATGCAATTGGTGCAGCAGGGAGAACACACAACAGCCAGCTCTAAAATTATTTTTTTAGACTTTGATGCTAGACTTGATTATAATGGGAAAGGTAATCCAACTACAGAGCTTTCCTAGTGCAGTCAATACATGATCAGTGTAGCAGGGAGAGCACACTACAGTCATCTCCAAAATAATTGCTTTCCAACTTTGCTCCTAGGTTTGGTTATGGAGGGAGAGGTAATCCAACTACAGATCTTGTCTCATGCAGTAAATACATAATCACTGTAGCAGGGAGAGCAGACAACAGCCACTCTAAAATAGTTTTTTCAAACTTTGCTCCTAGGTTTGATTATGGAGGGCGAGGTAATCCGAATACAGAACTTTCCTATTGCATTTATCACACAATCAGTGTAGTAGGGAGAGTACACAATAGTGAGACATAAAGTTCTTTTTTCAAACCATGGTCAATCTCTTCTACATAACTCATTATCAATGTAGTTTAGAGAACATAAATCAGTCAGGTTAAATTAATTTTTCTGTGTTTGTACATGAGGTTTATACTGCGTGCATGGGGGGTGGGGGTGGGGATTCAAGTCCATAATCCCTCTATGCACTTAATGTTGAATCTGTACAACTTGGAGAACAAATGAAAGTCAGATCACCTGCCCCACCCAGGATTTATCCATATGCTGCTGAGAAAACATTAATGTGCATTTGTATTTACCTGAAGCTGCTACTCATTGCTCTTGCTGTTGTAGCATTTGCTGGCCAAAAATATGTCTGTTGTAGGAAACTGACTTCTATTTAAACTAGATACTAGAGAAGAGCACAGGCTAGCGAATTCACACAGTCATATTTTAAGGTACTGAATTTAAATGCTAAAGTGTTCTAGTCAGCATGAATACTTTTATCAAAGCAGTCATGCAGTAAAGCTTTTGTGTCAGGTCCTGGTAGACAGTGAAAACAAATCTAAAAAGTAAAAGAGGCTGCAAATATTTCCCCCTTAAGCTTCATTAAAGCTACTAAATATTCTTGACAGGAATGCTTGTAAAACACTTGATATGGTGAATATAATTCATACATTATAAATTTAGAATGATGTATTATCTCTGAAGATGGAATAAAGATAGTTAAATGTTATAGAATGCAATATACATCTAGTAGTATGTACATTGACAGAGAACTGTAGCGATGGTATTCAGCATGCATGAACCAAAGGGTACAGAAAGAATGCCAGCTGTTTCATCCATTAGAAAGTTTAAGGGTCAGTGTGCACAGAAGCATAATATTAGTGACATAGTAGCTGATGTGTCACACGTGCAAAGAAAGAGTGTCTGTGATCAGTACTTTACTACAAGTTCAGAAACATAAGCTATAGAGTATTAGAGGTGTGCCACTGACTTCAGATGATATTTTACAGAAAGCTTCTGATCTCTCAGGATGCTTAATTTATCTCCAAAATGAATATCATATACAGATGCCCCAGGGGGAAAACTACTGATTCACTTCTCAAAGTGCACATGATGTACTTAGAGCTAGATCTGAATTTGATGCGTAGTGTATAAAGGTAACATAAGCCATAGTCAATCAGACAGAACCAATAGGCAGGAGAAATACCATGGCAGCAACAGTGAAACATGTCAGATTAAGGATATACATAGATCCTCAAAACCAAAATAAATTGAACAAAAGGTAATATTATCCACTTCAGATGAAGGAAGAAGTAGTAGCAACCATGCCAAATGTTAAGTTCTTCTTTCCACTTGATGCTAATAAAGGGTTTTGGCAGATTAAGTTAGCTAAAGTTAAATCTGAGCCATGTATCTTTAACAGACTACTTGGAAGATATAGGTTTGTCAGCCTACTATGTGGGATCTTAGCATCAGAAGGGTTCCTGAAAGGCAATGGTTAGAAAGAATATTCAGCATAACTGATAATATTTTAATTGGTGACATTTTATTCTTGAGAATTATAATGGAGCAGCAATATATGTGTTTAATAAGACTGACAGCTTATGGTCTGAAGCTTTGAAGATTAATAGTATCAAAAGGCCACATCTGTGTAACTTCTCTGAAATAAACAGGTCATATTTTATATGCACAATGATTGAAATGAGATGTTTGCAAGGTTAATGCAACTGTAAACATGCAAAAGCCTTATGACAAAGCATCTTACATGCAATTCCGAGGCAAGATGCAATACCTCTCTTAGCTAATTCAGAACTTTTTAGATACCAAAGTATCACACTCAGGAGCTACAAGATCCTGCTGTAGTATAGTTTGGTCAAGCGAACAATGGAGTGGTGTTATGATGCTAAACCATTTAGTTAACAAAATACCTACTCTTAATTTCTGTTATATGACATAATCTTCTACATTGCTGTCAGATGTTAGACATTATTTACTCAATTAATTTATTATGAAAAATGATTGTCGTTAGTTCTCTGTACTCTTGTTTTACTTGAAGGTAGGCAGGGAGGGAAGACAAGCTAGGAGCTAACTGTTTCCAATACAGTGCTGAACTTGAAACTGACATAAAACTGCAAAATGAAGTGCTCTGTTTAAGTTGTTCATTGAATATACACCTGTTTTATTTTCTTCAGAAAAATCAATAAAAATATTAAAAAAGAAGGAAAAAAAAGACTGCTACCTACTTTTAGTATAGGAATAGACTGTTGCAATCTGTAGGCTTATCTCCAGCATTTTTTGTACTCGTAACAGATATTATACAAATTGCTTTTAAATGCCTGCAATGCAAACAAGTGTTCTATTAAAAATGAAAAATCTGTTTTGAGAAAATGTGTGGGAATAAAGTTCAAATACATAGCACATCAAGGTGACAAGTTTCTTCTGAACTTCGGCGATCATACTTGATATCTGGGTTGGCAGACAGATCCAGTGTAGGACTAGAAAACTTTGGGTTAGCCACCTGATCCAAGACTTCAGGGTGATGACTATAAGTAGAAGGAATTAACCAGTGATTAAGAAAATTAGTGTGTCATTTTCAGTATTCCCAGTTTAACCTTCTGAATCTAAGTTTTGATCAGTTCCCCAATGTACCTAATGTTCAACTGGACAATATTTATCATAAACCCAAGACTAAACCTGATAACAGTAATGTTTATAGCATGAGCAGTGTGTGTTTCAGCCAACCTGCTGTTTGTAAATTACACAGGTTTAGAAGAATAATCAACAAACTACTCAGATATGGTGACTAAACATAAGTGGACTAAATGCTACTGAATTAATGTCAGTTTCATTATTTTCTTTGTATTTTTTCAATAGGCAGTTGCCTGCCATATAGCTTAGTGACAAGTGGATGCCAGAAACCTAGCAATATTTGAAAGAGTTTCAGGTTTTTTTAAGAAAGCACTAATTGGCAAAGAGAGACATGTGACCCTGCAGTGATAGTCATACTTTAGCAATCCTGGTTGTCAAAACAACACTTATCAAATGCCTCTTACAGTTTTGACACTATATTTTGACAAAAGCCATCTAATCCTTATTCATGTTAAGAATGTTCAAAATCCACTCATGCTATGTAATAAGTAAACTTTCATGATCCACTTCATTAAAATTATCAAACTCTCATTGTGACATTTGTCTCTTTTATAAATGAGGGTTAAGTTAATGTTCCTTCCTCACTTAGGCATATCCTGTATGACAGTAATGTTCCATTCTTATTTAGATACATCCTGTATGAACTTTGACTCTTGGTATCAGTTCTGTGGAGTTCTTGGCTATCTTCTGGGCAAGCTCATCTGATTTCCCTTGACATATCCCTTGAAAATGCTAGTAACCAAAGTCAATAAGTAAAGCAAACTTTGAGATTTATCTAATGAGGGCATCCTAAAGAAGGAGGTGGAACAGAATTCCTCCCTAACCTAATCCATGTGTAACTTGGACAATTGGATAAGGAAACAGGAAATTCAATCCTAGTTTGGAGCCTAGTTGTTTAATGGACACAGGCAGCCTGTAATGGCTCATCTCCCAGGTCCCTTTTTGTAAATCTTTCATCACCCAATCCTCTGCTTACACTGATCAATTTACCAGATTTGGGATGCATAGCTAGGCTTAAAAAGGCTGCAGCGGTCAGTAAACTAGTACACACCTATGAACCCATGAACCGATATAGAGAATTCACATTACATAAATGACAGGATTCCTTGAGCACCTCCTTTACCATAATGCGTTACTTAAATCAAGGCAGCATGCTTTTTTATCAATTTATCTTGAGCATAGAGAAAATACAAAAGAAAATAAAGTAAGAAAAGAATACTCTCTTATCTTTATAAGACAAACTCGCTTTTCCAACACTACCTGTATCACCTTGGCTCATTACAGAGAACCAGTAATAAGCAAAGGCATTATTTTTGGTGGGAGAGAATGCTTTATACTTGTTATTCCAGAATTAAACCCTACAGCTGAAAAAGGTTGCCTCCTAGTCCCATGTCTAACACTGGAAACATTAAGTATCATTTATTTGTTTGTTTGCTTAATGTTGCTGAGTGGATGCTTAATGCATTTAAATACACTTTTTTTCAGGGTGGACTAAGGATGTGTAGCATAAAACATAAAATAATACAACATAACATCATAGGATAACATATTAAACCATTATATAATAAAAGAAAACAAAATAAAAATTATCTTGGCCTGCAGAAGAAAACATGCATTTTATCAATAGCCCAATCTTACCCATGTGTGGTTTGATCATGAGAATGAAGCCCAAGTGATAAAATGAAGCAGCTGTGATTAAATGTAGCATTACCCACATGGAGGAGTGAGCTATGGCTATCATACAATGATATTAATTATAAAAATAATTTCTTACATTTTCTAAATAATGTTATATTGTAAAGGAACTTAGTGTTTCTTTGGGGCCATTCCTGGGAGGAACTGTACATGCAGTTATATTCTATGAGCTGAGTTTTGCACAGTATACACATAAAATTAAGACTGACTTGCAAACCCCAGTCAATGTGAGTCACTTTATTAAAAATGTGATGCCATTTCCATTTTGTTTCAAATGTTCTGTACATCTCTGTTTATACCTACATCTATCTATCTATCTATCTATCTATCTATCTATTAATGGGGTATCTTCTTCTTCTTTTGGCTTTTCCCGGTTACAGGTCGCCACAATGGATCAATTGCCCGCTCATGATTGGCAGTGGAATTTTACAGTGTCGAGTTGCCAGCCCGGTGCCCAACCTTCCACAGAAGGCACACACATGCACGCACTCATGCCTAGGGCCAATTTAGAGTGTCCAATCCACCTACAGCATGTCTTTGGGATGTGGGAGGAAGCCAGATCACCCGGAGGAAACCCACACGACCACAGGGAGGGCATGCAGACTCTACACAGAAAGCACCCCAGCCGAGGATCGAACCAGAGAACCTCTTGCTGTGAGGTGCTATCTATCTATTAATGGGGTATAAGGAGTCCAAATTTGTCCTACTGTTTATGTGAAGTTGCATGTGAACTCCACATTTTATGATGGTGAGTTTTTAATTATTTATTTGTGGAAGGTGGAAAGATATTCCCCCGGATTCACAAAAGCTTGCACGGAGTGCAAGATTGGTGCAGGAGCCCATGCAGGCAATATGTTTGCCGTGCCATCCAGGAACAGCCTGCAGGGGCATGCACGAGCACTCCTGCACTAATCCTGCAGGGACTAAGCCCTGGTATGCAAATCACCCCATTTGCAGGTGAAATCCATGCAAATGAGGAGATTTTGCAATCCAGCAAGCTTGCAACAGTCTCTGCAAGACGAGTGCTATCCACAGAAATGTACTCAGTTAGTAACCGAGTACATTCCTGCAAAATCCAAAACAGAGCTATGACAGCTCCAAATAAAGGCTGCATATCATTGAGGAAGCATGCCAATGGCCAAGTATAAGGCCATTGGCATTGCAAACAATACAAAAAATAAAAAAATCAACTTTTATTTGTTTTCACCGATCACGGCTGTTTAAGCATAGGGCAGCGGCGCGCAAATGGGATCCGGGGAAAATAAGAAAATAAACCTAAAATAAGCATTCTAACTAAAATCAGTATTCTGCCATGCAAGTCAATGGCAAGTAGAAGACAACCTGGCCAGTGAGTAGTGGTTGCTAAGGGGGGTGGCTCAGTGTGAGTTATGTAACTATGCATTAGCATGCAATCCTATGCAAATGAGGGGAAGGATAGTGAATCCCTGTTTTCCCTACCATGTTGGGCAGGTACCAACAGTGGAAGAGTATGAATAGCTGGGTGCAAGACTAGGAGGTAGGTGACATCATGGGGGTGTGTGTCAGGCATCTTGTAAGCGGATCGGAGGTCTGTGGCTCGGGTTTGCTCCTAGCTTAGCACAGCTAGGCTAGGGGGTGTGTCTAATCCTGCCTTCCACTCTTTACAAAGCATAAGCAGGTGTGCGTGCCACGCACTGGGTTTTACAGAAAGAACAAAGAAGTTAAACCAGGAAATAGCAGATCTGTGCACATTTGAGCACTCTGTTTGCATGGTGATCACACTGGCTTAAACAGGGAGGCAATGGGAAGGGAAATCAGCAGTAGGAAGGTAATCAAGGAGAACTAGCTTAGCTGGCAGATTAAATGTATCAGAATCAGCCAATTACACAGACAGCAGACCAGTCCAGCCCAGCACACCACTATAAAATATGCAAACACCTTCCCCCCTTGTTTTTTCCCAAAAACTCTGCACAACCGGTGTATATGAACGGAGACATTTTACAAAACGAAAGCAAGAGAAGAAATGTTAGGGGCTGCTTTTGCTATCATAAACCAGCATGTGCAAGAGGCTGAGGGTGGTGAGGATGTCAATGCTGATGACCAACACACAGTGAGGAGGAGGAGAAGAGTATACAGACCCAGGGAAACCTACCAGAGGCTACATGAGCTGGAGATAGTGGAGCGTTATAGGGTGCACAGGGACCTCCTACAGCATATCATAGAGCTGTGCCAGCCACACCTCAGACACAGAACCAACAGAGTGGAACCCATCCCAGTGGAAACCAAGGAATGTGTAGGCTTAAGAATTCTAGCCGTAGATACCTTCCAAAGGCCAACTGGGGATATCATGGGGATCTCACAGGTATCAGCATTAAGGGTACTCCACCAGTTCCTGGATGCCATGTCAGCACATGCTGCTGAGCACATATATTTCCTCAACACCCGTGAGGCATTGGCCAGCAATATGTGTCTCTTTCAACAAATAGCAGAATACCCTGAATTAGTGGGTGCTATAGACTGCATGCACATACACATAAAAGCACCACATCATGAGCAGGGCAGGGTCTACATAAACCACAAGGGCTTCCCCTCCATGAACTGCCAGGTCATGTACCATGCTCAAGGAATTATAATGAATGTGTGTGCTGGAAGCCGTGGGAGCTATTATGATTCCCACAGCATAGGCACAGAGTGACTCAGAGGAGGAACAACGTGCATGCATCTGTAGGCAGAAGGAGGCTTGCACAGTATGCCTTGGCTTTGGCAAAGAGGCAACGCATAGCACACACACTGACACAGTTGGAAACCAGGGAATGGAAACTCTCTCTGACTCGCACATACAGTAAAAGGGATGCCAAAAATTACACTACCTGTGCTTTGTGCATCTGACATAGCCAGTCCTCCAGCACCATCCTCAGTACTGTCACAGCCACAAGGTAAGTCACCCTTCCTATCAATCACTGAATGCAGTAGTATGGTCTGCTAGTTGTATCAATGGTATGGATATGAACATGCAAGGAAGGGAATTGGGTGGCTGAATGGGATGGCAGCAGATAGTGGGCAGCTATATAGGCCACATGAAACCATAACAAATACTAGTGTCAACAAAGTAGGCAGTAACAGACAAGGTGAAAGACCCACTGCAGGACATGTGCTGGCCCAAATGTGTGTCCCTATGGCACACACATGAATGTCATGGAGATTCACATACGCAACAACAGTCCCACCCAGCCAGCAGGACAGGTGTAGATGAACACAAGGAAAGGCTGTGCTAAGGTCCTCAAAGTATGGCAATGGAGATCAACCCCCCACCCCACCCCAGACCTACACTGAGTATAACAGGTCGGGAAGTGGGATGTCAGTCATAAAGGGTAGGAAGTCTGAAATGGTAATGTAGGTCAATAAAACCTATAATCTGTACTACACTGATATGCTGTAGTCATCAGGATAGGTCAGAATACAGATTTAAAATGAAGCCAACAGACTACCAGAAATACTAGTGTGGTCAAAGCAAATGTCCACAGTTGGCAGGTGTGCCCCCGCCAAACCCTATGTAGAAATGTATTAGCATCCATGTGTAGGAGTAATAACAGTGAGCACAGAGTACCTGTGCCTGCCAAAGTAGAAGGATGGCTTGCTTCATGTGTACAATATGCAGAGTTCTGAGTGTCAGGTTGATGTGTGGAGGCCAACAGGGTACCTGAAATAGCAGGTGGGCCTATCAGAAATGTCTACAATTGTCAGGTGTGCCCCCCCAACCCTATGTAGTATAGCAGTAGCATGTATGTGTGGGCATCACAGCAGCAGAGCACAGAGTACCTGAGCTGCCCCAGTTATAACGATGGAATGTTGCATGTGTACAATATGCAGAGATCTGAGTGTCAGGTTGTTGTGTGGAAGCCAACAGAGTACCGGACATATCAAGTGGTTTTAGGACATGTCCACAGTTGTGATGTGTGTCCCCACCAACCCTATGTAGAAATGTATTACCAGCCATGTGTGGGAGTAATAACAGTGAGCACCGAGTACCTGCGCCGGTCAAATCAGCAAGATGGATAGTTGCATGTCTATAATAGGCAGAGATCTGTGTGTTAGGTAGTTCTGAGTGGTATGCTGTGTGAAAGTCTTCAGCAAATAGCCTTGGATGGTGTGTCCTGGTGTCCAATGGTCAGTACTGCTGATGACTGGGCCAAGTCCACACAACTGCAGTGCCAAACACACTGGTATCCAAGCAAGACATGTTGCAGCAGTAGTCCATATGATTTGTACAGATGTCACAACTGTCACCATCTGGAAGATGGACATGGCATACGTGTTGGCTCAGACATATACACAGTACACAGGTGGAAGTACCATAGAGAGAGACTGTTTAAAATTTCACAGTGAAATGGCGACACCCTCCATTTGTACATACAGGTTCACAGCACATCAGTTGGTTGTGTAGTATGGGGAACTAAGATGTACTGTGGGCAAACACTGTCAGACCACAAAAGGCAGAGGCATGATGTATTTAGAAGCTGTTGGTGTCCACCCACTAGCAATCAGCAGGGGAAAAGGCCAATTATACCTGTGAGGCAGTTGCAAGTAGCTATCCTAGCACACATGCAGCCAGTCCAGCCCAACATCAGCCTCAGGTAACACACAGGCCACCTCCCTGTTGCTGTGAATGAGTACAATATGATCCCCATATTACTATGTGAATACTCACAGAATGCAGCATGCTGAAGAGATGTCCCACGCATGTGTATCCATAGCTGTAAGATGCACCCTGCCAGCATCCACACCAATGGATAGATAAGGACATAAACAATTGCCATCACCACCCTGCACACCTATGCTGTCAATCCAGGGGAATACATTGCCTTGCAGCCTGGATCTGTACAACTGACAGAATGCACTGGCCTGCTACAGATAGCCTGCATCAGTACCCAATGCGCCACTGTCTTCTGTCACAGGTCTTTGTCACACCCATACCGCCACTATATGTTACTTCATGGACTCCCACATAATGACAAAACACAGTCCACAGAACACAAATGCAAGGACATGTTGACAAATCCCAGTAGTATATCCAGCATGTTCCAATGCATGAACTGTGGACCAACCTGTATATACTGCTGGGATGGAGTGGCAACTATAGGCATACCTATCAGATATCGTGTGCATAATGGTAGGAAGAGGACAGAGTAATTGGGAGGGGGCTATCATTGCCACCATGGAGTGAGTGAAGGGTGAAACCCTAATGTGTGCACATACTTATCATGGCTGAAAACACTGGGATGGGTGGCCACAAACCTGCTTGCAAACCAAATTATGAAGGGTTAATGAACAGAATAATGAGCCCTGCCTCTGGATAACCTCAATGAGTCTGAATACCTGGGAGGTATGGCCATCCTGTCATGGTGATAATTGTACAGGCATGGGACCCACAGCCACAACAGCACGAAGGTGCTAGACCATATACACAGACCCATCAGCAAGTGTCTGCAGTTTCCATGCCAGAATGACATGACTGTGCAAGAATATGTCGGTTGCACACCACATTACTGGCCAGAGCTGCATTCAACTTGTAATCCCCAGGAACCTACTGCCAGTAAAGATGTATACCTGTCAGTAGTTGATGACATAACACATCAGAGGGTAAAACACCACATATCACTGAGTATCCCTGCCAACACCAAAACCATGTAGCAGAAGCACCACAGACACAATTAGCAACAATCTCACTAGCCTTTGCCCAGTGTCGACCCACATTGTCAACCAATCTACAGATATTCTGCAGAAGCAGGTTACTAGCTGTAGGTGTAGAGCACAAATACCTGCACTGGAGTACAGCCTACCTGGAATGGAGTCACACATGCAATACAGACACTCATACTGGGCATGTTCACACACTTAGAGAAATGAAGGCCATGTCTGGAAACAACTGTGGACTATACACAGCAGTCAGTCACAGATGTCTGTGCAAACACTCCACATTATACACCAGTCAAGCTCTGCACACACAACGGATGAGAATATGCACATATATCCAAGGACAGCACACTATAACAGCTCAGAAATACACATAATAAATATGGGAAGAGAGTAACAGACAGTGACAGACAGCTCCCCTCTCATGAGGCCTGTCCCACACAGCACGCTCCCATTTTGCAAAAACATATGATGTGCAAATGTCCATTACTGTACACAATTGCACCTGGTAGCCTTCTAGTCAGTACACCTTTCATTGCCTTTCTTTGAGAAGCCTGCTGATGTCATTCCCTGTGAAATACACCTTTGGTAAATGAGTACCCCCATCATTTCTGTGTCTTGTTCTGTAACTGTGTAATGCTCTAATGTGCTGTAGTAGTTAGGTAGGTGTTCTAATCCCATTCATGGCAACTGTGAGTCTTTGTATGTGTCGGTGCATATGTGAAGGGCCCAATGCTTTTTTGGACAGTCAGTACACCTGTCATTGGCCTTCTATGACAAGCCTGCTGATGTCATTACGTGTGAAATACACCTTTGGTGAAGGAGTATCCTGGTAACCTCCGTGGTGCATTCTGTAACTGCATAATGCTCTAATGTGCTGTAGTAGTTTGGTAGGTGTTCTAATCCCCTTCACAGCAACTGTCAGTCTATGTGTAGGGCCCAATGCTTGTTTAGACAGTCAGTACATCTGTCATTGCCCTTCTTTGCCAAGCCTGCTGTCATTCTTTGTGAAATACACCTTTGGCGAAGCAGGATCCCAATAATCTCCATGGTGTGTGCTGTATCTGCAGAATGCTGTAGTGTGATAAACTAGTTAGGTAGGGGTTGTATACCCAGACGTGGTAAGTGGGAATGTTTGTGTGTGTCCTTTTGTCAGAGTGGGGAGCAATGTTTTTGAGGCCATTGACAGGCACTACAACCTCCATTGCCCTAATTTGGCAAGTCTGCTGACATCATCGACTGTGAAATACACCTTTGTGGAAAACTGTACCAGTAACCTCTGTGGTGTGTGCTATAACTGTGTAATGTTGTAGTGTGAGAAACTAGTTAGGTAGGGGTTCTATCCCCAGACATAATAGGTGTGTTGTGTGTGTGTTTGTAATATGTAACCTGTGTGGAGGTGGCTGTGACTGTGTAACACCTGGATCCATTGAGGAGCCATTTTTGTAATTTTCCTATATGGTGGAAATATTATATTTCACAATGTCCACCTTACAAGGATGACAGATGTCAATCAGCAGAGATGCTGGGGTGCCAATCCGCATCCGTACATGTGATACAAGGCCTGGTGAACAAAGTAAGCAACCCTAGTATTGTACACAGAGTACATGATGAACCTGTGTCTCATACACAAACACACTTGCCTAGACAGCTACCACTATGTTGGTAGTACCTTCCATACTGTTCACAGATAGCAAGCATGGTGTGATTGCAGTGGTCTACAGAGGGCATGGTTCCTTGTCCATCAGTACAATAGGCACATAACTGATGATAGTGCACCTTCACTATGTTTCCCAATGGATGCCTACAGCATCTGTGGTGCCATCACATGTGGTCCACAAAGGACTGTCCATGAGCAGGCCCTGCCACAAGAGGTCAGGAGTGGCACATGTGATGATAGCAATCTGCGTACATAACATGGGCTTGGAAATCCAGGTACACTTCCACATGTCACTGTACATGAATGTGGGATGTGTGCACATCCCACACACCATCCATGTCATGGACTATATAACATATACATGGCAAGCATTGCACAGCACTGGCCACACACGATACTAACCCAGGTGACAAGATGGTGAATACAATGCCCACCTGTGTGGGACATTCTGACAATACACACCTGATCCACACTGCAGACCATTGTCATGTGGCCTGATGCCAAGGTATACCCCTCACCTAGCCTTGTACAGCCTTCTGGCACAGCCAACCACTACACACCAGTGAAGCAATGCACACATGCACGTCAGTACCAGCACCCTGTGTCCCTGTTTGTGGTGTATGATGCTTCCAACCACATTCATGCCTGGTACAACTCCCACGAGCATATTGAAGCATTCCGACTGATGTCAGACACCTTCACATGCCCTTTGCCCATAGTACAGCGCAATAGCTCCTGTGGTGAATGTGATACCTGTGCAGTAATGTTTTGTTTGTGTCTTTTGGCTTTTCCTGGTTAGGGGTCGCCACAGCGGAACTCCCGTCCTCTAAAGATTGGCAGTTGATTTTTATGTACCGGCTTGCCAGGCCTGCCACACAACCTTCAATGAAGGTACACCCATTCACGCATGTCTCCATGCAGAAGACGCTCTAGCTGAGAATCGAACCAGACAGCATGAGGCGACAATGCTTCCGCAGCACCACCACCGCACTACCACAACACCACCACTGCTATACCTGTGCAGTACTGTATTGTGGTAAAATAACTAGGTAGGGAGTGTATTCCAGACCCTGGCAAGTGCGGCAATGTGTATGAGTCCCTTAGAGAGTGTGGCTCTGTTGCCGCTGATACCGGTCAATGTGGACAGGCACTTGCGCTACACCTACTGTATCTGTACAATATCACTGTTGCAGATGTCACTCACCAGCACATATATTTTTGGACAGCTCACCAACATGTAAGCTATGAGGTGCATGCAATAACTGCATGCACATGTGATAGTAATGCATTATCAGTCAGAGGTTTGAATCCCTGTACTGGTATGTGTGTCACACAAACATGTTTCAGTTTTACTCTCCCACACCTTCCCTGATGTACTTTGCCTCTGTCTGTCCCTACCACACCCTCCCTGGTGGATGTGGATATGTACACCTGCTCTGCTTAGGCAGCAGCTAGTGTTTTGTAAGTGTTGGTCATGATCAGCTGAAGGCCTCTGCACCAATTGCAGTCCTCCTCTTGCTGATTGAATGTGACACAGCTGTGGTAACATTGCCATAGCCAATTGCATGGAAACACACTACAATATCTAGGAACATCATGTTGGTGTTGGGCCTGTAAAAATCACTGTGAGTGGAACCTAGATCTGGTGTCTGGCAAACATCATCACAGATGGGTTTGGGGTTTACCTCCAACAACATACACTGTGGAAAATGGCCAACAGACAGGAGGGGATGTGCCAGACATGACTACAGAATGTAAGTGTTGCTGTTCTTAATTTAGAGTAATGTCGGTTTAACAGTGTGTGTGTGGTTATGGCTAGCCTGCCTGTTTTAAGATCTGCCATGACAGTGCAAAGTTTGTTAGGAAACCCGCATCTGTAGGGTCATCTGGAGACTGGTTAATGTGTTGAACCTTTTGTTCCTTGTGTTACTCACAGAACACCTATCTGAGAACGGCAGAAGCATAATGTGAGGATTGCAGTAAGTACATGGTGACAGCCATGAGAGTTACTGACTTCATATCCCAGATTGGACATACTTCACAAAACACAGTGGCATGACAGTATATGTCTGAGGTTACCACAGCACCATGCCAATATTGTGCCAGTGTTCATAGCACTTCTCACACGTCTGTCACCCTTTGTACATATGTCATGCAGGATATGTGCATGTGTTCCCCTTGCTCTGCAACTGTTCTAGATCTGGTGTCTTGTGGTAATGGGAATATCTGTTCATGCTGTTATAAGTAATCCTGACTGTGGCTGACTATTACTGGCTCATATCTGTTATAAAACAGCAACAACATAGCCCACATGGGAATGCCGATGTCAGTCGACCCACCTGTCCCGCCTCAGCTGGCCATGGCACCAGGCACCAGCAGGTCTGAGTCCCAGCCTGGGACCTCCTCCTCTATTGTCCATGCATGACTTTTGGGTGAACTGCTGCAGGTGATAAGGTGATAGTGCTTGGCCCCCACCTGGGAGTGGGGGAGGAGAGGAACTTGTCACCCGCCATCATTTCCAGTCTATGGTGTGTAGGGAGCTCAGCAAAGAGTTTTAAGACCACCTCTGCCAGCTTGAGGGTCGCATGGTGAATCAGAAGGTGAGTCTGCACCTCCTACCCAGCCTCCAGCACAGCCACCTTTGGGGCTGTGAAGGTCTAGTGGTGACTGCCCATAGGTGGGGACCTCAGTCCCACTGTTTCCATTTGGGGGCTCAAGAGCTTGCAACTTCAAAATACCCCTCCAATCCAAGGTGTTTCCTCCCTACATGTGTCATATATGGCCCTTGTATGCTGTCTTGTCTATGTTACTCCAAAGACTCTTTTTAGCAGAATTTTTGGGATCGATCCACCAGGGATGAACATGCGTTTGTTTCAAGATTAGACTTAGCAGGTTGACACTGTTTCTCCCACATGTAGTATCCTGGCAGTAGTCTGGGAAGCAGTGCTGTGTTACGCTTAGCAGTGCTTATTATTAGACTTGCATGTTATTTGCCTTTTGGCATTGATTTCCCCTTAATTACATGTTATACATGTGTCATGTATTCTTGAGTCATGTGTATGTACACTCTATATGGGTCCTGGGAACTTCTACACTTCATTACAATAACATCTCACATCTGGACACTGCAGTACTCCAGTTCACATATGTATGTTATGTAGTCAGTTATGGCACATATGACTGTATACTGATGCCTTTCACAGATTCAGTTTGGTTATACTATGGTAAGGACATGTTTACTACTACCTCATTCTTGTGTAATTCTGTGATGGCTTGGTGGATAGCTACTGGGACTATGGTGTATAGGGTCCTGGGTTTGTGACCTGCATGGCTGTTTATTTTGTTGCTGGGCTGACAAAGGCCCATTGGATACAGAGTGATTAAGGCACTTTAAAGCAGTTGTAAGGCCTTAAGCCCACTTAGTAGTGCGTACATATGCTTACTATTGCTTATTTGTGCTTACACCTGCTTACTAGTGCCTTATTCAGTCTGACACTGATACTTCACATGTGCATTTCTTGCGGTACTCCAGTTTATATATATATATCTATATATATAGATATATATATATATATATATATATATATATATATATATATATATATATATATATGCTATTTAATGGGTTTTGCAACAAAACAATTGGTTAAAACGTGCTTTGCCATATAAAATAGATTGTGCTACACTGGGGCTCAAACCGGGAAAGCCTGCTCATTGGGCGAATGCTCTGCCCACTACACTATTGCTGTTATGCTTCATTTGCATATTTATACCATAATGTAATACCCATGGTTCCTTCCCCTGGCCCCCGAGCTCCAAGTACACAGCATCCATCCATTCTCCAGTTGCTAGCCCAACCATACCACACCTCCACACATTGCCCTCTCTGCACGTCTCAGTACTCCTCCAGTATTCTATCTCAACCCAAGCTTCTGCAGGCTCTTCATCCATTTAGTCCATGTATGTACGAGCCTTGCTGTGATGGTACTCTGATACTGGTGCAAATATCGATGTTACTCACAATTTGTGGTTCATCTCACCAGGGAAGGACCTGTTGTTGTGTCAAGATTAGACTTAGCTGGTCTACACTGTTTCTCCCACTGGTAGCATCCTGCCAAGGGTTTGAGAAGGAGCGGTTTGCTCACACACCTGGCCAGCCTCATTTCCCAGTTCGGTGGAACCAATGCCCCAGGTGTGACATTCTGTGCATGAAGCACGCCCACATGCCCCCACGGTGTGCACCGTTTTTTATTATTCTCTTCAGTATTAGACAAGACTACTGTTCTTGCAGTATGACTGGACAAGCATTGTTCTTTGATACACAGAGACTGCTCAAAATACTGTGATTGAGCAATGTACACGTTTGCTGGTATTAATCTACGTGCTTACATACATTTCCTATACTGTTGAATGACTGTGCTGGATGATATGTTTGTCATAACAGCAGCTTTATGTGTATCTGCCATGGCTAAGTGGTGACTCAATTTTACTATAGTGTGCAGGGTCGGGAGGTTGTAACCTGGGAGTGCAGATTATTTTGTTACTGGGCACAATGAGAGCTGTTGGCTACAGAGTGACTATGGCACTTTTGAGCAATTGTAAGCGAGTATGCTCTGGTATGCATGAGGGTCAGCATTGCTGACCTCTGGTTACGGCTTCTTACACTGGGTTAGCTTCTACATTGCTTAACCAGTGTGGGCATTGCTTACCCACACCCAAACAGGTTTAACCCCACTTACTCCTGCTTACCCCAAGCTACTTTATGTATTTATTTTACATTTGTTTACCGGGACAATATGACTGGATGCTTGTCCATTTTCAGCAGTGGCCCGGCGAGTAGAGCTCCACAATAAACCTCAGCTACTCATTACAAGTAATACAGAGGTGTTCACATTCATAGAGAGTAACGGACTTAACATAGCTATATAACATATTCTTCATGCTTAGTTTATGTTAACATGTCGGTATTATACATGCTTAGGTCAGGTTTACATGTTAGGTATGACTGTTGACAAAGGTCAGTTTAAGGTGAAGTTAGATTCCAGTTTAACAGTTCTGGATAGGTCACACTCAGGTATTCGGGTTAAGTTTAGTTATTCCATACCTGTGTGGTAGAGTAGAGGAGAATAGTGAAGGAGTAGGTAGGTAGGTAGGTAGAGGGGGAGACATTGTAACTGTATAGTAGACTGTTGGAATCAGTGGTACGGGAGCAATAGGGAAGGTTTGAAGGATGTTAGGATTTGTATGTGAAGCAGGACATGAGATGTCGGTTTCACTAGTTGATGTAGAGGTATAGAGTGTAAGGCAGGGGGGGGTTAGCCAGGTGGTGAGCATGTGCTGATCCAAGTGTGCTTGAAGTGTTCCTTCAAGTGTTATTTACATGTGTCTTTTGAGACAGCTGAGGGAATACATGTGGGTAGGGAGTTCCAGATTCTGCCAATATAGTTGGGGAAGAGGGTGTCACCTACTTGTAACTATAAACATTAATAGAAATGAAAAAACGGGTTGATAGATAGTAGGGGAAATAGCCAGGGATGTGCAGGAAGGCTAAAGGGAAGGTCCACAGCTGGCCATTTCTTGTACAGCAACAGCTGTGCATATACACTGAATATGGAGGTAGATTTGGACACTCACACCTCTGGGTGGTGGTGAGGACAGCAATAATAAGTTGTGATGCCAATTAGATCGGCTTACATGCCTACAGTAGGGTGTTGCAACCGTGTGTTCTTTGGTGTTATTTTGTGGGTTTTGCAACAACACATCTGGTTATACCATACTTTGCCATGTAAACTAGACTGTGCTGCAGTGGGATTCGTACCGGGAATGGCTGCGCATTAGGCGACAGCTCTGCCCAATTCACACTATTGCTTACATCCACAAGGCGGTCCGATTAGAACTGCTTCAGCCAACATGCCTCAACCCATAATTTCATACCCATAGTTCCCCTTTGCCCTTCCTTTACAGCACTCATCCTTACTCGGGTGCAGGTTGGGTCTAACCACACCACTACACAGTGCCCACTCTCCACTTCTCAGGACATATCTCGTACATTGTCTCAACCCATGGGTCATCAGGCTGTCCCAACCTTGTAGTCTGAGTACATACACACCCTGCCTTGATAAGTCATTGTACAGACGGGTTTCCAATCACCCAGTAATTTTTGGTTGTCTCGCAAGGGACGTTCCTATCTATGTTTCTAGATTAGACTTAGCGGGTCTACAGTGTTTCCCCCACTGGTTGTATCCTGCTTGTGGTTTGGAGAGTAGTGGATTGCTTACTCTGTTTGTGTGTTTGTTTGTATGTTTCTCCTGTTTGACTGGGGGGTAATGGTATGTGTTACACGTATGTTGATTGGGCTCCTCACCCCAATTGGTGGTGCCTGTGATCATATGTCATTCTTATGTGCTGTATCATATCATAGATATATATCTGTGTATACACACACACACACACACACACACACACACACACACACACACACACACACACACACACACACACATATATATATATATATAAAACAACATGTGGATGTATGGTTATCTGCATATGTGTATATCTATAGGTGAGTATTTATATATATGTATGTCTATATATCTATACATATGTACTGTAGAGAGGGAGAGGTATATATCTATTTAGTTATGGATATATATGTATGTATGTATATATATATATATATATATATATATATATATATATATATATATACACACACACACACACATACATCTACATATGTAGCTACATGTCCTGTAATATTAACTGGTATTACTGGATACTATATTTGTGGAAACATCAGGGCTGTGTATATCTGTGGTGGCTTAGTGGTTAATCACATTAACAATGGTATGCAGGGTCCTGGGGTAAAGCCTTGCACAAGTTGTTTATTTGGTTGCTGGGCAGAACACTGGCCATTGGATAGAGTGCTTAAAGCAGTTTAAAGGAGTTGTATGTGGGTTTGCGCAGGTTTGCATGGAGGTAAGCACTGCTAACTTCCATTTACAGTATCTTACACTCAGCTTCTAAATTGTTTAACCTGTGTTGGCAGTGCTTACCCATGTACAAACAGGCTTAAACCTGTGTGTGTTTCCCGTATACCTGACTCAGATGTTCCTATTTGGTTTTGTGTGCATACCGGGCAACCTTGTGTGCCACGTATGCTTTGCAATACCTGCAAATAAAACCGATGGTGTAAACAAAGTCACACGTGAAATCTATTGTTATTACCATGGAAACATTCATCCCATGCGGGACAATCCAAAAATTGGGTATTACGCTTTCCTCTAAAACCATGGCTGCAAAGGTATGCATGGCTATGTGCATGGACTACATCATGTGGCAGACCTAGGATACTTGGGTTGAGACAATGTACAGCATGCATCCTGATGGGAGGGGAGTGGAGGGTGGGCAATGTGGGGTGGTGTAGTAGCTACTGGCCAGTAACCAGTGAAGGGATGGTGGCTGCATGTGTGCAGCGGGGGGAGTGAAACTGTGGGTAATGAATGTATGGGTCGAGCATGGCCTGGGTTGGATGGGCCTGTACTGGTTGGCCCACCTAGTGGGTGGGGAAGAGGGGAATATGATATAAACATGTGAAACATGAAAAGGGACTAATTTAAATCCCTATTTATTGCACGTGTTTCATTTAAATAGGGATTTAAATTAGTCCCTATTTATTGCATGTGTTTCATTTAAATAGGGACTAATTTAAATCCCTATTTAAATGAAACACGTGCAATAAAATGAACTTGGTAGTGTATTGCAGGGCGGTCGTCTTTGGCTGGGGGGGTATGCCAATTCGTATGAGACGTATATTGTTTGGGGCCTCTCAACCCCATTAACGGTGCATGTTCAAATATATGTTTCTGTTAATCTACCATTGCTATCTATAGATATCTGGCCATATATACCTATATGGGTATATATATTTGCTTACATATTTATAACTATGTCCGTATATACCTACAGAGATATATATCTACGTGCATATATGTAACTTGCAGTGTATATGTGGACATATAGGTGTTGACATATATATGTGTAGATGTCGGCATTTGCATGTATATATGTTCATATATTTGTATGTGTATATATATATATATATATATATATATATATATATATATACATATATATCTATGTATATATTTCTGTGTATTTATATATATATATATATATAGATATATTGTATCCATTTAGCATACACACTGGCACACACACACACACACACACACACACACACACACACACACACACACACACACACACACACACACACACACACACACACACACACATATATCTAGATGTAGGTATACATTCTCTGTACTGTTGCATGACTGGACTGGATGTTATGTTTCTGAAAACATAAGATTTATGCATATCTGGCATGGCTTAGTAGTAAATCATTTTGTGTATGGTGTGCATGGTCCTAGGTTCCAGCCTTGCAGCGGCTGTTTATTTTGTTGCTGGGCAGAACACTGGCCAGTGGATACAAAGTGATTCAGGCACTTTAAAGCAGTTGTAAGCGGGTTTGCATGGGTTTGCACAGAGGTAAGCACTGCTAACTTCTGGTCACAGTTTCTTACACCCAGTAAGCTTCTCCTTTGCTTAATCTGTGTAGGCAGTGCTTACCCCCATGCAAACGCACTTACTAGTGCTTAAATATGCTTACTACTGCTTATCTGTGCTTACACCTGCTTATTGCTGCCTTATTCATTATGATACTGACTCTTCACTTGTGCATTTCCTGCAGTACTCCAGTTCATAACTATATGTTATTTAGTGGGTTTTGTAATTGGTCTGCCAATAAAAATGAATATTTTTTGTATACTAAATAGTTTTCAGTGTATTATTATCTATCTAGACTGCCCTGCTTGAGCAAATAGCACTATTTTGCCCCTTTCTCAACTCAGACCACAGGCTTCCTTGAAGGCCGTCCTTTTGTTACAGTGCATCACGTCTTAGGTAACTTGTTTCATTTATTAAAGAACTTTTTTCCCTGAAAAGCGCTTTCTATTATCTAGGATGAATGCCTTGCCTTACATATGATAATCTTGCCCCTCTTCCATTATTTCTTTCATCTTATGCTATATCTCTTTGCACTATTCCAGCCTGACAGCATGCCTCCACTTTATCACCAGTACTTAAAATAGTAAACATGTCACCCCTTAAAGCATTTTCTCATATTTGTGTGACTTACCTTTTGCATTACCTTAGGTGGTACATAAAGTGCCTGTCTGGATTTTCAGCCCATCAGTAAATGTTTTCAGCTGTTTCTTCATAATTTTTAATGTTCCACGGGATTAATAGTGATATTTAACTTTAGTGACAATAGACTTTAATGGATGCATGCTGCTTATAAGCAGAAACTCATCCATTACAGTCTATGGACCTATGCCAAACATGACATCACCGAGAAAAAAACTAAGTTTATTTGGGCCATGGTCTGAATTAAAACATTTACAAAACATTTTATTCAAAAAGTGACCCAAATAAATAATGTTAGACAGTGGCAAAAAATCACTGCACCATTTAACTCACCTGATGCCAAAATGCAATATTAAAGAGTGATAATGGACTTTAATATCTAAACACACCCCTTAGCATGCAGTCAGTTTATTACTTTGGTAATCTTTCTCTACACTTTCTTGCCACCTTCACCTCCTCCTTACTGAGCATGTACCAGAACTGAACATGATAGCTGACCTGCAGTTTTACTAGGGAACTAGGAATAATATTGTCTCTCACCTTCTGGAATACCTTTCCTTAAGGATACAGACACACTATAGATTTAGATTCCTCTCTATCATTCTATACCAGGAAGTTAATTTCAGCCATTAATATCACACCAATACCATTTTATGCCTCTATATTTTAAGGTCAATCATATTAGCTGGCATTCATATCTTTTTTTGTTGTCTACAGTCAAAGCACTTTATCTATCATGAACCTTATTGTCACTTCTTGACCTACTCTTGTAGTTTCTCAAGGCCCTTTGGAAAGCTTGCCAGCCACCTTTCATTGCCCTTTATACTTCAGTGTTATCTACACATAGATAAATTGTGTTCTTAGTGTCCTTTATGAAATTTAATTAGAACAAGCCAAAATGCAGCTGTCCTAACAATGATTACTACTGAACTCTAGCCATTGCCTCTCTTTCCTTTTTTCTGCAATGTAGGTACTCTTCTAGCATTCTTGTAATATTCCTTCCTGCACCATGTCCTCCATCTCCCTTCAATTTCACTACAGTCCTCTGTGTTTGAAATTGACTCAAATATAACTGATGCAATAACAGTCCATCTTCACTACATTTTCTTTCTCATGTTCCAGCATAACTTATTAAAACTGACTTAATCTAGATCAAAGTGGTTTGATTATTTACAATCTAGTGCTGATTTTTATTGTGCAGGATGTTATACTGCAAAAAATAAAGCAGCCTTGAGCCAGCATCATGGCACAGAGGGATTAAAGCCCTCACAATGGGCTGAGTGGCATGGCTTTGATTAAAGCCCTCACCACAGGCTGAGTGGCATGGTTCTGATTAAAGCCCTCACCACAGGCTGAGTGGCATGGTTCTGATTAAAGCCCTCACCACAGGCTGAGTGGCATGGTTCTGATTAAAGCCCTCACCACAGGCTGACTGGCATGGTTCTGATTAAAGCCCTCACCACAGGCTGAGTGGCATGGTTTTGTTTAAAGCCCTCACCACAGGCTGAGTGGCATGGTTTTGATTAAAGCCCTCACCACAGGCTGAGTGGCATGGTTCTGATTAAAGCCCTCACCACAGGCTGACTGGCATGGTTCTGATTAAAGCCCTCACCACAGGCTGAGTGGCATGGTTCTGATTGGTAGCTTGGGCATCTGAGGAACAGGCAGGGGAGGATGTGTATGACTATTCTGTGAGTGGAGGGTAGTGTAGGTGCTTGGGCCACACTATCATTGCTGGTTTCCTTACTGGAGGAAACCCTAATTAGGGTTGTTGTGATGGCTTGTTAACATCAGCGCTTTATGAAGATGAGGGGCAGTTCAGTGGTCATGCTTATTACATTCCCCATCCTTTGGATATTGCTGAGTACATCCATGGGATTGGGACATAGTATAACAAAAGTTCTCTAGCAGCAGCAAGACTGCACCAGGGTCCTCAGTCTCCTTACCAGCTCTAGATATGGTTTGGAATGTGTTTGGATGAGGCTAATACAGATCTGATAGACTTAGTGGAAAGGAGTGGAGCAGGTAGATGCTGACTGTCAACTGTGGGATGTAATTAAAAAAAAAGAAGGAAATTAAGTAGCCTTTTCACTCTACTGCCTTTTTTTTGCAAATATCACTCCACTTTCAGTCTTATGGTACCTATCTGATATAGACTAGACAGTTCAGCAATTCCTTAAGTGGATAAGACTAAACATGTTTTGACCTCTTTTTCTTTCACTTTTCATGCTTTTTCTCTGGCATATAACCATAATTGTCTTTTCTTTATCGGTTTATACTATGCTAACCACCTTTCTGGGCCATTTTAAGCCTGACCAATTACCCAGGTGAGACTCACACCATATACCTTTTGTATTTATAGTAAACACCTAAACCATTATGCCAACCTTCCAACCCTGTTATTTATTTCTTTTTCTCTACCTTCCTTCTCTTTTGTGAATAATGAGGTGAAGAATTTGTTGATAATTTTCATGTTTTAGTTATTGTCACTAAACCCTTAAACTTTTGACCAATTTTTTGTAAGTTAACTCATTACATCGAAGTGACGCCTCCAGGTGCATCTGCAGTTACCTCCTACTGCTCCTCTAGGCATCAACTATTGCTTGTTCATATTTGCATTAATAATTCCAAAACCATGCCCTATACGAGGTATTAGAATATTTTATCTTGAAGCATACATGATGGCAAACACAATTGTATTGATATTTGACCTATGTCAATGAGTATTTGTTCGAATTGTAAGGTGAAAACTTTATTTTTTAAAGACTCAAGCCACGCCCACTAGGGGTTAAGGGTACATAATCAAAAGAGCTGTACTGGAGGGAATGTGATCTTTTTTTTCCTGCAGAGCTAAAAATATGCATCTGGCCTCCCTCACTATTCATTCTCTGGAGTTTTCTTTGTCTTTGTATATATCTTAATACTATTCGTTTCTTCATTCTTTACAATATTGCCTACCCTCTTCTCCCGTCTTCTTAAACTTAATACAGTCCTGCAATATTGTGGTAATGTCTCTGCCTCACATCTACAAGGCCTGGCATTAATCTTGACCTCCAATCAGTGTCAATATGTAATTTGTTTGTTCTCCTAGGGTCTGTGTGAGAGTCCTCTTGGTAAATTGGTTTCTTCACAAAAGTACAGTGATTAAAAACATATTGCTTAACTGACTACACTGAAATATTTTATTTACTTTTGACTTTGTGGCTTTTGTTCTCCGGAAGAAAAATAGTTTGAAAATAATAGTTAGTTTACTGGTTAACAAAAAAAGATAACATTTGTTTGCACTTTCCTTTTTGTGGATTGTCTCTTTAACCTTAATATTGACCCTCAGAGGACTCTTTCTTCTCCATGCCTTACTTATTTTCTTTTTTTTCATACTTGATGGCTCACTGCTTTTTTATCTTTATTTACAGGAAGTTTGTTCTGTGAACATATCTCCATTTGATTGTTTATTGCTATAAGAGTCTTATGGCTTATTGTAATCTGTCTTGCAGTAGACTCACAACTACATGTTGTTTTTATGTGTGTTGTCTTTCTCTCCAATGGTGAGTCATTCAGTGGCATGGTAACTTCTGGTGTGGGGCATTCCTAAATAATTAATGCCCTAATCCTCCCTGTTACCTGGTACTGCTTCTTCACCCTCAACTGCCTCACAGTTTATGCTTTTGTTAATATATATTGTTGTTTCTCTTAAACATTTCCCCATTCTTACTTGCCTAAACAACTATCATGCTGGACCTTCCAGCCCCAGGTTCTTTAATCATTTGGTAAGAATTCCATTAAAACATAGTATGTCTGCAGGCCCACCTTGTATCACTGAATGAAGAATGTCCTTTTATTCTCTCAGTTTACTGATGTTATTCAGCAGAAATCACCGCATCTTCTACTAGTGTTGAGTGCTCAGTTCATTTTTCTCCTTTCTGACCCTTTTCTTCTTTTTAACTTCTAAGTAATATCCTGGGTTCTTCTCATTTCTATTTCATTATCTTCCATCTTTTTTTAATCTGAGCTTCATATTGCATTTGTTTCATCTTACTTTTAGTTTTAGACTATTCCCCATACCTTGACCATTTCACTTTGAAGATAAAATTGTTTTGATATAACTTTCCATTCCCAACTTTTGCTAGGCTGGTCAATGCAGTAAGAGATGATGTTCATCCGTAGTGTGTCTTCTGTTTATGCCTTATCCTAGCTATTATTAACCAATCTGAAATTATGCTCTGTAGTCCACTTTCTTTTAGACAATGCAATCTACTGCCCTGTCTGCCTTACCTCTGTTAATAAAGAACAACTCTGAACATGCTGCCACACATCATAATGCTTAGTACACCCTAGCTTCTTGCCTTGTATTTCCCTGCACCTCTGCAATGGCTTCACACACTTAGTGAACAGTATGCACAGGGATAATGAAATCTAGATATCCCCTGCCTTTCATGAGAAGTAGGAGCAGTTTCCTCATTTCCTACCAGGTAATACAGCCTCAGACATAGTCCCAGGATATTGATGACTATCACTGACCTGTTCATCCTGATTTGGTGTCCACCAGACATTCCATGTGATCAAGTCTGATGTCACCACTTCACTTTCCTCACCAAATACTGCAGGTCTGCCTAGGGTGCTTGTGCAAGCTCTCCTGTTTTCTATTCCAAAGTTATTCCTTCTATAAGTAGCACCTTTAATGCCATTTCCTACCTGTGCTCATATTCCCAAATCTACCTGAAAGTCTGCTTTTGCCTCTGCCTGTAGATTGCATAGCTGCAATGTTTTCTGTATGGCCTTCTTAATCTATCCAAGTGGTCAATCTTTTCTTCCCTCTTCTTCTTAGCCCACTGTCTTGCCCTTCACAACTAACCAGTTCCATTTTTTTTCTGCCACTTATAATTCATTTTTCTTCTTTTGTCTCTTTTACCACTCTCTGTCCTGTCTTGACTAGTTATGTTTTCATTATCACCCATTCTGCTTCTGCTACCTTTGACTCCTTTTTCTGTTTTCACTCTACTGTCCCTCATCTCCCTTCAGTCATGCCTCTCTATTCTTATCTCTTTTGTCCAGGTCCCCTTAGTTCCCCATGGATCTGACTTCAAATGACTATCACAGACCCACAAGAACCCTAAAGAGGAAAAACTACAATTCGTTGATGGAGCTGATGCATTGCAGCAGGACAAGATTGTTGGCAGAACTGATAAAAAATGGCATATTTCCTTTTACTGGCAATTTATCTGTTACCAGTCTCCATAAAAAATCTTGACGTTCTACTTTCTGATTACAAAATTTGCTTTTTATTTTATTACTTTAATTTTTCATATGTTAGATGTTCCCGTGGTTTTACATAGTACTGCTTCAGCATTACATTCTTATAGCATGCTTTTCTATCTTTTACTTTATCATCAATCTTTATTTTCCAAAAAAATATTTTTTTCTTGATAACATTTTATATCTTCATTTATACACTCTTTTTCTCTTTTATTACCATACCCAAAATTTACCGTACTTATAGTTACACAGATTTACTACTAATCTCTCATCTGTTTCTTTCATCCACTTCAAAACATTGTACAAATTTAATAAATCAGTATATATCACTGGGTTAATTAACCTTAAACCTCATTCCTCTTTATTTACATACAAATGTCCTCTTTTTACTGGGCTTAATCAAGTATCCCATATAAAGGAAAAAAAACTGCAATAATTCCTTTCCAAATACTGTTGGGAACAGAAATACACTTGCTAAGTATGCTATTTTTAACATCAGCAAGAATTTATCAAATAATCATTTTTTTCAAATGATAATTTATGTTCTCAAGAAAAGACATGCTTGCTTTATTTCCTCTATCATTTTTCCCATTGAATTCTATTTACATCTTTATTCCCAAATGTTATACCTGACAGAAATTTAATTCATTGTAAAATATATACCCCTTATCTTTACTACAACACCTAAACCTCATTTTTTTTCTTTATTTAAAGTCATCTCTATCATCACTAAACACTCATTTGTGCAAATTATTACTTATTTTATCCAAATTTTGTTTTTTGCAATTATTATAATATCATTTGAATATGTTAGCATAAATGGAATTCTTAACCATTCGCGTGTTAAGTATCCTGCCTCCTTCATTTTGTAATTTATTTTGCATATTATCACATTCGTAACTAATGCAAAGAGTGTACAACTCATTGGACATATCTGACTTACAACAGTCTTCATATGTATCTCTTGAATTAATTGGCCATTTACAAATATTTTTAGTTTATTATTATTATATGCTGACATACATAATTTCCTAACTTTCTCACTTATATTATATTCTTTCATTATTACACATAAGATTTCATGTCCAATTGTGTCAAATGCTTTATTAAGGTATCTTATAATGACTTTTGCTTCCTCTTTTCTGTTCACAGTATCATCCACAATTTCTCTAACTACAATTAATAATTCTTGACAACCCTTCCCCATTGTAATACATATAATAAGTTCCATGACATTTTACATTTTAGTTTCAAATCTCTTTTGCATTATTTTCATAAAGATAATATAATCATTATTATTCAATACTATTGGTCTCCATTTTTTTTAATTATCTTCTATCTTCCTTCTTCCTTATGATTTTATGTATTTTAGTACATAATTCTTTATACATAAAACCTTCATTTAATCATTCGTTCAAAAGCTTAAAAAAATATATATATATTTTTCCAAACCCTTACATTTTTTATACATTTCATACCTTATTTCACCTGGGCCTGCTGCCAAATCTATATTTACTTGTCCTAATACTTTAACTAGCCCATTTAAAGAAATCTTCTTTTCCAATGCTTTATTCTCTTTCTCTGTTAGCTTTTTTACTTTACACATTTTTTCACTACCTTCTTTTTTTCTTTAAACATTCCTTGCACATATTGTACTATAATATTCATAATCTTTTCCTGAGTTCTTTCTATTTCTTCTTTTACATTTTTTTAATTTCTTTCATTACATGACCATTTTCATTTACTAATCTGCTTAGGTAACTCAATACTTCTCTTTTTCCTTGTAAAAAAAATATATTTGCTTATATAACAGTTCTTGCATTTTTCTTTATTTCATTCATACAATTCCTTTTCTTTGTGTAAGTACTATCTATTGTTATGTTCTACATCTTCTAATGCATTATTATATATTCTTTTATATTTTTCTTTCTCTACTTTTCTCATATCATATTGCCACTGTAAATATATATATATTTTTTCAAACATCACCCACCATTCAGACCAGTTTTTATAAAATGTTCTCATAACAGTATGATCTTGCCATAACTGTATTACTAATCTATTTCCTTCTTCATTCCATGCTTTCTCATTTATCCTTTGTATTCCTTAGTCTATTTTTATATAGTCTTTGTTTTCTTTTATCTCTAGACATATTGCAAGATGATAAGAACATAATTTTTCAAATATCTCTCCTTCTCCTATAACTAAACTTTCTGATACTATAAAATAATCTATTTCAGATCTATACATACCCCCTTTGTAAGTCCATAAAATTTTCTCCCAATGTTTTAACTTACCACATTTTATAACATCTATCATTTTACTTATATAATTCCCTTTCTTTTTATGCTTGCCGCTTAAATGAAAATTTAAGTATACTTTTAGTATAATATTTATATTTATCATTACAAAGTCTAAAATCTGATGAAATAAATTTTCCCTTTTTATAGTTAGGATAAGCATGCAGTGTTACAATTCTATAGATCTGCTCTTTCCATTATAAATCTACAATGGCTAATTTTCCTATTTTTGCTAAAGATACAGCTAATATTAAATATGCTGTATTCTTTGTATATAACTTATGCTAACCAAATTTCTCAAACATATTGCTACGGCATTCTAAAAATACTTTACTTTTTCCTTGTAAATATTTATGTTATATATTTCTCTTTCTCTATTTTTGTACTGTTAAGTATGTTACAACTTGAATTGTTAGTTTTTTCTTATTTTTTTAACTACTTTCCTGGAGCTTTTCTCCTTTTGTCTCCACTGAAAAATTGCTCCCTGGGCCCAGTCGGACTAACCCAGTTAACAAATGGAAAAATAATAAAATAAATAAATAATATCTTTACTGTTTTTCTACAGAATATAGCTATTCCAGAACAACTCTTATTTCCCAAATTCCAGATTATCTTTCTTCCAGATAGTTTCTTTGTTCATAATAGGTTCATAGGTTCATACTAGGCTATCTGCCCTAGGGCATTTATAAGCCTAGCCAGAGTGTGTTTGGCTTCGGCCACCCATTTTAAATGAATTTATCTAAGCCCTTTTTTGAGGTTAGTATACTGTGCCTCTGTCTAACAGTGACACAGAACTGATACCCGGGGTAAACCTACTATCTCCCATCCACTCATCAAGATTCCTCTTGAAGAGAGTCAGTGAGGGACTCTGCCTAACCTGGACTGGGATTTTATTCCAGAGTGAAGGGAGCCTCTGGGTTATGAATATGTCCCTCCAGCATGTCTTATTTATTTCAGTGCTGAGGTTCAAGTCTCTCGAGCGCATAGCTTGATGGGATTTGGATTTTCTGAGGTGCAGCATGTCCATTAATTCCGGGTTGGACATGGCTTTATACGTCATGCACAGATCGCCTCTGAGCAGGCGGTATGCCACTGAGTAGAGCTGGAGTTTCTTTAACTGGGCAGCATATGGCATCTGTTTGAGCCCTTTGATCCTCTTGGTGAGGTATTTTTGGGGTCTTTCCAGTTGCTGCAGGTGTCTGGTAAGGTACATCCCAAAAGGGGCATTGTACTCAATTATGGCCCTGATGAGGGATGAGTAAAGAGGCATGATGACCTCCCCTGATCCAGATGTGAATCCCTTCATGATTAGGTGGGCTATATTAAATGTTTTTCTAACCTCTTTGGCCACATGGTTGTCAAATGAGAGATTGCTATCAACTTGGGTCCCCAGGTCCCTAATTACTTCTTCCTTTCTTAATGGATTACCACCTATGTGGTAATTTGTGGGTACTTTGTTTTTGCCAAAGGGGATGACTATACACTTTTTGGCATTTAGCTTGAGGCCATGGTTCTGGCACCAGTTGTATGTTTCTATGAGACCCTTTTGTAGGATGCTTGTGTCGGCTGGAGAGTCGATTATGGCGCCCAGTTTGCAGTCATCTGCAAACTTGGTCAGCCACAGTCCTTCCGTGTTAGCCTGTACCTCCGAGAAATATATACCGAACAAGAGAGGTCCCAGGACTGAGCCTTGTGGGATGCCACTTGTAACTGGTTTGGAGTCTGACATGACTCCAGCAATTCTAACCATGTGGGTTCTGTCCTTGAGCCAGTTTGCAACCCATCTAGTGACATAGGGGTTTATATTTAAGCTGGTGAGCTTATCTATAATGCCAGAGTGGGGTATTGTATCGGAGGCTTTTGCAAGGTCCAGGTAGGCTGTGTGGACCACCTTCCCCTTGTCAATGACCTTGGTGACTGTTTCAAAGAAATCAACCAGGTTTAAGAGGCAGGATCTGCCCTTAACAAAGCCGAACTGGGTAGGATCCAGTGTCTGTAGGTCCCCAATATCTTTATTTATGAGGTCCATGATGATTCTTTCCATAGCTTTGCAGACCAAGCTAGTCAAGCTTATGGGGCGATAGTTTCCAGGATCCGTTGAGGCACCACCTTTGTAGAGAGGGACCACTGTTGCTGTACACCACTCTTTGGGTACATATCCTGCAGTAAGGCTGAGATTGAACAGTGGTTTTATGTTTGGGTTTAGTTCTTCTTGGAGTTCATGTAAGATGCAGCCTGGGACACCATCTGGTCCCATTGATGCTGTGTTTTTTGCTTTGGAGAGGGCGGCTGTTACCTGAGCATCTAAGATGTCAGGGGGCAGCACTCTGCTGGGATAGACATTTGCCCTTTTGGTGGGGAAGGGGGTGAGAAGTTTGCGCTGAACCTGTCAGCTAGGATGTTGGCAATGTCTGTGGGTTCAGTGTATTTTTTGTCATTTTGGACTATTTCTGAGCATATCTGGGAATTCCCACCCAGGTTCCTAACATAACTAGAGAAATCCTTGTGATTATCCTTAGTGTCCTGTGCAATTTTTCTCTTGAAGCTGGCCTTAGATGATTTTATGAGTGCCCATAGTTTTTTTCTAATACTGATCAGAGATGCCTTCCCTTTTTGGGATTTTGCTCTATCATGTAGTAGCTTCCTCCTTCTATTATATAGTTTGTTTATGGCTGGGGTCCACCAGACAGGATGCCTAACTTTGGAGGATTGGGTCTTGGTTTTATTTGGGATTGCATGATCCATGCATTCCTGAAGGTGTTCATAGAATGTGTTTATAAAGGATTCTGTGGTCTGGGCCGTATTTTCCACAGGCCCGGGGGCTTTGAAGGATTCCACCTCGGTTTTGAGGAGTGTGAAATTTGCTTTAGAGAAGTTTTTCACTGTGGTTTTCTGGGCAGGGGCTGGGGTCAGGATGTGAATATCTAGTGAGATTAGTTTATGGTCTGATCTTACCAGTGAGGGATACACTTCTGGTCTGGAGCATAGAGTCCCCATGTTGGTGATGATCAGGTCCAGTATGTTTTCCCCTCTTGTGGGAGTGGCAACAAGTTGTTCCATAGCATTTGAGTTTATAAATTCTAGGAACCTTCGGGCTATGGTGTTGGAGCTAGAGTAATGCTCCCGGTCTATGTTAGGGTAGTTGAAGTCGCCCAATATAACGGTGTTTGCAGAGAACTTCATATTTTCCAGTGTTCTCAGGAAGGCCGAGTGGGGTTCCTGGGTTTGGGAGGGTGGTCTGTAGCAGGCTATAAACTGGAAGGCAGTTTTACCCACTGTTAGTTGCACATGGATAGTCTCTGATGTTTCGTGCTGTGCCACCAACCTGGAGGTGTGGGTATCTTTGACGAATATTGATACTCCCCCTCCTTTTGTGGTTCAGTACAAGTTTTGGGGCCAAAAAACATGGTATGAGGTATAACCTGGTAGTGCTGGGGTGCTCTTGGGAGCCTTGAACCAGGTTTCTGTTACTGCACAGATATTGATGTTCTCCATGTTAAGGAGAGTTTCGAGTGCATGCATCTTGAGGTTTAGACTTCTGGCGTTGAGTAGCATTACTCTTAGTTTCTTATCCCTTGTGATACCTATGGAGGTAGGTTTGTCTTTTGAGCCTTGCCTAAAAAGGCACTATGGGGGTGGCAAGAGCCTTTGCCATTATCCGAAAGCCCAGGGGTGACAGGTGCAAGCCATCCCTAGTGAAGCATCGTGGCTTGTCGAGCATGTCATCCCAGGCAGACAGGCATTGGATCCCCTTTGAATGACACCAATACTTAAGCCAATTGTTGAAATTGATCATCTTGTCTTCATATTATGGCATCATTCTTGGTGAGGGTAAGATACTACTCAAGGTCAGGGTCATACCGGCCTGGGCTACATGCTCAGAGAGCTCATCTATGTCTCTTTTCATGCAGTCCAGGGAGGTACATCTCAGGTCATTCACACCAGCATGGACAATGACTAAGTCATATTTGTACTTGCCGTGGAGTGACCTGAGTGCTTGTGTTATGTGGCGGATCCTAGCACCCGACAGGCAGCTCACCGTGATCTTCTCCTTGTTCAGCCTGGTGAGCAGGACGTCAGTGTGTCTGACGATAAAGTCACCTATTATAAGTGTATCAGGTGTGTTGTTTAGCCTTAAGGGCTGTGACTGTTCGGCACACTGGCTTTGTGAGCTATGTGTTGCACGTGTTTTGTTTTGGGGTAGCGGTTGCTTGGGTGTCTGCTTTGGAGGTCTCTGCTGCTTAGGCAGATTTTTATTTAGAGCCTCCAAGTATGTTTTTGTGTGTTTATGTGTTTGGTTTGCTGTCGTGGTAGGTCTATGTGAGACTGGAATTGTAGTGAGTGTGGTTTCCTTCTCCTCCTGACTGGTTACGCAAGTACTGAGTTGAGAGAGCTTAGCCTCCAGTTTGGCTATATGTTTGCATCTCTCACATGTGTTGGCATTTGTTGGGAGGAGGAGACGGTTGTCTGTGTACATGAGGCAGTTGTAACATTGCCTCAAGATTCCCAGATTCACCAGCTGGACCAGAGAGGAGATTGACAACTGACCTTTGTACATGCTAGAATAGTATCGGGAATTCCTTTATAATTGAAAAAAAGGGCCAATGGGGAACAAAGTACTCAAGGGGAGTTTGTGAGGGTGTAGTGCTTTTCATTTTTTAGTGCTGACGTATATAATTGCTTTAATGAGCAAGTGCCAGGCTTTAGAGTGGGAATAGGGTGTTTATTATGAGAACTAGATCAGTTCTAAGGGAAAAAGTGAAGAGCAGACTTTGTGGAGCCGAGAATGGTTTAAACCCAATTAAGCGGCGCTGCCCGATGCTGCACTATGTGCAAAATCGCGCAAAGCCGCACTAAAGCGGGTTTTATACAGGGGGACTTGATAGAGCTAGAAATTGCCCCAAAACGGCCAATAGACTACCAGATTCTTGTGCTGGGAACACTCCTCCAGGGATAGATAGGCTGCTCCAAGCTCCCCACTGCCACTGGCGAACAAAGAAGCCTCCTTTTATCCAAGAAAGGAAATGGGCAACACAGGAACTTTCCAAAAGTCCAGAATACAGCAAAGCCTGTATTTGGATGACTCTAGGTCAGGAAAGACGGGAAACAAGGAACATTTTTTTTTCTTTTTTGCAACAAACAGCAGGAAGATGCAATAAATATGTAACACAGGCTAGCACACTTGAGTGTGTAGCCTCAACAAGTAAATGCAACAAACAGGACAAACTTTAAAAGTGCAGGTGCAAAAACAACTTTAAACAGTTTAAAACAGTTCAAGAAGCAGAAATACTTGCAGTTTAGCTAGATCGGACAGTCGCCCAGGTAGTAGCAGGAAAAAAACACTTTTATCAGGTTAGCAGTCACTCTTTTAGCCTCTCTGCTGCTAGCACCACTTTGCAGGACCACGAGGAGCTTGGCTGAGTAGTAACAAGCGCACAAACCACGCCAAAGCTGATTTTATACAGGGGGACTTGAAAGAACTAGAAATTGACCCAAAACAGCCAATAAACTACCAGATTCTTGTGCTGGGAACACTCCTACAGGGATAGATAGGCTTCTCTAAGCTGCCACTGGTGAACAAAGAAGCCTCTCTTTATCCAAGAAAGGAAATGGCCAACACAGGAACTTTCCAAAAGTCCAGAATACAGCAAAGCCTTTATTTGGACTACTCTAGGTCAGGAAAGATGGGAAACAAGGATATTTTTTTTCTTTTTTGCAACAAACAGCAGAAAAATGCAATAAATATGTAACACAGGCTAGTGCACTTGAGTGTGTAGCCTCAACAGGTAAATGCAACAAACAGGACAAACTTTAAATTACAAGCGCAAAAGCGAGCTAATGCTGGCTTTTAAGCAGGGGGTTAGAAAGAGATAGGAAATGGCCCAAAATGGCCAATAAGCTACAGGACACTAGGCTGGAACCAGTCCTCTAGGGACAGATAGGCTGCTCAGAGCTCCCCACTCTCACTGGTGAACAAAGAAGCTTCCTCCTATCCAAATAAGGATATGGGCAACACAGGAACTATGACACAGCCCAGAGATCAGCAATACCTGAAGACTGGACTATTCTAGTTTAGTAAAGGCGGGAAACAAGGATTTTTTTTTTTTTTTTTACAAAGTAGCAGAAATTAGGTACAGAAACACAGTAAATGCTTTAATTTGGCTAGCGCACTTGAGTGTGTAGCCTACCAGTTAAACTAAGCAAAAACAAACTTTAAAAGTGCAAAAAACTCAGAAATACAGGCAGGAATGCAATAAAACAACTTTGCAGAGCTTATTTAAAGAAACAGAGAAGTCTATATATACAGAAAAGCAGCTAAAACACACAAACACTTCAGAAACCTAGAGCACTTGAGTTGTAGCAATATTAAGGCAATTACAGTTATAATAAATGCTCTGAAATATACTCTATATTTCCAAAATGTTTGAGAAGCACAGTCAGAAGACAAGGAGGTTCAGGCAAAAAAAAAAAAAGTTTTTTTTTTTTTTTTTTTGAAAGGGAAAAAGGAGAAACAGAAGGCCTTATCAAATGTTCTCTCTGTACTAGGTAGAATGAGCTAATGACACTAGACAGGGAGGAGTGTCACAGATCAGATTTACAGTAGGGGCGGGCAACTGCAAAGCCACCAAGTATAAGAGCAACACACCAATTGGGCGGGAGGGTGGGGACAATAGCCTACAGCCAGTAGCACTAGAGAAAGCCACAAACAGATAAAGATTTGTAAAGACACAGAATGCTTTTAACTGCAGACAAATCAGTTACTTGTGCAGATTAGTTAATAGCAATAAAATACACTCGAAGACTAAAAAGCAGACAGTAAAAGTGCTATATATTAATTGTTAAAAACAATAATCTGTATAAATAATCAAAAAAAAAACAGGATACTTATATATCTCAGCTGACAGCTGCAGTCAACAACTCTTATCCACTCTGCTCAGTGTGTATAGACCTATCTTCCTTCATTTGTTACAAAACTTGTGTCTTCTAATATAAGCATATTTACATCACATTTATTACACCTCTCCAAAATTCTTATTATTTTACTATATTCTTAATACTTATTCACATTTAAAGAAAGCACTCATTTTCATTTTCAATTTCCTTAGATTCTTGGTTTTATAAATTCATAGCTATTTACTGGGACAGCTTTCTTAACTGGCCATGCTAAGTCCAACCAATCTCCCTCCCAAAGGTGAGAACCAAACACTGCATCCTCTGTTTGTGAGTCAAGCATTATACCTAGCCCCAATGTTTATGTATATGTATATATATATATATATATATATATATATATATATATATATATTCTTTTTCATCCAATTCCTTTCCCTATGTTTCTTGTGTACTTATCCCTTTAATTGTTTCTGCGTTTTATCCTTTTCCCAATAGAATTCTTGTTTTGCTTTTACTATCCCCCAGTTTATGTCTTCTTCATCATTTATTCCAGAACCTTGTTCTGTGTCCTCTTTATTATTATTTTTTCAACACAATTTTTCTTCTATTTTTACTACTTCCATAATTTCTTCTCCTTCTTTTTCTTTTTGCTTACTGTTATTTTCATTTTTGCAATCCACCCACAAATGTCCATTTTTGTTACATTTATAACATTTCAATTCACATTTTTTCATTATGTCCCATTTCCCACAAATATAATTAATGGGCCGGATTCATGAAGGCTTGCACAGAGTCTAAGAGTAGAGTAAGACTCCATGCAGCCAACATGTCTTCTGAGCGATCCAGGAACAGCTGGCAGGGGCATGTAAGAGAGCTCCTAAAACTCCTCTTACACAGATAGGGCTAGGATATACAAATTACCTCATTTACTGCTGAAAGGCATGCAAATGAGGTAAAATTGTGATTCAGGAAACCCTAACCTGTCTGAGTAAGAGTAGTGTTATTTGCAGAAATGTACTCTGTTGACAACTGAGTACGGTTCTGCAAATAGCAAAACAGAGCCATGACAGCTCGAAAAAAAGGATGCATCCAGTCGAGGAAGCATGCCAATGGCAAAAATACGGCCATTGGCAATGTCCACCGATGCAAAAATAAAATTAAATAAATTATTTTTTTTCCCGATCGCCGATGTTTAAGTGTAGCACAGCGCCGTGCAAATGCGGTGTGCTCTAAAAACAAGAAAACCAATAATTAAAATGCATACATGTGGATTTTACAGTAATCCCTAATATACAATGCAAGGGAATGGCAGTCCAAACACAACATGGCTCCCGAGTAGAGGTTGCTAAGGTGGGAAGCTCAGTCTAAGAGTTGTAACCAAGCATTAGTAGACAATCCTATGCAAATGAGTGTAAGGATAGTGAATCACAAGTTTACATGGCAAAAGAAAACAGTCAGTGTAGTGTAGGAGTAGGATAAGGGGTGTAACAGAGTAGAAGATAGGTGACATCATAAGGGGGTATGTCTGAGAGAAGTGAAGCTCATTGGAGTAGAGTGGCATGCGCCTGCTGTCAGATACTAATCACTGGAAGAGGTGTGTCAATAGGTACCCTAGCTAAAGGCAAGAAATTGAAGGTGTATGCCGTGAACAACACCAACATTTCTTGTAGAAATGCCTGCAATGTGTATGTGCGTGTATGCGTACCTGTAAAACCGAGTAAGCCTGTGTGCGCGAGTGAGCACCTATGTGCATGCGTTTAAGCCTGAGTAAGCAAGTGTAAGGATGTTGAAACCCGTGTAAGTGCATTTGAGCATGTGTGCACACGTGTTAGCATGAATAAGCAAGTTGTAGCTCATGTAAACATGTGTGCGCGTGTGTGAGCTGGTGTGCGTGTGTTTGCACTTCTGTGCGTGGTGCTGCCCCCCTGAGGAAAGAGAAAGGGAAAGGAAGCACAACAAATAGTGGGAAGTTAACCAGGGAGTACTAGCAGAGCTAGCAGGTGAAAACAATCAGAATCAGGCAATTACACAGGCAGTGCACTAGCCCATCCCAGCACTTAAAACTCAGCAAACAACTTTCCACTATGTTTTTCTCAGAGACACTGCAACACTGCAGTAAGCTAATAGAAGTGAAAACTGAAAAAGCTTTACTGAGACAAAGAAATGTTAGCGGCTGCCATTGCTGTTATAAGGTGACATATGCAACATGCTGAGGGTGGTGACAATGCAAATGCTGCTGAGCAACCCACAGTGAGGAGATGGAGAAGAGTGCAGAGGCCTAGGGTAACCTACCAGGGGCTACATGAGCTGGAGATAGTGGAGCACTGTAGAGTGGACAGAGACCTGATGCAACAAATTTTTGAGCTGTGCAGGCCACGCCTCACACACAGAACCAACAGAGGGGAACCCATCACAGTCGAAACCAAGGTATGTGTTGGCCTAAGAATACTAGCAACAGGTACCTTCCAGAAACCAACTGGCAATATGATGGGGATTTCACAGGCATCAGTATCCAGGGTACTGCACCAGTTCCTGAATGCCATGTCAGCACATGTAGGTGATCATGTATATTTCCCCAATTCCCATGAGGTACTGGCCAGCAATATGCATCTCTTCCAGCAAATAGCGGAATACCCTGAGGTAGTGGGTGCAATAGACTGCATGCACATTCACATCAAAGCACCAGCTGGTGAGTGGGGTAGGGTCTACTATAACTGCAAGGGTTACCCCTTCATCAACTGCCAGGTTGTGTGTGATGCCCAGGGCATAATAATGAATGTGTGTGCTGGCTGCCCTGGAAGCTACCATGACTCCCATATCTGGCATCTGACACAGCTGTACCAGACATTTGCCAATGGGGACAACCCTCATGGTCACCTAGTAGGGGATGCTGGATATGCACTTGAGCCGTGGCTGATGACACCCAACAGAAATGCACACACACCTGAACAGGAATGCCATAATGAGGCACACTCACAAACACGAAATGTAATCGAGTGTGTGTTTGGGCTGCTTAAGTCACGTTTCCGGTGCATGGACACATCTGGTGGAGCCTTGCAGTACTCACCAACTACATGTACCCAAATAGTCATGGTATGTGCTATGCTACACAATATGACCCTGCGAAAACAGCTGCAGCAGGAGCAGCATAGGGCCAGGCACAACAGCCCCCCACCATTGCCAAGGCAATCACAGGCAGAGCGTGACTCAGAGGAGGAACAACCTGAGCCTGCCCCAGTAGGCAGAAGTAGGCATGCCCAGTATGCTTTGGCCTTGGCAAAGAGGCAACGCATAGCATATACACTGGCTTAGTAGGAACCCTGGAAATTATACCTCTCTCCAACTCGCACATATAGTAAAAGGGATGCCTAACTTGACACTACCTGTTAACAAACATGTACAGGGAGTGTAAAATGTGCATCCGACAAAGGCAGCCCTGCAGCACCACCTGAGGCATGATTGCTATGTGTTAAGCAATATAAAACAGTGCTAAACTGCTCTCACCACTATTTAGTATATGTAAACAAAATTGCACACACTAAGTAGCACAGCTACAGGCAATGTTGAACAATATTGGGCACTGTTCAGCAATGTTGGTCAACAATAAGCAATGTTGTGCAAGTCTGGTCAAATTTGGGCATAGTTCAGCAAAAGCAGGTAAACATGTTCATATTTGCTTCACTTTTCTTGAAGCAGTCTGTTCTGCCATGTATGAAAATATGAAGCAGTGACAGTCCTCGAACCCAGGATACAGTGCACTATAGTCATAGTACAGAACCACTAAACCCTGACAGTATGTCAATGGTCAGCTTGTATGAAAAAATGTTGATAAGTCTATGCAAAGTATCTCATGGAAACCTTGCAGGCATAGCATAATCCCTGTTGAATTAGACACAAAGGTGAGGCCTGCAGTAAGAATATAACCTGATATTCAACACACACATATAGTATAAATGTTAATATTGGTAATGTTCACACACATCAACAAATGTAATGGACCTCAGACAGTAGCATACTGCAAGGTCACATTGGGCATGCTCACACACTTGAATATATGAGACAAATGTCAGGCAACAAAACACTAAAAGTCTGAACTGGGCATGCTCACACACTTAGGGCATGTCTGAGTACAGCAGTGGGCCACACATCAGTTGCATGTGTCAACCCAGGAACCTCACACTATTCACCAATCCGCCATGTGCACACAGTGATATGACAATAGACACATATATAATATAGTGAAACCCTGTCATAATCAAATATGTTATGCAGATACTTAGGTTGTTCATAGAAAGTGGGAAAGCAAAGAAGAAACAAAACCTGCAGTCAGTACCATCACTGAACAATGTGCATCCCGAACATTAGCATAGGTTCAGAGGTTGACACTAGGCTATCTGCCCTAGGGCATGTATAAGCCTATCCACAGTGTGTTTGGCTTTTGCAACCCTGCTAGATTAGTAGACTGTGCCTGTGAATAGTAGGTCACACAAGATATCCCACATATGTTCATTTTATTCTGCCTCTGTCTAGCAGGGACTCAGAACATATCCCAGGGCTAAACATACAATCACCCATCCACCTGTCAAGATGTCACCTGTAGGTGGTCAGTGTGGTTCTCTGAGTATGTGGGACTGGGATCTCATTCCCGAGTGAGTGGAGCCTCTGGGATGGGAATCTGCCCCTCCAGCATGTCCTATTAACATCAGTGCTGACGTTCCTGTCTCTGGAGCGTGTAGCTGTAAGGGACTTTAATATCCTGATGTGGAGCCTGTCCATCTATGCTGTGATGGACATGGCTTCAAACAGCTGGCACAGATTGCATCCAAGTAGGCAGTAAGCAACTGAGGAGAGCTGGGATCACCATAGCCAAACTGCGCATACCATCTGTGTGAGTCCCTAGATCCACTTGGTTAGGTACATTTGTGGACATTACAGTTGCTGCAGGTGTTGGACAAGGTACATCCAAAATGGGGCATTGTATCCAAGAATGGGCCTGATGAGTATCGGGGCACAGTGACCCCACCTGATCTAGATGTAAAACCCTATGGGATAAGGTGGGCTATATAGAAGCTGTGCCCAACAACATTGGCAACGTGAATGTCAAAGGCGAGAGTTCTAACTATTCATGTCCCCAAATCACAAATCACACACACCGTACATGATGTATAATTACCTATGTGGTAATGTGCGGGCACGTTGTTATTACCAAAGGTGATAACTATGCATCTAAAGGAAGGCAGCACCAGTTATCCATCTCTGTGAGACCCTTTTTGAGGATGCTTGTGCCAGCTGGGGAGTCGATTATGGCACACAGTTTGCAGTCATCTGCAAACATGGTCAGCCATATTCCCCCTGTGTTAGCCAGTACATCTCAGAAATATATACGGAACAAGAGAGGTCCCAGGACTGAGCCCTGTGGGATGCCACGTGTAACTGGTGTATAGTCAGACATGGCACCTGCAATACTGACCATGTGAGTGCTGTCCATGATCCAGTTAGCAATCTATCTTGTGACATATGTGTAGCTATTGAAGCCGGTGAGCTTATGTATAATGGCCGAGTGAGGTATTGTGTTGAACTGTTGTGCGAGCTCCAGGTAGGCTGTGTGGACAACCCTCTGTATGTCTATGGACCTGTTAACTGTTTAAAGACATCAAACAGGTGCAAGAGGCAAGATCTGCCCACAACAAAGCCAAATTGTGTAGGATCCAGTGTCTGTAGGTTCACAATGTCTACGTGCATGAGTTCCATGATGATACGCTCCACAGCTTAGCAGACCAGGATAGTTAGGCATATAGTGCAATATTGTCCAGGGTCCCTTGTGGCACCACCACTGTGGAGCGGGATCACTGTTGCTGTACGCCATTACTTGGGTACATATCCTGTAGTAACTCTGATATTGAACAGTGATATAATGTGAGTGTGAAGTTTGTCATAAATATCATGTAAGCCACAGTCTGGGACACCGTCTGGTCCCATTGATGCTGTGTTGTCTGCTATGAAGAGGGCAGCACTCACCTGTTCATCTGTGCTGTCAGGGAGGCTACACCCTGTTGGGATGGACATGTGCACTGCAGGGGGGATGGTGGGGAAACATTTCTACTGAACCTGTTTGCCAGGATGTTTGCAATGTCAGTGGGTTCACTGTATGTTTTGTCATTATGCAGTAACTCACAGCATATCTGTGAGTTCCCACCCAGGTCCCTGACATAACTAAAGAAGGCCTTGTGATTGTCCATAGTGTCTGTTGCAAGTGTCCTTTAGAAGTGGCCCTTAGATGAATCAACAAGTGATCATAGCTATTCCATAGTACTGATCAGAGATGCCTTCCTGATTGGGATTGTGCTCTATTATGTAGTAGCCTCCTCCTGTCCTTGTATAGCTCATTAGTGGCCGTGGTCCACCAGACAGGTCCCCTGCCTTTGGAAAAGTGAGTCTTGTAGTTATCTGGGATAGCACAATCCATGCATTCCAGTAGTTGTCCATAGAATGTTTTTGTAAAGGATTAAGTGGTCTGAGTCATAATTAACACTTTCCCAGGGTCTTTGATGGATACCACCTCGGTTAGTATAAATGTGACGTTTGCTCATGAGAAGCTCTTCACTGAGATCACCTATGATGTGTGTGTGTATGGGATATGTATGTCCAGTGAGATAAATGTATGTTCTGACTTTAACAATGAGGGGTATACCACTGGTGTGGAACATAGAGTCCCCATGTTGGTGATGATCAGGTCTCACATGTTTTAACCCCCCGTGGTTGTGGTGACCAGTTCTGCCATAGCATTTGAGTCTAACAATCCTAGCAACTGTTGTGCGAGGGTGTCAGTGCTTGAGTAGTATTCCCAGTCAATGTTTGTGTATTTGAAGTCACACAATATAATGGTGTTTGGAGAGACCTTTCCATTCCCCAGTGTTCCCAGGAATACCGAGTGTTGTTCCCGAGTTTGGGAGTGTGGGCTGTAGCAGTCTACAAACTGAAATGCAGTTTGGCCCACTGTCAGTTGCACATGCATGTTCTCTGATGCTTTGTGCAGTGCTACCAACCCGGAGGTGTGTGTATGTATGATGTACATGGATACCCCCCCTATTGTTGTTATGCGGTCCGAGTCTTGTGTCCGAAAAGCATGGTATGAAGTAAAACCTGGTAGTGCTGGTGTGCTTTTGGGAGCCTGAACCAGGTGTCTGTTACTGCACATATATCGACAGTCTCCATACTGATGTGAGTCCTGAGTGCTTGCATTCTGAGGGTTAGACATCTGTTGTTGAGCAGCATTACTCTCCGTTTCCTTTACCCTGTAACGTCTATGGAGGTGGTTTTGTCTTCTGAGCCTCATTGCAAACAGCCACTATGGGTGTGGCAAGAGCCTTAGCCAGTCTATGAAAGCCTAGGGGTGACAGGTGCATGGTGTCCATAGTGAATCTATGTGGCATGTCGAGCATGTAATCCCAGGATGACAGACACTGGATCCCCTTTGAATGACACCAATATGTTAGCCAGCTGTTAAAAGTGATCAGTTTGTCTGTATACTGTGACATAATTCTTGGTGAGGGTAAGATGCTACACAAGGTCAGGGTCATACTGGCCTGGGCTACATGATCAGAGAGCTCCTCTATGTCTCTTGTCATGTAGTCCAGGGAGGAATGTCTGAGGGTTTACACACCAGCATGGTCAATGATGGAGCCATATTTGTACTTGCAGTGGACTGACAAGAGTGCACGTGTCATGTGGCAGATCCTGGCACCTAACAGACAGCACAAAGTGACTTTCTCCTTGTTCAGCCTGGTGAGTGGGATGTCAGTGTGACCGACAATTACATTCACCTATTACAAGTGTATTAGGTGTGTTGTGTAGGCCTAAGGGCAGTGACTGTGTGGCACACTGACTTTGTGAACTATGTGATATGTGTGTATGGTTGTGGGTTAGCAGTTGTTTGTGTGTCTGCTTTGGATGTCTCTGCTGCTTAGGCAGAGTATATTTAGAGGCTCCGAGTATGTCTTTGTGTGGTAATGTATTTGGTTTGCTGTTGTCATAGGTCCATGTGAGACTGGATTTGTGGTGTGTGTGGTTACCTTCACCACCTGATAGACTGTGCCAGTCACGGCTTGCGAGAGCTCAGCCTCCTGTCTGTCTATACAGTTGCATCTCTCACATATATCTGAGTTTGTTGGTAGGAGGACGGGGTTCTCTGTGTACATAAGGCAGTTGTAACAATGCGTCAAAATTCCGATATGCACCAGCTGGACTGGAGAGTACACACGAAACCGACCTTTGGACATGCCAGGATATGATGATGACATACATTGTTGACTGATCACAAAGGTCAGTAGTGTGTTAAGTGTGTAAAAGAGTATAACAGGGGATTAGTGTTCAGGTTTGTCATTGCGTTGGAAAGATTATCTTCAAAGGTGTACAGACAGAAACATTACACCTCCTTCAGCTATGTCAGAAATAGCAATGTATAGTCATATATGTCCTGAGTCAGGGTCAACTGTACCTGACTGACAATGTCGACTTCCTGTCAGACAGGCCCATATATACATACCCACCTCCCAGTGACAAAAGGCACTATCGTCATACCAGGAGATATCACATGTAGGATGTGTAAACTGCTCCTCCCAAAGCCAAATGAATCCCATCATGTGGATAACATTGTTTCCCCATATGTGTCATAAGTGAATAACAGAACAAACAGACCCTGCTCCTGAACAGTCTGTTGAGCCTCACAATCTCTACAGGATATTACACTGTTGAATGTGTTACAGCAACATGTGGCACACCCCCACAAATGTTGGTGCACAACAGACCATGGGAACTATAGTCCTATAAGCCTATGAAGTCCGAACTGCTAGGCCATGGAGTCCATCATGATTGCAGTCAGGAACAGAGCTATTGTAATCCGACAAACACACAACCCAAACATCTGTGGTATGTTAATGAGCAGATCATGTTCCCCAAACCTGCTAGATTATTTTCAAGGCAGCCACCCAGGACATACATCACTGAAAGGAGCAACACACATCCCACATAGACTTTGAATAGCCCTTTATTAACATCACAGACACATGTTGTATCCACAAAACCAACAATCTGTGCAAAAATATGTATTGTGATATGAAGGAATGGCAATTTGTCCACAGATAGATCACACAAGCTATGAATTGTGGATTCCTGTTCAAGATGTTCACACCTGCTGACCCACAAGGTTCATTCCTGGGATTGCTTAACACTAAGTGCACACACATTACTTTGTCCAGTATGATGATGTCAGCATCCTACAATTATAGCAGGAGAATAGAAACCACACAGTAAAGCATATAGCACATTGTGTTAATGCATATCTCTCTAGTATCATAACATAGTTAGGTAGGGGTTTGAATCCTGCAATTGCTGTGTGTGGGGGTGTCTGTGTGTTTATGTGTGTGATTCCCTTTGGGAGGAGTGGCATTTTTGCAGACTTTCACAACACATTAAAAGAGGCGAACACCTCTTTGCCAAGTCTGATGATGTCAGTATCCCACAAATACAGCAGTGGAGAATAAAACAGCCAGTAAAGCATATAGTACATCATGTTAATGTGTATTGCACTGGTGTCATAACATAGTTAGGTAGGGGTTTCAATCCTGCAATTGCTGTGTGTGTGTGTATATAATTCCCTTTGGGAGGAGTGGCCTTTTTGTAGACTTTCACAACACATTAAAAGAGGTGAACACCTCTTTGCCAAGTCTGATGATGTCAGTATCCCACAAATACAGCAGTAGAGATTAAAACACCCAATTAAGCATGTAGAGCATTGTGTTAATGCGTATCTCACTAGTATCATAACATAGTTAAGTAGGGGTCTGAATCCTGCAATTGCTATGTGTGTATGTGATTACCTTTGAGAGAAATGGCCTTTTTGGAGACTGTGAAAACACATTAGAATAGGTGAATTCCTCTTTGCCAAGTGTGATGATGTCAGTATCCCACAAATACAGCTTTGGAAATGAATACTCCTAGTAAAGCATATAGCACGTCGTGTTAATGCGTATCTCCCTAGTGTCATATCATAGTTAGATAAGGGTTTGAATCCTGTGTCTGTGTGTGAGATTCCCTTTGAGAGAAGTGGCCTTCTTGGAGACTGCAAAAACACATTAGAAGAGGTGAATCCCTCTTTGCCAAGTGTGATGATGTTAGTATCCCACAAATACAGCTTTGGAAATGAATTCTCCCAGTAAAGCATATAGCGCTTCGTGTTAATGTGTATCTTCCTAATGTCATAACATAGTTAGGTAGGGATTTGAATCCTGCAAATTCTGAGTATGAATGTGTTTGTGTGATATTCCCTTTGAAAGGACTGGCCTTTTTGGAGACTCTGAAAACATATCGCCAAGTGTGATGATGTCAGTATCCCAGAAATACAGCTTTGGAAATGAATACTCCCAGTAAAGCATATAGAGTGTCGTGTTAATGCGTATCTTTCTAGTGTCATAACATAGTTAGGTAGGGGCTTGAATCCTGTGAATGTGTGTGAGATTCCTTTTGAGAGGAATGGCCTTTTTGGAGACTGTGAAAACACATTGAAAGAGGTGAATTCCCCTTTGGCCGGTTTGATGATGTCAGTATCCCACAAATACAGCAGTGGAAATGAAAATTTTCCGTAAAGCATATGGTGTGTCATGGTAATGCATATCTGTCTAGTACCATGACATAGGTAGGTAGGGGTTTGAATCCTGCAATTGCTGAGAGTGTGTGTGTGTGTGTGTGTGTGTGTGTGTGTGTGTGTGTGTGTGTGTGTGTGTGTGTGTGTGTGTGTGTGTGTGTGTGTGTTTGTGTGTGTGTGTGTGTGTGTGTGTGTGTGTGTGTGTGTGTGTGTGTGTGTGTGTGTGACACTGTTGAGCAATGTGTTGTGGGTTTTGCTTTTACCACTGTATGACATATCAGTAAAACAACAATATGTGCATTGCACACTGCAGGTATCTGTGTGGCAAACACACATATGTACATGTGACCTAAACTGGTAAATGTGTGGCCAAGACATATATGTACATGTGACCTCATTCACTTCATAGGTGTGAAGCCTGCTGTCAACACGACTACATCTGTTACCATTGACAGTTGTTGCTGCTGCTTCTTGGACCGTAGCTCACATATGTATGTATGTGACAAGTCCAGCCACTGTAGTGAGCTGTGCTCTAGGTCATCTGTGTCACACACACACATGACAGTTGTTATAGAATAGTGTGAGTGTGGGCGTATGCCTGTGGCATATGACAGACATGTTCAAACACAACACAGTCTATCAATAATGGCCATTCATTGTAGGTATACAACAACTCCGTGTATATGCATACAGACCCCCTATTGCTTATGTGATACACTGAGGGACATCAGCATAGCTTTGGGAATGTGGATATCAAAGGACAGATGAAATCACATGTGGCTGTTTGTACACATCGGTAACCCTGCAACATGTTGTGTGCTACTACCAATGTGGTACTATCAGGATACTATGTGTAGTAAATTTGGATGACTATGCTATTGTTGGCTCATAGCTTCACAACATGGGTTTGTCAACAGGTATGTGTCTGTATGATGCCATTGTGGAGGATAAGTGTCTAATCCGGGGAATGCTTTGTAGGCCACAGTATGCATCACCAGATGTGGATGTACATATCCCTAGTGTGTCTGCTTGTACCTAGGATGGACACATGCCAAACAGGAGTGGTCATGGGAATGTGTGGTGGTCATTACCACTGGTAACTGGTATAGTACAATAACGGAAATATTCTAATGCTACTGTGTATCTTACAGCTGTGTGTCAGTTGTCAAGACATCATCTAAAGATTGGTTAAAATCAGGCTGTTGAGGTTATGTACACTAGCAGAATGCTAACCAATGACCGATATCAACAGTATCACCCACAGCATATTGTCATACCATGTCATACACACATGTGTACCCAAGTTGTGACATATATGTAGTGACATGCATATTGGACACCAATAGGAAATATGAAGTATTAACACTGTGTAATACAGGGCATGTCACCCTTAACATGAGACCACCATGCACATACATGCAAACAGTGCACCTCCACCATGTTCAAAAATGTACACCTTGAAATCTGTACTGCACACATCACACACGTAACATCCACTCAACAACACATGCTGCCAGTACCACACACATCAGCCAACTGGCACATGTGTGGATAATCCATGTTTGGAATTAACACTGGTGAAAACAATACTAAACTGATAATCAGTGCTGTGATGCATCATGCTTGCTTAGATACACCTACAAGGATATCATTACACTTTACTGTTCACAACATGCTAACATTGCTACCCTGCTAGTAGGTCACCCTGTGCATCAGCACCATGTTATCCTGTTCCTGCATCAATGTCACAGATGATAGGAGGTGGCACAGTTTCATCATATGCACAGGGTGTCTGATTGTTTTTCCAGAGCCCAACAATGACCCATCCAATCATGTATGTGTGTGTGTGTGTGTGTGTGTGTGTGTGTGTGTGTGTGTGTGTGTGTGTGTGTGTGTGTGTTTGTGTGTGTAAGGGAAAACAGTACAGTATGGGTCAGTGTTGATGTGATGTGTGTGTGTATGTGTTAACCCTACATGTTGGTAGTATGTGTGTGTGTCTGCATGCACACAGTACCCCCTTGTGGCTGTCAAATACGGGAGTTTGTGGGACAGCCACAGACTGTACCTACCAGGCTGTACAGATCACTGTCTCTGGCCACGGACACAGTACCTGTGCTTGACAGGGGTGACACGGACAGTATCGGGTACTAAGCCAGACTGAGTACTATCATCAGAGGCCGAGGGATGTTGACTGGACCCATGTCCCTGCTGGGACTGGCCAGAGCCACGTGCACGTGGTCGTCTCGGACGATCTACCGACAGCCCAGCCACAACATTGCTGGGGCTGGTACTGGCACTACTGGAGCGGCTGGCACTTGGGTGTCATCAGTGATGGCTGCCAGCTGATGATGTTGCTGGCATACATCCACGTCAATGGCCCAGCCATCCTGCACAGTCCTGGCACATGGACATAACATTGCGGAGGACATCTAGTGTCTCCTCCCAATGTCTATCAATGACATCAGTGTAATTGCAGATGGCACCGGCAAGGTCACAGATACTGTCATTGATCGCTGTGTTATGAGCCCTCTGCACCCTTAGTCCCTGCCTGGTGTACCGTTCCATACGTGCCTGTGCTTCCATCACAGCCCAGAAGATATCTGAGGCTGTGAGACCTGTGCAGGCACACCTGCAAGGGGCATTATGGCCAGCGATGCTCCCACAAGAACCCCTGGACATATGCCTATGTGGTACCATTCTGGGTGTCTGGGCATGGCTGCTGTGTGGGGTTGCATGTGCCATAGATACCACACTTTCCTGGTCAATGCCTACCGTATGCTGTTCCTCACCTAAGGCCATTGGTGTTGAGGGATGTAATGGCAGCACGTATGTGCACATAGATGGCGTGGAAAGCTGTGTACTGTTGATTGGTGGACCAACGACAGACCCTGTCAAACATGCCTGTGCCACTACATATGTATCATCATGGTCACTATTTGTGGCAGTGACTTCAGGTTCCCTGCTGCACCCATACAACAATACTTCAGCACCTGTGAGAGGGAGACAGGAAGCACAATTTACCATCTGTACAGGATGTTCGCACACATGCACACATGCACACATGAACACATGCACACATGCACACATGAACATATGCACACATGCACACATGAACACATGCACACATGCACACATGCACACTAATACACTACACATTCAAGTTGACACACACACACCAACAGCAATATGGAACATAGTCATTAGTGATTGATGGTGGAGTACAGTATCACAAGACAAAGAGTCCTATCACACGTGTCAACATGCAGGATGTGTGTTGCTCAACAGCATGCAGTGCGTGTGTAGAGAGTCTTTGTTGATAAAAGTATACATGTCGTTGATGCATGTGTGTTGTTCAATGATTGACCTCACCCTGGTACACAATGTGTATGGACACAACATTGCACTGCAAGTCTGAAACACTTTCCAATGTCCTGTGCACCATCACTCATAGGTATACAAACCATGGCCGGATGCACACAACTGTCAGGTGTATAACAATGAATGCTATGTGTAGTACTGCAGGTACTGTAACTGGATGTAGTGTAGTACCATGAGCCATCATCAAGCAGCATCATGTGGTCACTCAAGGCCACTGATGCATGTCACACTGGCAGCTATCTTGCTGTACCTGACCTGCACCACTTAGGCTACATTTAACAGTTCACAGACAGTTGTTACATGGGCATGTCAGGTGTTCAATAGGGAGCATTGCCTAACATGACTGTGTTGTGTGTTGACACATGTCACACCACCCCATGATAGGCCTCTATCCCCAGGTATAGTATGTATGCTGTGTTGATGACATATGGGATACTGGAGTATGACCTTACAGCAGGTGTCTACATACATCATGTGTATCATATTAACACATACTGCATATGACAAAGTGGTGTATGTTGTGTGCATGTGTATTGACTCTGCCTATACAATGTCCACTACAGTGTACCCCACTTGTTTGTGATGCTCTGTGGGTTGCATGTGTATGAGTCAGCTACTCATGTCAATGGGAAGGGCATAGTCACACAGAGAACATGCAGAGTATGCACTATGTGTAGGTATTTAACATGTGTATATGGCCTACAACTCGCTTATGACATGCACATGTTATATGCTATATTGACTGTAGCCCACTCACCAGCATGGGTCTGCTGTCTTGCTATCATACCAGAGGGACCTGCAAGGATATGAGACAGTATGTCAGTGTCAATAACTATGGCACTGCTGCTGTGAGTCTGCAATTATACAGTAGTACATGGGGTGACAGTCACAGACATACAGATAATGTCCCAAATTATCAGTATTGCATGACACCAGGCTCCACATATTCTGCATAAGCAGTACACATATGATTAATGCATATTATAACACTTGGGATAACAGTGGTCTACGGATATGCCATGTTACCTGCATGTTCGTTATCGCTGTGCTGGGTGACTCCAGCCTTCATGATGACACAGGTGTTTTGTACTGGTTGGCCAGGAGTCACCACGCTGAGGAGCAGCTCTTCCACTCTGGTGAGGGGGGGGATGTGTAGCAGCACCACCACCTGTGGCAAGCTGTTGTCTGTGGACATCGGAGGCATGCTTCCGGACATGTCTGATTATATCACTGCAGTGATGGCGTACCTGCTCATAAGTCCGGATATGCATGCCTACATCATTCACCTGATGGACAACATCCTGCCACAGTGCAGTGCAACCATGCTGGTCCTGGCAGGATCTTGAGAACAGAAGGTGGTAATGTTGGATGAGTGCATCTGAGATAACTTCCTCCTCCTCAGGGGAATAGGCTGGCTTTCTGTTGTGTGCCATAACCCTGGAAGAAAATTAAACAGTACTTGTGAGCAAGTCATGTGGCACACTCAACATTCTAATGTAAAGACATCAATGAAATGCCATATATAGCAACCTATTGGTTGTCAGTAGATACACACTTTTAATATCACATATGACTGCTAAGCCCACAACTGCCTGACAGTGCCTGGCACATACTATATACCAAACCATGTTCTGCACAGCCACAAAGTGAAACCAGTATGTAAGACTATACAACAGTACATGGCACACTGTATGTGACACAATGCAACACCTAGCCACAAGAGCTGTATATGAAGCTAATGCATACAGACATTTGTCATCCATTGAAATCAATGTACAGTATGGTTACAATACTACCAGTACACCACACTACTTGTTGATAGCAAACCCTTCAGTAAAATAATTGCACATTCCTCACTGTAGGTGGCATACTGCTGCACTACACTATACATGTTGCTAGATATGCACCTATATCCTGTGACACACATACCACCGAGGCCATGTTACAGGCATACCCACACACACACATCAGACATACCTACAAGACACAAAGGTATGGCAACCCAGATTACATTTATCTGTGTACCATACATTACTGGGTGTCAGCACCTACATAACCACATGCCTGAGGTATGTAATGTGTGAGGACTACAGATAACAAACAAAAGTGTGTTACCAAGCCATGTGGATATAAACCATACTGTGCAGTTGAGGCATACAGCTTCAGGTAGTACTACAGTCCATACGTGACTTGTATTCACTAGTGTTAACAATCAATAAGCATACATGTACTGCTTTAGCCTACAAAGGCACACTCTAGTCGACACCATGGGACTACATCACAACGTATGCCATACTGCTTTTCCTGCCTGGCAATAGTATACGGACCTTTTGATGGGATTAGAGCTACAACACTACATACCATGGGATACACAGATTCCCACTAGTCTATCATACATATACACATCATTGACACATTCACATACACATTCTCCATCACACACAGTCAACCTCATATAGCATGCGATGCAACAGGTACATGCATGTGTGTCTATCGTGTCCTAGGTAGCTGATAGGCTGTTATCCATAGGGCCTATGGAAGCCTAGACATATGGTACCCTGCACTACAACACCCATGTAATGTAGGTTCATGTGCCCCTGTCATGCAGAGCCACAGGGGTGATTACCGGATTGCGTTTCCTATCTCACATGCAATCATCATGGTTATTGATGGCAACTGCTAATGAGGACCTTCATATGCTGTTGCTAGGTAGTTGGTTCCACAGTATGGTATGTGTCTGTGATGATAATGTGCCAGTCGAGCATGTTCTGCTTTTTACATTACAAGTTGTAGATCAGTAGAGTGTGCATCTTGTCTGGTGTTCTATCTGTTTACATGGAGCACGTCCAACACCTGTGGGTTTGCCATAGCTTTGTATATTAGGCAGGGGTAGCCTCTGGGTAGGCGGTATGCAACACAGTGTAGCTGTGGTTTTGTAAGACAGTCAGCATAGGGCATCTGTTGGAGTCCAGTAATACTCTTTGTGAGGTATGTGTCTGGCATCTACTGTTGCTGTGGATGTCTTCTGAGGTACATGCCAACAGGGACATTGTAGTCTATGATGGGTGTTATGACTGATGAGTGGAGTGGAACCCTGACCTCTGTTTCCATGGATGACACACATTTACTGACAACATGTGGACTGTACTAGGTTTACATGACTAGTGTGGCACAGTGATCATCATTAGGAACACTACTGTCCACCTGTGTCCCATAGTCTCTTATCACACCTTCAGTATTGAGTACACTACCACCTATGTGATAGTTCATGGGTACAGGGCTTTTAGCAACAGGGATGGCAATACATGTACAACATTCAGCTGGAGCGTACATTTGAACATCCACTGGTGTACACACAGATATGCATATCAGAACATATACAGTCCACCTTTCATGGTGGAAATTTCAATTATGCAAAGGTTGAGAGGGATACAGTTATGTAATGATATTTCACAGTCTTGTGCAGAATGCATGGAAGGTGTTCTCAGCCCATATATGTTTAGCAGGAACCCCTATCTGGAAGACTATATATCTAACAAATCATACCCACGGCATTTGAACAACACATGTCATATGCCAGCACTGTATGCTGTCTTGTTTGCCACACACTACAACCTACATATATATATGCACATAACAACCTGCACCAACATATAAATGTCAGCCCTTCACAAACAGTTGCAGTATGTCCCTTGCTCTATGCACATGTTCAGATGCTTATAAATCAGACACACATGTATCTCGACATATGTGTGTGCCATACAGACACAAGGTCCACACTGTTGTAAGTCCATACACATCACGGGTGACCTGTTGGGCCTTGCTACAACATGGACAGTTGTCACATGTGTGCATACAGTAATAGTACAAGGGTATACATAGCTGCAAATGATAAATTGCTATGCTAGCCTGCTACAGCGGTTGCCAATGCTAAGCTACACATTATGCAACTATCATGCATGTCTTACTCTGTGATATCCAAGTTTATATAGGTGTTTGCAGTACTCCCCCAAACTGCCATTAAACGCAGTACTGTACAGACCATAGATAACATGTTCAGATGTTTGACATGTACTGCTGAGCTACAAATGTCACACTTATGTCCCACTGCACACAGCTACACAACAATTTCTCCATGGCAATACTTATGCATGGCATCAGTGCATACATACCTACTGCTGCCACATATGCATGTATCAGAGGATCTACAGTACTAACCCTATCTACTACTTGCTGGTAACTACAAACTGTTACATACCTGTATGTCCCTTTCAGGTCCGTCTGTGTATGCTTTGCGGTTTTTGTTTTTATTTGGTACAGAAACGAACTGTTGTTTGTTTTTTATTTTTTTTTATTTAATTTTTTTCCTGCTTGGAGTTGTTCACTATCTGGAACATGCAATGCAATGATTGCATGTGGGGATAGCAGGTATTATCTGCTTTTATAGGTATCTGCACATGTGCATGTGATGCCCTCTGCACCAATTGTTGCCCAGCATTTGGTAAATGCATACAGCCTGCTGAGTGGTAATTGCAGAACTCACTGTCATAACAACCCAATGCTATAAATTGCTAAGGTATGTAGGCATAACCCTTTCAGATTTTCAGAGTGGAGACCATGCTTGTTTGCTGTGGACACTGTTGTGTAAGTCAGAAGGTTGGTATACATCTTATAAATGAAGTTAGAGGTGTAGACAGTGATGTACATGTTGTACTCAGACCTGACTGTTGCCACTTCCAATACTGAGCTATCAGTTTAGAGTTTTACTCATCACTACAAATGCTTACACAACATTTATGTGACTATGTAGTTTATTTTCTACTCATATAATTAACTGCCATACAAATGTAGGTATTGCGACATATTCTCTTGGCACATAAACTGTTTGTGAACTGTTATACTGGGAATATTAATGTACTGACTTCTGCAGGGTTTCTGTTTTTTAGTGTTGACATTAGCACAAGGTTCACAGGACAAATGGACAATTACTGTACTGAGCATGCCTACCTACACACTTGGTAGACCCTAAACGCACAAGTATCTTTTAAATGGGGAGGATGCTTACATACAGAGAGCATTATGCATTAATGTGTGAATATTATATTACTGGACTTGCAGGAGTGGTGTGTACCTGTGAGTTTATCAGGGCAGGTCGTCTGTCTGCATAGTTCACAACTGTGAACCTACCCAGATGGTAGCCAGAGGTTACACTGTCATTTTTTGTCTGTGCAACTCACAGGTGTTTTCAGCACTGTTACAATGGCATTGTTACAGTCAGTTGCTACCAGTACATGGCTACATCCATTGGTATTTCTGTGTTATACTCCTACATAAGGGTATGCTTGGGGAGGTCCTAACAAAGATATTTGCAGAGTGTGTAACAGCAGTATAGCCTATATGCCTGTGTGTTTGTGCCTCTGCTGGGCCTATGGAACACTCAGATACATCTTTGCATGGAGTCAGGGATAGGTAGTTGAAAGTGAAGTACACCTTACACATAATAGGGACAGTAGTTGCATACTTCAGTGAAGCAGTGCATATGGATTAGTACTCCTTTCATGACATACAAGCAGTGTCTACTGTTATTATTGTCAGTATTCATTGTGTAATAGCCCAGTTTTCTGACTGACGTCAGTACTTTTCTGAGGGATTCTGAGGGACACAGCTAAAATATGTTTCACAATCAAGGACATCCCAGGAAAGTTGACTGAGTTAGGAAGAATGGCCTCTGGCCTACTCAGATATGTCAGTGTTTGTCCTGCTATTATACTGTGTGGGGGTTGTAAAGTGCCTCTGTAACATTATTTTCTGCTTGATTGGCTGCTTCTCACATCACACTCATGTAATGCAATCCCACAACAATTGCTGGTAAAGATCCACAGAACAAGCTTTGTGTTCTGGCCTTCCTATTTTTCCTTTACATTCACTCATTGTAATGCATGATATATTTCTTTTACAGCGCCAAGTTATTGCATACCTGTTGTGGCTTAGTGGTAATTCATGCAGTCTAATGTGTCCAAGGTCTGGGGTTTGAGACTGACAGAGTTATTTTATTTTGCTGCTAAGCAGAACAAGGGCCCTGACACAGAGTGACTAAGGCACTTTTAAGCAGTTGTAAGCAGGTTTGCACGGGTTTGCGCAATGCTTAGCGATGCTTATCTAAGCGCACACATGCGCACACTCGCTTAAACCCGCTTACTACTGCTTAAACGTGCTTACTCCTGCTAACCCCTGCACTAATTTCTTTGAAAGAAAAGAAAATGGGGAGATAGGAAAGTGGTGAAAAAGGGGTCACAAAGAGGGAAAGACAGTAGGTACACAAGCTCGGGATGTGCAGGACGGGTATAGGGAAGGTCCATAGCTGCCCATTTCTTTACCAGCAACAGCTGTGCATATGTAGCAAATTTGGAGTGAAATTTGAAACCTTCCACCCCTGAGAGAAGGGTGAGTATGTTGTACTGCCAATTATAATTATCAGTTTACATGTCCAGCGAAATGGGCAGCTATGTATGGGGTGTAATTTTTTTGCGGGTACAGATTGCCCCTTTTTTTTTTTTCAGGGGGAGTGGAAAGTGAGTTAGAGGAAGTAGGTATATTTGGGGAAGTAGGTTGGGTAGGTAAACAGACAAGACAAACAAGACGCATACAGCAGAGGAGTATGACACATGGGGTGGCTGAACACAATTGACGGGGACGGATGTTTGGAAATCGCAAGCCCATGAGCCCAGAAATGGTAACAGTGGGACTGAGATCCCCACCCATGGGCAGTCACCACTGAACCTTCACAGACCTGAGGGTCGCTGTGCTGGGGGCTGCGTAGGAGGGTCAGGCTCACCCGCGAGTCGCGCCACTCTCGCCTCGAGCTGGTGTAGGGGATCAGCATCTAAACGCTGGATCTCCCTATGCACCACAACCCGGACCCTTTGGAGGGTGACAGGAGGCCCTTCTCTGCCCACGCTTGCAGGGGGGGGGTGAGCCCCATCCCCTGCAGTGCTTCCACCCAAAGGTGGCACAGAACCAACAGAGGAGGGTAGCCCGGGCTGGGCACCAGACCTGCTGGTGCCAGGTGCAACTGCCAGTTGAGGAGGGACAGGTGGGTTTGCTGGGACCGGCCTTCCCATACGTTCTGTGATTAGGTGTGTTTAACTACAACATAGACAACAGCGTTCCAAGTTAGTTGTAACAGCATGCAGTAATATTCCCATTAACCCAACACACCAGGGTTACAACAGTTGAACAGCAAGCATAACACATGCATGTATTGAACGACAGTGGACATTACAACAGCATGCAGGGATGATCGGTGGCAACAGGCCATAAAGATTGTGGTGTTTTAACAGGGGACATGCATCAAAGTAAATGTAGATTTTATATAACAATAGGACATATGTCCCAACAAATGTTATGAGATTAGACATACCCATTGAGGTGTGGAATTGCATTGTTTATGCACATGGAGTAGGGTGTAAAAAGGAACCTCCATTAACATCTTATTAGTACTTTAACTGTACACTACATTCCTATTGACTGCAGGTGTATATTCCCTACATGTATTATTACACTAGGCAACATGCATTTGATTGCATTATGGGTTTGGCTACTTCATTATATACCTGACCTATATCTGACATAGTAACTGTCCAAGATGCAGATGTTACTGCTACATACTTGTATTTTATTTACATTTTTATGTATCTGCACATCTGGATGTGTTCACGTGACTTTTTCACTTGTTTTTCTACACAACCCTACTTTTCAGGTAGCACACTAACATTTCTGGGGAACACCTTGACAGGCTACTCGTGTGCCAGATTTACCTATGCATGTCAGCCATTTAACAACTGTTGAGGACTGTTACATGCTTTACAGCTACTGGCACTTCCTTCATCCACTTTATGTGGGACTGCACTACTGGGGGTTGTCAGCACTTAATACAACAGTAATATTTATTTAATGAAGGGTACAACAACATTTCTGAGTAACTGGCACATACACATTGCAAGTATTATACCTTTCTTATTTACATTAAAACTCTTTTCTACAGGCTCTCTCCTTTATTTGATATTACACTGCATACAGTAGACCTATTCAGGACATATTATACCTTTATTGATAGGTTACAACACTGTTTTTCAGGCTCACTCACTTATTTTTTATGACAGTACATGCAGAGATAGTATTCCAGACATATCTTTATTCATGAGTTACTACACTCTATTCCTGGCTATCTGACTTATGATATGTAACAGTACATGCAGAGGATTTATTCAGGGAATAATTGTTTTATGCTTCACAGCTACTGCCACTTCCTTCATCCACTTCTTATGGGACTGCACAACTGTGGGTTGACAGCACCTAATACAACAGTACTATTTATTTATTGCAAGGGTACAACAACATTTCATAGTGAGTGACACAGACACACTCCAAGTTTTATACCTTTATTAATTACATTGAACAATCTTTTCTACAGGCTCTCTCCTTTACTTGATATTACAGTGCATACAGAAGACATATTCAGGACATATTATACCTTTCTTGATATGTTACAACACTCTTTTTTTCAGGCCTGCTCACTTATATGTTATGACAGTACATGCAGAGATAGTATTCCACACTTATTTTACCTTGATTGCTGGGTTAGTACACTCTATTTCTGGCTCACTGATGTTTTTTATATAACAGTACATGCAGAGGATTTATTCAGGACATTTTATTGCTGTATTATTGGGCTAAAACACTTTTGTCATGCTCACTCACATATATCATGTAACAATACATGCAGAATATTTATTAACCTGCCTGGTGGCGCAGCCTTAGCAGCCTATCTGCATAGGCTTGCTGATTCATAGCATGGACACCTGCAGCTGTGGAGTAAATGAAGGGATATTGAGACATACCTATCCATTATTTAGACTATATTAGCTTGTCTTACATACTGCATTCCATGGCTACCTACTTAGTAGTGGGGCATCATACATATGACGGGCCTCCTGGATCCACTGGTTCAGAAGGTCCTGCTTCTGTCTCTTCAGGTCTGCATGGTGGTGACGGACCTGCTCACCAGTCCGAGGGACGCCTGTGGCACTGGTGAGTTCATGAGCCAACCGGTTCCAAGCCTCCGCCTAATACTTCGTTCCTTGGAACTGGCCCTGCAGGAGTCGAGTCTTATGCCGATGGACTAGGAGCTAAACCATGTATCTTGACTCCTTGATGCCCCAGCATTGTGCTCTAAAGCATGTACCCTTTCCAGCACCAGACATTCTAACTGCAGATGGGAGCTACAATCAGTTATGGCGGGTATTCCAGCCTATGCAGCTTAAATATGCCGCATTTCCCACACTTTCCTGTGATTGGCCATTTTTTAATATTCTCGGCTGACTGCACACCTACTTAGCAATGGTTAATCTAACATTTATTACTAGATATATATATATATATATATATATATATATATATATATATATATATATATATATATATATATATATATATATATATATATATATATATATATATATATGTTAACAGTGGATGTTTATTCTAAGCTGTCGTGGCTTAGTGGTTCAGTACTTTGATTATGGTGCACAGTGTCCTGGGTTCAAACCTTATCATTGCTTTTTATTTTACTACTGTCCAGACAGGTTAGGGGGCGTGGCTGTGTTTAAGCAACTCTGCTCTACATTGCTCCACGTTGCCGGATGGTGCGCTGGTTGGCACTGCGCGCTGGTTGGCACAGCGCGCACCTCAGTGCAAACTGATTGTGCTGGGTAAAGAGCTATTTAGCTATGGGCAACTAAATTGTGCTGGGTAAAGTGCTATTTAGCTATGGGCAACTAAATTGCGTTGGGTGAAGCACTGCTCAACTGTGGACAATTATATGTCAGGTTCCTTTATAACTTTACAATTTGTTCAGTGATACACAGGCCATTTCAATGCTTTTTAGTAAAGGTTTTATCATATCTGTCAGGACTTATTTCATATACTCATTTTGAATATAAAATTGGAAGGGGAGTGGTGGGACTCAAACCGTGAATACCTCCTCTTTGTGCAAACGCTTTACCACTACACTAGTACTATTTGGTGTAATTTGCATACACATTCCTTATTATGCTCTTCCATGTCAAGGTTGCTAACTGCAGCTAAGCAATGGGCACACGCACGCACACAATCGCAATGTCAGGGAGTGTGGTGTTGGGTACATGGACATTTGAGCGGACTCGCTCTTGTGTGTTGACATTTTGCATTTCACACACTTGCAGGGGCGTTGATCTTTGCACTGCTCGGCAGTTGGACACACCCCCTGCTTGCCTGCATGGTCCGTGTTAGAGTTGGGGTTGAGTCAGCGTGCCCTCATGAATATTCATGGCACGCTGATGTCATACCGTTCAACTGCAGCCTCCGAGTAAGACTTATTTAGTCTTACACGGAGGATTTGTGAATCCGGGGGAATATTTTCTTTTGTCACAATTACTTATCATATGTCCTTCTTTTACACAAAATAAACATGTTTTGGCTGGTTGTTCCCAGTATTTTACAACACTCCTATTCCCCTTCACATTTATCATGCTTGGTATAGGTATATATTTGTCTCTTTCTATTTTTACCATATTATTACAATCTTAGCCAACAGTCCATAACTCCCTTTTGTCATCAGCTTTTGCAATGCTCAGTGCTTCTTCAAATAAAGCTTTCAAATGTCCTTTCAAAATCTCTTTTCTACCTCTGTTTGAAATTGTACACAAATCTTTTTTGTTTCCCTGTTAAATTATTTTATCACATAAAGATTACATGGGTAACAGTCTTTCTTTTTGCATATTCTCCAAGAAAAATTTGCATTAAAAAAATAGTCTCAAATATAATGTCACAAAATGTCTCTTTGTTAATAATAATAAATGCTCTTAGCTCATGTGCTTTTACACCCAAATGAACTATTAAATTGTCCCACACTTCATACATCCCCATTCTTTGTCTTCTTCAGTTTGAATCCTTACCACATAATTCATTCTTTATTTTGTTCTGCCTTCTTTTTTCCTATTCCACATTTGCCTTCTTTTACTTTCTCTGCATGTTTTCTTTTCTATCTCACCACTATTCTTCAGGAATGTCTATGCATTCTCCTTTGTATTTTCTCCATAATGGCCCCCAGGAAACATCTCCTTCATTTTCCTGCTCACTCTGCAGCACCATTTCTTTAAGTAAATTATCCTACAACCCTCCTTACTGTAGGGCTGTAATTATTCATCCATCATATGCTGAGTCATCTCCATCAAACAAGTTTCTTAGAAATGTTTCCTCAGAATCCTGCACACATTTTTTGGTCTCAACATTTGCTTTCTCCTTCATTTCTTTCATTACTCCATCATCTTCTTCTCTATCCATTTGCCTCCATTTTTCTCCAGTCTGCGTCTGGGCCTGGAATGGAAACAGGAAGTCCTCCTTCAAACTAAGTCTCACTCACAACAATGACAAGCAGGGAAACTTCCCTGATGCCCTAGCCAAATTTCCCCTGGTAGTATAAATACCTAAAAGAGGCTACTAGCCCAGTGGGACTAACCTGGTCAGCAAAGGATAAATAAATAAATACATACATTTTGTTAGTGAGCCAAACCTTGTTTAAGCTGGATTTAAGGTTCATAGGTTGGTACTAGGCTATCGGCCCTAGGGCCTATACAAGCCTAGCCATAACAATGCTCTGGCTATTTCTTCCCACAGTATTTACTTCCCTGGACACCTGTCTAGCAGGGTGACTGACATAATCCCCAGGGTGAATTTCTTATCTTCCATCCAATCATCAAGGTTCCTTTTGAAGAGGGCCAAAGAGGCATTCTGCTTGACATGCATGGACAGTCTATTCCAGAGTCTGGGGAGTCTCTGGGTCAGGAACCTATCCCTCCAGCATGTTTTGTTCATTGTGATGACAAGGTTTAGATCTCTGGAGTGTGTGTCTCTGAGGGATTGGGATTTCTTTAAGTGTAGCATGTCCAACAGCTATAGGTTTGACATGGCCTTGTATGTTAAGCAAAGATCGCCTCTGAGTAGATGATATGTGGCAGAGCATAGGTGGAGTTTTTTTAGATGGTCAGCATAGGCATCTGCTTTAGGCCTGTGATTCTTTTAGTGAAGTACTTCTGCAGGCTTTCCAGTTGTTGCAGATGTCTTGAGAAGTACATACCAACCGGGGCGTTGTATTCTATAATAGGTCTAATGAGGGATGAGTACAGTGGGACAATGGCCTCCTTTTTTCTGGATGAAAAGTCTTAGTGATGAGGTGTGCCACATAGAAGGATTTCCTGACAGTTGCGGTGATGTGGTTATCGAAGGTGAGACCACTGTCCACCTGTGACCCTAAGTCTCTTATCACACTTTCAGTGTTTAGTGTACTGCCACCTATGTGGTAATTCATGGGTACATGCTTTTTTCCCAAAGGGGATAACTATACATTTCTTGGCAGTGAGCTTGAGTCCATGGCTCTGGTACCAAGCATCAGTTTCTGTAAGGCCCTTTTGTAGAATATCCACATAATTTGGGGATTCAATAATGGCTCCCAGTTTGCAATCATCTGCAAACATTGTTAGCCAGAGTCCCTTAGTGTTGGCCTGTACTTCAGAGAAGTTGATGCCAAACAAGAGCGGTCCCAGGACTGAACCCTGAAGTACTCCACTTGTCACTTGTCTGGAGCTGGATTTGGAGTTGGCTACTTTTACAGTGTTGGTTCTGTCAGTAAGCCAGATGGCAACCCATTGAATGACGTAGGAATTAATGCCCAGCTTAGTAAGTTTATCTATGATTCCAGAGTGGGGGGTGATGTCAAAGGCCGTGGGGATGTCCAGATAGGCTGTGTGGACCACATTACCCTTGTTCACAGCTTTGGAGACTGAGTCAAAGAAGTCAATCAGGTTCAGGAGACAAGATTGGCCCTTTATGAACCCAAACTGTGTGGGGTCTAGTGTTTGAAGGTTTCCAATGCCTTTGTTTATAGGTTCCATTATAATACGTTCCATGGCCTAGCAGATCAGGCTCATCAGACTGATGGGGTGGTAGTTCCCAGGATCCAAGGTGGATCCCCCCTTGTGGAGTGGGATTACTGTAGCTGTGTGCCACTCAGTGGGCATGAAGCCTGAGGTGAGGCTATGATTAAACTTGACACTTAGGTGAGGTGCCAGTTCATTTTGTAGTTCATGTAGTATACAGCCTGAGATGTCATCTGGTCCCATGGATGCAGTATTCTTAGCTTTGGAGAGTGCATTTTTTACCTGTGTGGCCATTATTACCGGAATTTGGCAATCTTTTGGTATTGAGATGGGCCCTTTAGGGGATGAGAGGGGGGTGAAGTTTGCACTGAATCGATCTGCCAGAATATTGGCAATATGCTTGCGATCAGGATATCTAATTCCATTCTATTGTAGCTCAGAGCAGATCTGAGCATTGCCATTTAGATTCTTGACATAGCTATAGAATGCCTCGTGGTTGTCTTTGGAATCTTTGGCAAATTTATTTTCGTAACTAGTTTTGGAGGATTTTATGAGGGATCTCAACTTCTTACTGAGGCTGGAAGGGAGTTTTTTGCATCCTGGAATTTTCCTCTTTTCTGCAACAGTTTCTTCCTTTTGTTGTAAAGTTTGTTTATGGCAAGGGATCACCAGTTTGGCTTCCTTTTTTTGCAGGAGAGCATCTTGGTTCTGTTGGGGATGGCACGATTCATGCATGAGTAGATGTGCTTGTACAGTGCCTTAGTGTAAGATTCAGCAATCTTACTTTCAATTCCTATCTGCATGGGTGTAATGAAGTTTGTCACTTCTGACTTGAGTAGCATGAAGTTGGTTTTGGAGAAGCTTTTTATGGAGGTTTCCTTACTGGCAGGTGGGGATGGGGGTGGGATGTGGATGTCAAGGATGATTAGTTTATGGTCAGATCTGACCAAAGAGGAGGTGACCATAGGTGTGGAGCATCAATTCCCCATGTTGGCAATGACCAGGTCTAGGATATTGGAGCCTCTGGTGGGACTAAGGATTAGTTGATCCAGGGCATTGGACTTTATGAATTTCAAGAACCGTTGGGCAAAGGTGTTGGTACATGAGTATTTTTCCCAGTTAAAAGCAGGGTAGATGAAATCACCCAGTATTAGAGTGTTTGGTTGTATCTTAATATTTTCCAGTATGTTTAGAAAGGTGCAGTGAGAATCTTGGGGCATGGTGGGAGATCTGTAGCAAGCTACAATTTGGATTGCAATCTTACCTAGTGTTAGCTGCACCTGGAGAATTTCAGATGCACTGTGTTGGGCAACTAGCCTGGTGTTGTGAATAATCTTAGTGAATATGGACACTCCTCCACATTTAGTATTTCGTTCCCAGTTTGGTGGCCGAAAAGTGTGGTAAGAATTGTAGACTGGTATTACAGGGGTGCTCTCTGAAGCCTTGAACCAGGTCTCAGTTACTGCACAGATATCGATGTTCTTCATTTTAGGAGTGCCTCGAGAGAGTACATTTTGAGATTTAGACTTCTAGCATTGACTAGCATTACCTTCAGATATTGCATGCTTGTACTTGTTACGGTGGTGGTTTTGTCCTTTGAACTTTGCCTAAAAAAGGGACTATAGGGGTGGCAAGAGCCTTAGCCAGTAACCTGAATCTCAGGTGTGACAGGTGCAGACCATCACTGGCAAAGCATCGTGGTCTGTTGATAATGTCATCCAAGGCAGACAAATACTGGATCCCCTTTGAATGACACCAGAAACTTAGCCAATTGTTGAAGTCAATCCTTTTGTCCTTATTCTGTGGTATCATTCTGGGAGAAGGCAGGATGCTACTCAGGGCTAGGGTCATACCTGCCTGGCCCACATGATCCAATAGCTCTTCCATGTCTCTTTTCATGTAGTCCAGGGAGGTACATCTCAAGTCATTCACTCCAACATGGACAATGACAGAGTCATATTTGTACTTGTTGTGGAGTGACTTGAGTGCATGCATTATGTGGTGGATCCTGGCACCCAACAGGCAGCTGACAGTAATTTTCTCCTTGCTCAGCCTAATGAGTGGGACATCAGTGTGCCTGACTATAGAGTCACCTATAACTAAAGTGTTGGGTACGTTGTCTTGCCTTAGGGGCTGTTGTTGGGTGGCACACTGTTGTTGTGAACTATGTGACAATTTGGTTGTGATTGGTGTTTGTTTGTGTTTCAGCTTCGGAAGTCCTTGTTGCTTGGGCAGGTTACTGTTAAGGGCCTCCACATATGTGGATTTAGTGTTGCTATCTGTGGGTGTTGGTGGTGTGGGTTTAGAAGGGCTATGTGTTGTTTGAGGTGTAGTGCAGGTGTTAACCTTCTCCTTTTGGCTGTCTAGCACAATCTTGGGTGGAGAGAGCTTTGCTTCCAGTTTGGCTATGTAAGTGCATCTCTCACAGGTTGTGGTGTTGGGTGGTAGGAGGTGAGGGTTGTCCGTGTACATGAGGCAATTGCTGCATTGCCCCAGTATGCCCAGATTCACCCGGTGGACAGGAGAAATTACCAAAGCTGACTCTTGGACATGCCTAGTTTAGTGCTTTTTTTTTGCAAAGTACAAGAGCTGTTTTCCCTTACCTTAGCAAGGTACTTTGCAATTATAGGCTCTTCAGTGCCTACGATTCATTTTTCCTTATTAACAAGAAGAGCCTCACCCATTTCTCCATTGAGAAGCCCTGCTTAACAAACATTTATTACTAACTTTGAAATCATAAAAATGGTGAACACAGGCTTCTCAGTAGGCCTAGAAATGAAACAATCAACAATATTGGGGCAAGGCCATGCATCACATTTTACCAAGTGGGTCATTTGAATCCCATTATAGATGTAATAAAAGGCATACATAAAAGTACCTTCAAACAACAGTCTAAAGAATATGCTAGTAACATAAGTTCACCACAAAGGGCCCTCAATACGCATCTTCTGTGTCTTGATTTGCTGTACATTTTTTGCCCATCTCAAGCATTTTTGGGTGGCATAAACAAGCATTCAACTTGCATTGGGAAAGTATGGCTGTAATTTTTATATTTTGAATTATGATTTTGGAAGTAGCTGCAGAAAGTGTGTGGGCAGATGAACAATTGGACTTTGTGTTCAACACTCTGCAGCTTAGTTGTAAGAATGTAACTTTGAAATCACTTCATTTTGTAGGAAGGAATGCTCTGATTTCAGAGTAACTGCATATTGGTAATTCTGTCTTACCAATCCTCAAATAATTAGTGTATTAATAATCATTAATAATCACACTGCTTCAAAAGATAGCATACTATGTTAGGTTTATCCATTCTAAAATATTATCTTTATGTGGACTTTTTAAATGTATATACAGTAATTATTCCTGTTAGCTTTCTTAATGAGAATTTTGCTATTACAGGTCTCTTAAGCTGTCTAAAGCAAAATATGTACATTTTTGAAAATTCAACATTTTAACTCTTACATATCACTGTCTAAACTCACCTTTTGTTAGGACCTTCCACCCTTAAGAACTAACATTTTTTTTATTATGGTTTACATATATGCCTTTTTACAAACTCAAAAGTATAAAAAGTCAAAACTGCCATACATAATTTAACAGGCAGTGAAAAAGTAGCCTTAAAATCTGTTAGCGAGAAACCAGAGGCAAATGCTTTGAAACCACATGTTCACAACATATAGTAAGCACAGCATGTTCCTTTTTTTGTTCTTGCATGAACACCCAAACCAACAGTTTCACTGACTTTTTCCAGTGGCCCATGAGTTCTCCATATGTGGGAAAGTCTGCCTCACTCCTGAGCCAGGCAGAAGCTCTACAGCCTATTAATTTTTTGGCCTGTAAGAAAGCTTGACTTTCCCACTCCTTTCCCTAGAGTCTGGAGGTATGGAGGGAGTGGTCTAATGTGGGAGTTAGGGGGGCCCCCCTTTTCTGATTTAATCCATCCTCATGGTGCACAGTGGTTGCATATTGCTGCTTGTACAGGGGATTAGTCATACTAATAAACAAACCATTCTCTGGCCTGTATGTAATACTCCACCACAACGACCCATGAGATGCATCCTTCTGTAGTACCTTGATTTACTGCTGTGTGTGTAAGCAGTGAAGTATAGTTGCCTTCATAACCCCAGGGTGAGTGACTTAGTATCAGACAGTTATTCCCATCCTTCACACCCACCTTTTCGGCATCTGAGACACTAATTGAACTCAGTTCATCTGGGGAACTAATTCAGGACATTTTAAATATAGTCAAATCAGGTCTTCTTCTAAATTTCAAAGTAACAAAACTTTGGATTTCTTATGGTCAAGACCATAAAATCAAAGTTTTGAAACTGAAATGTAAATAAAAAGTTTATTTTTTTCCATCCACCACACTACACTCCCTGCTAATTAAATATACCAACTCTGAGATGGGGTCCACTATGTAATCTTGAAATACTAAGATCCCAAATTTCAGTATTTCGATATCACATAGCCAAAAACTCAAAGTTCCAAAACTGGCAGAAGCGCAAAATTCAAAATCCTGAAGCACGGAGATGTTGAATTTCCCCTTCCGCTGGTCCAGTGTGTGGATGAATGGGTAGAAGTTTAGGTAAGTATGTATGTGTTGGTGTGTTGGTTAGGGGCTTTAGTGTGTGGAAGTGTGTGTTGTGACTGTGATGTCTGTGTGTGAGGGACTGTAAAATTTGTGGGTGTGAGTTTCCTTTGTGGGTCTGTTTGTGCGATCTCGGAGTTAGAATATATAAGTAGGGGTGTGGGGGGCACAGCCTCCCACATGCAGGGGGTGCAGGGGGGCTTGTCCCCTTGCTTATCTGTAGTGTAGTGTTGTTTATTTGATTGTGAGGGAGAGTTGTGTGTATGTTTATGTGTGTGCTGTATGTGCAGCGTAGATTCGGGATTTTGAATTTTGCGGCTATGTGGTTTCGTAAATGTGTGTTGTAGTTGGGTTTTCGGATATGTGATTTCTAAATACTGAAATTCAGAATTTCAGTATTTTGAGATTACATAGTGGACCCCTGAGATGATACTGCAATGAGGAAAACGGTAAATATACCATTCCACACTGTACGGCAATCTTCATTTAAACGGTTCCAAGTTTCAAAACTTTGATCTTATGATCTTGACCATAAGACATTTGAAATTTTGAAACCTCAAAATGTAGAAGTAGACACAGTCTAATTATATTATGTGGTCACAAATCATTACACTATCTTATGAAGACTTTACAGATTTTAGTTATAACAGCACTAATCCTGTAGTTAAATAAAAGTTAATGCATGAAATTTTTTGCATTCTTAGAGTAGACATTGTTAGCAATTATCAGCTAGTTATCATTTTAGGCTATGACGCTGCTGCATTTAAATCTTTATGTGTAACTGTGGCTTCTGCCATAAAATTCATATAACTATTTTCTGAAAAAGAATCTTGACTAGTGAGATATGGTTGGATAAAAAGTAAAAAATAATAAATTACACATAAGTTCAAGAAGTTTGATAAGTGATGCCTCTTACATTGTGTAATGCACATTTTTTTCTACATGGTGAACGGTCATCCAATACTTCATGTGTTTGCTATATTGGAACTGATGAAACCTTCATTTTTCTAACCACAGAAATGAGTTTGTGTGTATATTCATTTATCTCTCAGGTTGCATAATTAAAAAAAACATACACACATATATCAGACAAAATCTCATTACTTATATTGTCTGTCTGTTAATACATAAACGTTTAAGGCTATGAACTTTTTATTATGCTGCTTCCTAGAGCCAACAGTTTGAATCCCTTAGCCTCCATTTGCATAATGTGTGACTTTGAGCAACCCACTGAAAAGTGTTACGTCTTTCTAGTGGGATAACTTGATTAACAAAAAATAAAATTAAAGAAAGATTCATGCACTGGACGAAACTACATATGAATTGAAATTCAAAGACAGTGGCTAAAAAAGTGTATTGTGCATTTGTATGGAAGTTCATGCTGCAATGTTTTGATTTTGTAGTACATAGAGTCATGCATGCTTGCATCCCTACAATCTAATTTCAGCCTGCTCCCCAATGCTTTGTGCTTCTGGGAATCTTGCACCCACCCCATATTTATATTTGACAAAATGAGTGCTACAATGAAACAGTTCAGCACAGTGCTGAGAGCTGAAGACATTGTGCAAGGATATATCCACCAGTTTTTGTAATTTGTTCAAAAGGACAACATGACACTTGGTGAAATATTCTGAAATGTACCTATGCAATTACAAGCAGGAGAAGTTGCTATACTGGAGATGTTTCTGTACTTAAATTTCTATATATTTTAGCCTTGTTTGTATGAGGCATGCTAACAAGGCTAATATATATATATATATATATATATATATATATATATATATATATATAGATATATATTAAAATAGATTTTTTATTTTTTTATTTTAGCCTTGTTTGTATGAGGCTTGCTAACCCAACCACTGGAGATTCACAAGCCAGTGCATTTCTTCGTGCCGGTCCCAAGCCCAGATAAATGGGGATGGTTACATCAGGAAAGGCATCCGGTGTAAAACCTCTGACAAATAACATGTGCAGACAACAATACAGATTTCCATATTGGATCAGTCGAGGCCCGGGTTAACAACGACTGCCACCAGTACTGTTACCCAACAGGGTGCTGGTGGAAATTGGGTTACTGTTGGCCGAAGGAGAAGAAGAGGGGGGAGGCATGCCCGAAAGCAGGGGGAAGGTTAGGAGTGTAGTAGTGAGGATAGGAACTTTGAATGTTGGCAGTATGACTGGTATAGGGAGAGAGCTAGCTGATATGATGGAGAGAAGGAAGGTTGATATATTGTGTGTGTAAAAGACCAGATGGAAGGGGAGTAAGGCCAGGTGTATAGCAGGTGGGTTGAAATTGTTCTATCATGGTGTGAATGGGAGGAGAAATGGGGTAGGGGTTATTCTGAAGGAACAGTATGCCAAGAATGTTTTGGAGGTGAAAAGAGTGTCGGTAGAATGATGGTTATGAAGCTGGAAATTGATGGTGTAATGATGAATGTTGTTAGTGCATACACTCTGCAAGTTGAGTGTGTGATGGATGAGAAAGAGAAATTTTGGATTGAGTTTGATGAAGTGGTGGTGAGTGTACGCAAGGGTGTGTGACTGGTTATTGAAGTGGATTTCAATGGACATGTTGGTAAAGGGAACAGAGGGGATGAGGAAGTGATGGGCAGGTATGGTGTTAAGGAGAGGAATGCAGAAGGTCAGATGGTAGTGGATTTTGCGAAAAGAAGGGACATGGCTTTGGTGAATATGTATTTTAAGAAGAGGGAGGAGCATAGGATGATGTACAAGAGTGGAGGAAGATGCACACAGGTGGATTATATCCTATGCAGGAGGGCCAGTTTGAAGGAGATTAGAGACTGTAAAGTGGTGACAGGAGAAAATGTAGTTAGGCAGCATAGAATGGTGGTCTGTAGGATGATGTTGGTGATCAAGAAGAGGAGGACAGGTGTGAGAGCAGTGCCAAGGATCAAATGGTGGAAGCTGAGAAAGGGTGATTGTGAGGTGGAGTTCAGGGAACAGTTAAAACAGGCACTGGGGGGGCAGAGAAGAGTTACCGAATAGCTGAGTAACTACAGCAGACATGATAAGGGAGACAGCTAGAAAGGTGCTTGGTGTGACATCTGGACAGAGGAAGGCAGACAAGGAGAACTGGTGGTGGAATGAGGAAGTACAGGAGAGTATACAGAGGAAGAGGCTGGTGACGAAGTAGGATTGTCAGAGAGATGAAAAAAGTAGACAGGAGTATAAGGAGATGATGAGCATGGCAAAGAGAGAGGTGGTGAAGGCTAAGGATAAGGCATATGAAGAGTTGTATGAAAGGTTGGACACTAAAGGGAGAAAAGGACCTGTACCGATTGGCTAGACAGAGGGACCGAACTGGGAAAGATGTGCAGCAGGTAAGGGTAATAAAGGTTAATGAGGGAAACGTACTCACAAGTGAGAAGTGTGTGTGTTGAGCAGATGGAAAAAGTACTTTGAGGGGCTGATGAATGAAGATAATGAGAGAGAGAGAAGGTTGGATGATGTGGAGATAGTGAATCAAGAAATGAAACAGATTAACAAGGAGGAAGTACGGACAGCTATGAAGAGGATGAAGAATGGAAAGGCTGTTGGTCCAGATGACACACCTATGGAAGCATGGAGATGCTTAACAGAAATGACAGTGGAGTTTTTAACCAGATTGTTTAATGAAATCTTGGAAAGTTAGAGTATGCCTGAGGAGTATGTAAGAGTGGTACAGGATATGTACGAGGGTAGTGTGACAGTGGTGAAGTCTGCAGTGGGAGTGACATATGCATTTAAGGTGGAGGTGGGATTACATCAAGGATCAGCTCTGAGCCCTTTCTTATTTGCAATGGTGATGGACAGGTTCACAGACAAGATCAGACAGGAGTCCCCATGGACTATGACGTTTGCAGATGACATTGTGATATGTAGTGAGGGTAGGGACCAGGTTGAGTAGACCCTAGAGAGGTGAAGATATGCTCTAGAGAGGAGAGGAATGAAGGTCAGCAGGGCTAAAACAGAATATATGTGTGTAAATGAGAGGGAGGGTAGACGAATGGTGAGGATGCAGGGAGTAGAGTTGGTAAAGGTGGATGAGTTTAAGTACTTGGGATCAACAGTTCAGAGTAATGGTGAGTGTGAAAGAGAGGTGAAGAAGAGAGTACAGGCAGGATGGAGTGGGTGGAGAAGAGTGTCAGGAGTGATTTGTGACAGACGGGTACCAATAAGAGTGAAAGGGAAGGTGTACAAGAGGGTAGTGAGACCAACTATGTTATATGGGTTGGAGACGGTGGCGTTGACAAAAAGGCAGGAGTCAGAGCTGGAAGTGGCAGAGTTAAAGATGTTAATATTTGCACTGGGTGTGACAAGGATGGACAGGATTAGGAATCAGTATATTAGAGGGTTAACTCAGGTTGGATGGTTTGGAGACAAACTCAGAGAAGCGAGATTACATTGGTTTGGACATGTGCTGAGGAGGGATGCAGAGTATATTGGGAAAAGGATGCTAAGGATGAAGCTGCCAGGTAAGAGGAAAAGAGGAAGGCCTAAGATAAGGTTTATGGATGTGGTGAAAGAGGATATGCAGGTGGGCTGGTGTGACAGAACAATATGCAGAGGACAGGAAAAAATGGAAACAGATGATCCACTGTGGCGACCCCTAACAGGAACAGCCAAAAGAGAACAAGACGTTTGTATATGGCATGCTGTGGAGCTGGACTGCATACGTAGTCCTTGTGACAAATTGTACAGTTCATTATTTCTAAATTGCAAGAGCCTTGTGGACTATTCAAATTGAGATGTGCAGACTAACAAAGTCTGCCAGATATTTCTGATTTCAGGCCGCGGTGTGTTACAAAAACAAAGATAGATATATAGATAGATAGATAGATAGATCAATAGATTACAGATAACAGATTATGTATGTAGTTTATAGATTGCAGATTACTATGTATGTAATTATTTAAGTAAGTACCTTATTAATGGCTTACAAAGACCTGTTTCTGAATCTTAATCTGATTGGTTTCATATTGCAGTACTTAGTCATTATTCTTAATACATATTAAGTCAGTATTTCACACTTAAAGTACCTTGCATCTATATATGAATATAAATAACTTTAAACTGTGCTCACAAACTTCTTCACAAGTTGCAGTCTGTAAAGGTGCTGTTTACAGGACTAGCAAATTTAGCTAACCAATATTCCAGGCAAGAATGAAAAGAAATATGTCCTAAATCTTTTCATATATGCCTTATTATCAGCACCTTCACAAATAGTTATGACCTCCTCTCGTTTCTTTTCAGACAGCAGTGCCACTTTTTCAAGAGCTTTCTACGTGTTTGTTACCAGTTGCAAGTGCACACTATATTAATGCACATTTTACTGTGTTTTTAGTGTGTGGAAATACCTTTTAAGCGACTTAATTGAAACGGTAAAAAGCTAAGCATGTGGGGCATAAACTCTACTGGCCCATCCTAGACAGTATATTTTATAATATGAAACAGAAGGACAATGAGCCAACTTATAGTAAGACTATGTAGTGCCAGTTAAAAGCTGAAATGATATATGAGAACAGAGAAGTAAACCCAGTACAGACAGAAGAACAAGCCATTAAGTGCTCACTACTTCAAGACTCCAAGCTTGAATCAAGCCAGTACTAGGTGTTGTCATATTGAACATTTTTCACTTATCTCTTGTTATTTCAGAAAAAGCTTATATATGATTATATTATTGCATTTGTATTTTATTTCATGTTGTTTAACGACAAACAGTAGCTACCATTACATGAAGGATTAAACACTTAATTATTCCAATACAAGTAATAAATGCTAATTAATACATGATGCCTGTTGCTTTGTCAATTCCAGTAAATAATTTTCAGATTTTTATATAAAAAAAAGAAAATGAAGGAAAAGCCTAAGTTATGATAGCAGCCATTACTGTCAGTCTATTTTCATCTATTTATTTTTGTCTCTTTATTATACAATTTTATCTCTCAATAATTTATTTTCCAGAGTAATTCCCCTTATGACCACCAATGTGACCAATTCATTTGAGAGCAGAGTTTTAAACTAAATGCTTTGCGTATAAGGGAGCTTGAAGAAGTTTTTTTTCATAACAGCTGCTCCAGAATATTTGCACCATTACTTAAACCTGCCAACTTAGGAGATGCCTTTTTATGTGCTATGGTACCAAAGAACACCTTAATAACAGAGGCACAAAAAATCGCTTTCATCACAAAACAAAGAGACTTTGTAATAACTAGCAAGACAAATGTTCCTTGTTTCATTATATTCCCAGCCAGAGAATAAAGTGAGACTCTGACAGCAATAATAATTAGGAAACAAATGTGATCATAAGGGTCATCAAAGTATTATCCTGGTTGGTCAAATTTCATGCACCATTTCTATTTATTTTAATGTTCATTACATTTTAATAATTAAGTATGAAATGTGCTTTCTGAGCCTTACCAGCTGTAACAGTGGTAATGAATCATCTACATAATGTCTCTGCCTTCCAGAGCAGTTTCCTCAATGATTTATTAAGTATTACAGTGCTATCTGTCTCTTGCCTATGCTTTGCCATGGAAGTACTGAATGCTTGTTTTGATTATGGCTGATACATTTTCTTTTTGTATACTCATAAAGATTGACTTCCCAGACTGTTTATGTTAAATATTTTTTACAGCAGTACATTAATGTGGAATTAAGTAACTAGTCCAGCAAAGACAACATTTCTCATTATCTTCAGCAAAATTCTTAAGTTTTATACAAAACTACGACATATATATATATTATTTAAATGGGAGAGTAGCACACCATAGCATTAAGATATAAAGATATTCATGACAGGAATATTATACTGCTCTTGAAGTACAGTTGTCTTTGCCAACTCTCAGGTGCTGTAAATAAATGTAATTTGAACATTCGAAGGAAAAATTTTATGATGACATTTAAAGAAAATCACTTATAAAGTTATCTCTTACTTGTCTGTCTTCCTCTGGAGATGTTTTCTGTCTACTTGATACATGTCAATCTTATCTGAACTATAAACTCATCAGAAACATCACCTTACTTTCTCTCTCAAGATACTCTGTCCAGTCATTTCACTATCACCCTAATTACTTTATTGTACCCAAATATATATATATATATATATATATATATATATATATATATATGTTTGTGCATATTTTAAAACTCAGATTGGATCACTGTCAGTACTCAATTCATTGGCAAAAATCAACAGTCTGCTAGTCTGCACATTCCATTGAACATCCAGTAAAATATAAAAAGCTTTTTGCAGTGGAGAAAGCACTCCAGCACCCTTCTAGACACTCTTCTTCTTGTATATAAAATCCTAAGGCCACACAATAGTGGACAAAAGGGAAAATTCTCTAAACTCCCACTGTCATAGGACATCAAACTTTTGCAAATGTGATGAAAAATAAACCAGCTAAAAAAATAGATTCACCCTTAGATTACAGAAACATTCAACCACAATACAGATATCCATATATCTATATATGTAACACTATACATATAACTATATATTTTATATGGGTCTACCTGAAAAAAATGAATCCCCACATTACCAAATCTGATATGACTGAGACAACATTGCTTAAACCTCACATGAACGAACACTCGGAACACCAGAATTTTACTGTGGGAAAAGAACCACCTGGTCACCATGGTGAGCTTTGCCCTTTCGTCACTATAGTGTAATCTCAGAGTTGGTATATTTAGTTAGGGTGGGTATTAATGAGTTTGATTTACTTCAGTTTGTGCTTTTTGTGGTGATGTACAAGTGGTGGTTTGGTAATGTGGAGATTTGGTCTTTTCAGGTAGACCCATATATATATATATATATATATATGTGTGTGTGTGTGTGTGTGTGTGTCTGTGTGTGTGTTTGTCTATATATTTACATTATGTCTATACATATCTTGGGGTGGCCAGCTTTTAGTTGAAATTATCTTTGTTCAACATCTGTTTAGTCAACAGCATTTGAACAGATGGACAATAGGTGTTTGAGATCACAGTTCTCAGGACTGGGGAATATGTCCTTCCCCCATATTGTGCAATTTCAGAGTTAGCACATATAATTAACAGGGGTAGGAGTGGGTGCAGGGGGGTTGCTACCCTTGCAAATAAGAAAAAGTTTTTGTTGTTATTTTTAATTTAAATTTTGCATTTGCTGAGGTTGTTTCTTGGCAGATGTATGGTAGCATGTCTAATGTTCTCCTTGTTGATATTTTGTGGTTCATGTTTAGAAGCATGATGTATAGTCAATGGCAGGCATGCTGCACCATACTCATGGTGCAAGGGTTGCTAAGGGGCAGTGACAGTGTTATGCGCAGTAGCTTGGTATTAGTAGGCAATGCCATGCAAATGAGAGGAGTAATAGTGAATTGCAGATTCCCCGCTGGTGTAAGGATGCACCTCACAGCGTAGCGTTATAACACTGAGGTGAGCCCTTGCGATAAAGATGACATCAAGAGAGGGGTGTGTCACCATTGCTGTAAGCACATTGGAGCATTGCTAAACTGGTCTGCCCCTAGCTAGGCAAAGCTGCAGGACAGGGGTGTGCCAAATTGCCCATAGCTATGTTTAGCTGGGAGTACACAAGGTAACCGAGTATGCATGTGAATGGAGATGAAAACACGTGTAAACCAGGTAAATGGATATGCGCATCGCGCACTGCAGCTGAAACAGGAAGGATATAGGAAAGAAATAAGGAAATACTGCAGCAGTGAAATTGGAGTACAAATGACTAATTAACACCTAGGAGCCTACAGTGGGCCACTGACAGCAGCTAACAAGGCTGACAGCAGCTACCTGCAGAACAGGGAAGGGGAGGGGCTGTACTGCAAAGAAAACAGCAAAGTGTCAAAGCAGAACAAAGGCAATATGCAGTATATCAGCTACAAGGCACATTTCGCCATGACTGGGTAGGGAAAGTACAAAACAAGAAAGATGGCAGGTGGATGCATGCCTGATAATGGGAGGGGATCCAGGTCTAAAAGTGAATTAAAGGGCAACAGATTAATCAAGGCAGGCAAGTAGATCTCCACAGTAAAGGCCCCACACTTGCAGTACTCATTGCAAAACCCATAATTAAGACACGCAGTAGCTGGAATAGTTCACACACACCCACTTACATCAGCAGTATCCATAGCACAATACTATAAAGTGTGAAAGCACCTCACACACATTTGTGTATTCCCATACACTCTGCACCAGTTGTGTATACAGATGGGGAACTTTTATTATGTACATGTTAGGGGCTGCCATAGCTTTGTTCCACCAGCATGTGATGGAGACTGAAGGTGGTGTGGAGGATGAAGCACACGACCACCGCAGGCACCAGAGGAGGAGGAGAGTGTTCAGACCCAGGGTAACCTACCAGGGGCTACATTATCTGGAGATAGTAGAGCATTACAGGGTGGACAGGGACACCCTACAGCAACTTGTGGAGCTGTGCCGGCCACACCTCAGAGCCAGAACAAACAGAGGGGAACCCATCCCAGTGACTACGAAGGTATGTGTAAGCCTGAGATTACTAGCTTCAGGTACCTTTCAAAGACCAACTGGGAATATCATGGGTATCTCACCGGCATCAGCATCTAGGGTACTAGACCAATTCCTGGATGCCATGTTACCACATCCCAATGAGCACATATACTTCCCCCAAATGCAGGAGGAGTTGGCCAGCAATATGCATCTCTTCCACCATGTGGCAGAATACCCAGAGGTACTGGTACAATAGACTGCACATACATACACATCAAGTCACCAGGGTAGGTGCTATATAAACCACAAGGGATACCCCTCCATCAACTGCCAGGCCATGTGCAATGCCCAGGGCATTATCATGGATTTGTGTGCTGGCAGCCCTGGAAGCTATCACGACTCCCACATCTGGCATGCCTCACAGCTGTATCAGTTATTTGCCAGGGGGAACATCCCAAATTGCCACCTGGTGGGGGATGCTGGCTATGCACTGGAATCATGGATGATGACTCCCATCAGGAATGCACACACACCCATGCAGGAACGCCATAATGAGGCACACACAAAAAACAGAATCATCATAGAGCATGTGTTTGGGATGCTGAAATCACAGTTCTGTTGCTTGGACATATCTGTTGGAGCCCTGCAGTACTCTCCAGGCACATGTGCCCACATCTTCATAGTGTGTGCCATGCTACCCAATATGGTCCTGTGGGAACAGCTGCAGCAGGGACAGAATGGTGAAGGCCCTCATAGCCCACCACCATTGCCGAGGGCCCCACAGGCACAGAGGTACTCAGACCATGAACACCCTGAGCCAGCCCCAGTAGGCAGATGGAGGCGTGCCCAGTACGCCCATGCCTTGGCATAGAGGGAACATATAGCACACACACACACTGACAGTGTAGGCACCTAGGGACTGACACCTTTCTACACCTGCACACACAGTAAAAATGGATGGCACACACACAAGACTACCTGTAAATTGTCATGTATAGGCAGTCTACTGTGTGCATCCAACATAGGCAGCCCTCAACTATTGCACACACAACAGCCATTGGTACAAGGTAAGTCAACACCTGAACAGTAAATTAAGCTATCAGCATATGCAGATACTGTATGTATAGATTCATAGGTAGGTACTTTGCCAACTGCCAGAGGCCATTCATAAACCCAGCCAAAATGTGTCAGCTTTTGCCACACCATTGATTCATTAACCATCCCTCTGTGGAGCAGAGCCAATGGTGGGATCCCTGGGGGGCATCTACTGTTCCCCATCCACCCTTCAAGGTTTCTCTGGCAGAGTATTAGTAAGGGGCTCTGTATAATGTAGTTAGGGATGTTGTTCCAAAGTATGGGGAGTGTCTGTGACAGAAAGCTGTCCCTCCAGCATCTTTCAGTTATTGTTGTAGCAAGGTCAGCTCACTACAGTGTGTGGCCCACTGTGACATGGATTCCCATAGGTGGAGCATATCCATCAAGCCTGAGTTCAACATGGCTGTGTTGGTCAGTGGAGATCATCTCTGGGTAAATGAGATGCCACTGAGTAAAGCAGGAGTTTATTCAGTCCGGCTGCATAGGTCATATGTTGGAAGCCAGTATTCCCCTTGGTGAGGTACATTCATGGACCGCCCAGCTGTTGGACGTGTCCTCTGAGGTACATCCCACATGAGTTATTATACCCTATGATGGGACTGACAAGTGATGAGTAAAGGCGCACTATAACCTCAGTATGTCGAGACTGGAATCCTTTAGTAGTCAGATGGCCTACATAGACGAATGTCCTAACTACTGTAGAGATATGATTGTCACAGGGGAGATCACTATCTACCTTAGTCCCCAGATACCCCATTACCTTGTCTGTATTAAAGTGGCTGCTGCTCATGTGTGAATATGTGGTTACCAATTCCACAATGGAATGACCATGCAGTTAGTGGCACTTGGCTGGAGGCCGTGTCGTTGGCACCCTGTGACATTCTCTGTGAGGCACTTTGAGGGATGTTCTTGTCAGCTGGACTGTCAATCATGGCTCCTAGTTTGCAGTCATTGCCAAACATGGTCTGTCTTAGTCCACCTGCGTTTGCCTGTACATCTGAGATGTATATGCCAAACAGTAGGGCTCCCAGGACTGAGTCCTGTGGGACACCAGTCATGACTGTTCAAGAGATGGACCTGGAGACTGCTAGTTGTACCATGTGGATTCTGTGTGTAAGCCTTTTGGCTACCCAACCTGTGATGTATGGTTGAATGTACAGGCTGATGTGTTTATCAATAATACCTAAGTGGAGCATGGTGTCAGAAGCTTTGGTGAGGACCAGGTAGTATGTGTGAAGCACCTCCCCTGTCATCTAATGTCTTGGTGACTGTATTTAAGACATCAAATAGGTTCAGTAGGCATAAACTGCACTCAGCAAAGCTGACCTGGGTTGGGTCACGTGCTCAAAGGATACCAATGTCATTGTCAATGAGTGCCATGAGGATGCAAACCGTACCACTGCAGACCAGGCTAGTCAGGCTTATGGGGTGGTAGTTACCATGGTCAGTTGTGATTTCACCATGCTGGAGTGGAATAACCATCACCACGCACCATTGTATGGGCATGTAGCCTGTGGAGAGGCCGAGGTAGGATGCTTAATTAGGTGGGGGGCAGGTTGTCTTGTACAGTTTGCAAGATGCAGTCTGGGTCAACATCTGCCTCCATTGATGCTGTGTTCTGCTGTTAGAGAGGGCCATTTCCACCTGTGTGTCTCTGATGGTTGGGATACTGTACCTTTTGGGTAGTGTTGTGGGCTCTTTAGGGGTGAAGTATGCACCGAATGTATCTGCAAGGATGTTGGTGATATCAGTATGGTCAGTATATTTTGTGCTATATTTCACCGGCACAGTGCAAATCTGTGTGTCACCACATAGATCCTTGACATAGCCAAAGAAGCCTTTGTGGTTATCTTTTAAATCCTTGTGTATTCTCCTGCTGATGTTAGCCTTGGATAATTTCATGAGGGACCTACATATCATACTAATAGTGGTCACGGATGTCTGCCCATCGTGGGATTTGCTGTGTGTCTTGAACACTGTCCTACATCTGTAGTATAGCTTGTTTATTGCAGAGGTCCACCAGACCGATGCCCTTGTCTAGGAGGAGTGAGTCTTGGTTTACCAGCGATGGCATAATCCATACATCCATATAGGTGCTTATAGACTGCATTTGTAAATAAATCTGTCTGTATCTTGAGCAGTGTTTCCCCTTATTGTGGGGGCTGTGAAACCACCCCAACCCTGTCACTAGTAGTATAAATGTAGCTATAGGAAAGGTATACACTATGGTATCCGTGGGTTGGGGAGATGCTAGGGTGTGGAAACAGTGAATAGTTCATGGTCAGATCTAACCAGTGACCGGTTAACCTCGACTGTGGTGCACCTGTTGCCCATGTTAGTGATAACCACATCTAGTAGTTTCCACCCCACGTTAGGGAGGTTACCACCTGATACAGGGCATATGAGGTGATATATTCCAGGAAGTGCTGGTCCTGGAAGTGAGTACCAGAGTATGTTTCCCAGTTAACGGTATGGCAGTTGACATCGACCAATGCCAGGGTGTGCGTTAGGACTGTTGTGTTCTCCACTGTCTCCAGGTAGGTGGAGTGGATGTCCTGGGTCATGGAGAGTGATCCATAGTAGTCTACATTCCACATTGCAGTTGTGGCTGATGTTAGCTGCACATGGATGATCACAGAGGTATCATGCTGCCCCACTAACCTGTAGGTGTAGATATCCTTGATGAATATGGATACAGCCCCTCCATGTCTGTCAGTCCATGTTCTGTGGCTGAAATGTGTGGTATGGGTTGCAGACTGGTAGTGCTGGTGTGCTTTCAGGATCCTTAAGACAGATTTCAGTTAATGCACAGATGTTGATGTTGTCCATCCTGAGGAGTGCTGTGAGTGCATGCATGTTGTGATCACAACCCCTGGTGTTGAGTAGCATAAACCTAATTGAATCTGCTATTGTGCTGTTTACGGAGCTGGTATTCACCTTCAAGACTCTCCTAAATAAGGCACCATGGGGGCACCAATAGCCTTGGCCAGTATTCCAAAGAGTAAGGCTGACACATAGGCTGGTATGGTATCAATGCATGCATGTTCCCCATCCATGATTGTTTTTCATCTCCCCTGGAGGTAACCTAGTGGTAAGCAATAGAAAGCCTTAAACTTATACAAGTCTTCTAGCTTCCAAGATAGGCTTTTGGAGGCTTTTGGAGTGACTACGTATCAGTGTTCTGTATGTTCTTGCTGTACTCAACTATTTCCTGACTACATGGTGAATTCACACTGTATATTGTAATCTGAAGGTATGTTTATTCACATATTATGGCTGTGATGGCCTGCACATTAGGGGTTCACAGATAGCCTACTATCTGTCTGCCCAAGGGCAATTAGAAGCATAGCAACAGTGTGTTGGCCTTCCCTGCACCATTGATGAAGTAAATGAGCCTCTATCAAGCATAGCCAATGAAGCAATTCCAGGCAGAGTTGCTGGAAGATGTTGAAGACTGGGGTTGTGGAGGGTGATAGGAGCACTTAGTGCTCTAAAGAGGGCATGTTAATGTGGCAATTCAACACCATTCAATTCCCCCAACAGGTCTTGCAGCTATCAAACTGGACAGGCTCCCTCATCCCCTGGCTGTATGGTTCTGGGACACATGATCCTAGGGGTGTATAGTCTGTTACCCATTCACACAACAAGGTTTCCTTTGAAGTGTGTCAGTGAGGGTCTATGCCTAATGTAGTTAGGAATGTAATGTATTGTCTCACAGTGCATTTGTTATATGTTGTTATTTCAAGAGTACGTGAAGCTCAGTAAGTCTGGGGGCTCCCGCCCTTTGTTTAGCTTAGCTTACAAAAAGAAATCATCTAAATAGGAAATAGGTGAAAGTAAAGTTAATGTCAAAAGTGTAATGGTTACAGCATCCACATAGTATCTGTGTATTTGAGGTTACAATCCCGATAAAGGCAGGGATGTTTATCATGTGCAAAAGTATACCTTAACCACAGCTTGCATATATAGGTAGTAATCATCTGTATAATAAACATACAAATCACCCATATAAACCCATGTGTGTAGGACAGTACAGTCAACAGAAAATGTAATGTCATGTCAGCACATATCGAGATGTTACGTCACTGGCAGGTATATATCCAGAGTAGTTAGCGGATGTGGCCGTGTTTGCGTGCACAGGTTATATGTTACGTTTGTTTAACTGTGTTTAACCGCTGCTTTAATGTCACACAAACACTTTTAAACATGCTTACAACTGCTAAAATGAGCCTTATTCTGCAGTAAAAAACATTCATAAAGCATCGAAGGTGTCGAACCTTGGACCATACACACTATAGTCATGGGACGTACCACTAAGCCATCTGAGGTGTACACATGTTTCATGGTCTTGAGACTACACCTTATACCATATGCATTTCACTGTAATGATCACAAATGGGACAGTGACTTTGTGTATATATGTACAGTACATTGTAATGTACTGTAGTTTGTGACCCAACACTTTCCAGTCTACAGATGTATTGCTGTTACAAACTAATATGAAATATATATATATATATAAATATATGTCAGTGATGTCTGCACAGATGCATATATATATATATATATATATATATATATATATATATATATATATATATATATATACACACACACATATATACACTATACAGTTACATCAATAGCCATATATATAAGCATCTATGAACACACTTTGTGACACTGAAGCACTCTAAAGGAATTGGAGTGCACACAAAACCCATGCAGCTCTGGTATTATAACAATTAATATTAACCTAATTCACCATAGAGTGGTTGTTGTGTATGTGAAGATTGGGGTGTGGGAGGAATTATGGGTAATGCAATCATGCATCAAGGAGGGCCTGGGACGGATGTCAAATAAGTGAACTGGAGGGGCATACATGGAGGATGGGGATAATATAAAAAGGACACAAAGCAAGAACCTTACTCATTCATAATACACCCTGTCATGTCACATTGTATATTCTAAACACCATAACATTTGTGCATATCTCAGATGCCTTAGTGGTAAAGTAAGTGACTGTGGTGTTCATGGTCCTGGGTTAAAAAAACCTGCAAGGGCTGTTAGGTTATTTTGAGAGCCAGAATAAGGGCTTTTGGATGCAGGTGGATTAAAGCACTCTTAAGCAGTTGTAAGTGGGTTTCCACGTGTTTGCGTGATGGTAAGTGGCACTAAAACACGGTAAACGGAGAAGCACTTCACACGTTTGACCTTTGCTTAACGTCGCGCAGACCATGGACAAACCTGCTCACAACCGCGTAAATGTGCATTATTCACACTTTCCCTACCAGTGCCTACTCTGAGAGGTAAAATAATAACACCTTCCAGGAGTAGAACCCGCAACCTTGTACTACATCCTCAGAGTACCCTAACACTAAGCTACCTAGGATGTACCTATCCAAGTTGTGTATGCAGACAGGTTAAAACACAAAAGGGGGGAATGTGTTGAAATAGGACAACCTGCCATAAACCCAATTAAAGGTGTATGCTCATAGATAAATATATGTATATATATATATATATATATATATATATATATATATATATAGAGAGAGAGAGAGAGAGAGAGAGAGATACATAGAGACATGTCGATATACACAGGTCTACATATATATGTAGATATATAGATAGGTTAAAAATATCTACACATCTATGGAGGTACAGATAAATGTATGCAATAATGTATATATCTATATACATATATATATATATATATATATATATATATATATATATATATATATATATATATCTACACTAGAACCAACTGTAAAACCAAGAATGAAACACATTTTTTGGACAGTGTAAATTGTATGAAAACTATTTATGAGTTGGAAAGTCTGGTTTTTAAACATGTCACTCTTAGGTTCATAGGTTCATAGGTTTATACTAGGCTATCTGCCCTAAGGCATTTATAAGCCTAGCCCAAATTTTTGTGGCTTACGCCACCCCTTATATGAAAAAATACTGTGCCCATTAGTTTGTTGTGCCTCTGTCCAGCAGTGACACAGAGATGATTCCCGGGGTAAACCTACGATCTCCCATCCACAGGTCTAGATTTCTCTTGAACAGAGTCAGCGCGGTGCTCTGCCTCACATGGACCGGGATTTTATTCCACAGCATAGGGAGTCTCTGAGTGATAAATCTATCCCTCCAGCACGTCCTATTTATATCCGTGCTAAGGTTTAAGTCGCTTGCTCTAGTGGTTTTGGTGGATTTGGATTTTTTGAGGTGGAGCATGTCCATTAATGCGGGGTTGGACATGGCCTTGTATGTCAGGCACATGTCACCTCTGAGCAGACGGTATGCGACTGAATAGAGCTGGAGTTTCTTCAATCTGGCAGCATATGACAGATTTTGGAGTCCCTTTATCCTTTTGGTGAGGAACTTTTGGGGTCTCTCCAATTGCTGCAGATGTCTGGTGAGATACATCCCGAATGGGGCATTGTACTCGATCATTGGTCTGATAAGTGAAGAGTACAGGGGAACAATGACCTCACTAGATCTGGATGTGAATCCTTTCATGATCAGGTGGGCAATGTAGAAGGTCTTTCTAACCACTTTAGCAATGTGAGTGTCAAAAGAAAGGCCACTGTCAACCTGGGTCCCCAGGTCCCTGATAACCTCTTCTGTGCTTAGTGGATTGCCACCTATATGGTAGCTTGGGGTTACCTTGTTTTTCCCGAAGGGTATGACTATACATTTTTGGCGTTTAACTTCAGGCCATGGCTCTGGCACCAGCTATCTGTTTCGTGAGTCCCTTCTGAAGGATATCCGTGTCCGATGCACTTTCCACTATGGCCAGTTTGCAGTCGCCTGCAAACTTTGTCAGCCAAAGTCCTCCCATGCTGGCCTGTACTTCTGAGAAGTAGATGCCAAACAATAGGGGCCAAGGACCGAGCCCTGTGGGACACCACTTGTAACCGGCTTGGAGTCTGACACAGCGCCAGCAACTCTAACCCTGTGGGTTCTGTCCTTAAGCCAGTTTGCAACCCATCTTGTGACATATGGGTTTACATTTAAGCTGGTAAGTTTTTCTACAATACCGAGTGGGGTATTGTGTCGAAGCCTTTGCAAGGTCAAGGTAGGCTGTATGGACTGCCTTTCCTCATCAATGGCCTTGGTGACTGTTTCAAGAAGTCGACCAAGTTCAAAAGGCATGATCTTCCCTTGACAAAGCCAAACTGGGTCGGGTCCAATGTCTGCAAGTCCCCTATATCTTTGTTTATGAGCTCCATTATGATCCTCTCCATAGCTTTGCAGACTAGACTTGTTAAGCTTATGGGGCGGTAATTACCAGGGTCCGTGAGGGCGCCGCCTTTGTGGAGTGGGACCACAGTTGCCATGCCACTCCTTGGGCACGTATCCTGTGGTAAGGCTGAGATTAAACAGCTGCCTTATGTGCGGGTTAATTCCTCATTTAGCTCGTAGCACACAGCCGGGACACCATCCGTCCCATTGATGCTGTGTTTTTAGCTTTAGAGAGCAGCTTTCACCTGCGCATTTGAGATGTCCGGGAGGCTACACTCGGCTGGGATAGTTATCTCTCCTTTAGGGGAGAGGGGTGAAGTTTGCACTGAACCTGTCTGCCAGTATGTTGGCAATGTCTGTGGGTTCAGTGATTTTGTATCTTTTGGACTAATTCTGAGCATATCTGGGAGTTTCCACCCAGGTTCCTAACATAGCTGAAAAAGGCCTTATGATTGTCCTTTGAATCCATGGCAATTTTTCTCTCAAAATTGGCCTTAGTTGATTTTATGAGTGCTCGTATTTTTTACTAATAATGATCAGGGGTGACTTCCCTTTTATGGATTTTGTTCTATCATGTAATAGCTTTCTCCTCTTATTGTAAAGTTTGTTAATGGCTGGGGTCCACCAGACTGGACGTTTGCCCTTTGTGGAAAGAGTCTTGGTTTTATTTGGGATTGCCTGATCCATGCAGTCCTGGAGGTGTTCATAGAAGGCATTTGTAAGGGCTTCCGCAGCTTGGGTTGTGGTTTCCTCTGGCTCAGGGGCCTTGAAGGATACTACACCAGTCTTGAGTAGTGTGAAGTTTGCTTTAGAGAAGTTCTTCACTATGGTCTTTTTTGTTTGGGGTGGGGGCGGGATGTGGATTTCCAGTGAGATTAGTTTATGATCAGATCTCACCAATGAGGAGATTCAATATTTTGAAGAGTGCATCACTCATAAGGTGGTGCCGCAGGGCTTGAGAACCTCCAAGTTTCCAAATTGTGTAATACCGGGAGACAAATTGAGTAAACTCCTTGTAGACTTGTACAATGAAACGGGTCTCAACATGATGCGCATATTAGTGGAACATTATGTGAAAGAAATCTCTAAAGTGAAAGAGAACATTAAGTCTCTGGATGAATGTATAAAAAACTACAGTTGTTTTAAGGATTTCTAAGTCCTATACAATGGTGTAGAGGTGAAGGCTGACAGACATAGAGCTACGATTGTATGTAGAAAACAATCCAAGCTTAAAAGAGACATTATGGCATACCAACTTAACCAGGCTTACATTGTTCAAGAAAAATCAACTGAGACGTTGAGAACTAATGTTGACGGTGCAGAAAGCAATAAAACTTTGGTACAGGCATTAGATATCAACATGAACAGTCAGGAAAAAGTCATTTTGTGTGACAATAACACTGATAATTACAACTCTATGTCGAACACAGAGAAGGTTAATAAAAATATGACAATAACACCCAGTGCAAGTCCAAGTTCGGATAGATCAAACAATGACAATCGGGCTAGTTATGCCCAGGCAGTTTCATTTGAAACTTCCAATACAGGACATAACCAAGGCCCTTTTACTTGCGCAATTCACAGAACAGACTTTGAAGTGGTACAATTCCACTAAATACAAGGGAAAGGGAAAGGGAAAAAGAAAAAGAAAAAGTGGTAAATAAAGACAGCATGCAAAACTATTGTATTGATGTTATTAACTTGTCTGATATTTCCTTTTCTTGTGATTTAGAAAATGTTTTAAAAAAAGGCTTTTCATTTATTCCTGCTTGTAACATGAACATAGGAAGACTCCTAGTGGATTTTAGATTGTATTTACGGAAGTTAAATTTAAGTGACATCATGCAGGATGTGTTAAAACAAACTACTGCTAACAGAATTATAGATGACAAGCCTAAGAAATCAAGTACCTTTAACCCTCCCCTTCAATCTACCCTTCAGGTCTTTCAAAGTATTTGTGAAGGAGAATTTAGAAGAATTACACATTATGGTTACCAAGAAAACCTTACTAATGAAGAACAAAGTGCATTATATAATTTGAGTAAGAATTCTAACATTAGGACTATGAAAGCAGACAAAGGTGGTAAAATCCTGATCATGAACACCAAAGACTATGAAAGTTCTTTGAAAGTGTTGCTAGAACACACAAACACCTACAAAAAAAGTTAACTTAGGAGAAGTTAAGCAAAGTTACCAAAAAGTGGATGTCGCACTTTTTGATATGTTCAGCCAAGGTGAAATAGATCACGAAAGTTACAACTACTTACTGGTTGAACACCCAAAAATGGCATCCTTTTTTGGTATTCCAAAAATACAGATGGATCAAAAAAATCCTCCATTTAGGCCTATAATTTCAGCAAAACAATCTAAAACAGAGAATATATCTATCTGGTTAGATTACATTCTTAACCCTGTTGCTCAGAAATCAAAACACTATTTAAGAGACTCATGGCATCTACTAGAAATTCTTAGAGATTTTGATTTAAACCAAGGACAAATTTATTTTGGTACATTAGATGTTAATTATACACCTCAATAGATCAAAAAAGGTGTTGAGTACATTAGAGAATATCTTACTGAGTGCACTAACTTTAGTAATGTAAAAGTCAACACCATTTGTAGTTTGATGGACTTGGTTTTGGATAACAATTTTTTTTAAATTTAACAAGTCTTTATACAAACAAACTTCTGGAGTGGTCATGGAGGCAAGGGTAGCCCCTGCATTTGCAAATTTAGTCATGGCTAACTGGGAGTTGAAATTTTTGAATAAACATCCTTGTTACCAAAAAGTACAAATTTATTATACTTACATTGACAATTTGTTTTTTTCATGGACAGGTACACATGAGAAGTTTCTAGACATGGTAAAAGATCTAAATTCTACTACTGACTTTTTAGAATTTAAAATCAGTGGTTTTGGTGAATCTATTAATTATTTTGATTTACACTTGAGTGTGGACAAAGATAAGAACAGGTTTACCAGTAGGGTTTATAGGAAACCAGTTTTTGCTAACCAGTATCTACACAAGGATAGTCTACATCCACAGCATATGAAAGCAGGAGTCGTAAAAGGACAGATTATAAGGTTGAGTAGATTAACTTCTGATGATGACACATTTCAAAAGAAAGTTCTATTTTTAAGGACATTTTTTCTTTCCAGAGGTTACACCATGGAATGGTTGAAGAAAATAGAAAGGGAAGTAATGGTCTTGAGAAGGGGGGGTGTCTCCCCCATATTGCTTTCTAGTGACATCATGGTAGGTCCAGTGTTAGATAGTACATCAAATACTTTAGAAACTGGTCCTTGTAACTACATGACTGCTTTTCCTATACTTATAGTGAATGAACTGTGGTACATCAAACAGATAATAGAGAATAATTAGAAAATAATATTAGGAAACAAAGAGTTAGTTGCAACAATAGGTACCAAACCTAGGTTTATTTACAAGAGAGTGATTAACATTAGGTCCATGTTAGAACTAGGAAACAACAGGGTTACCAATAGTACAAGATTAGGTTGTACTAAGAAAGGCACATATGCTTGCAGAAATTGCAAGCAATGTAGGTTTATTAGCAACACTTCTTTTATAACTTTAAGTCATTTGAATCAAACTTTTTGGGCAAATGATTACTACAATTGTAACAGTGAATATGTAGTTTATATGGCTAATTGTGTATCATGTGACAATTACTACATTGGAAAGACGATAAGAACCTTGAAACGTAGGATATACGAACATAATTTAGCCATAAAAAACAAAGATAAAACAAATTCACTGGCCAAACATGCTTTAATATGTCCTGATTTCAAAAGGTTTGAATTTTTTGTTTTGGAAAAAATAGAGAAGGCTTTGTTTGAAGGTGATCTAAACAATACACTAGAATGTAAAGAAACACTGTGGCAGCTATTTTTGGGTGCAGATAATGCAACAGGACTTAACGAATCTATAAATTTAAAATGTTGTTTAGTAAACAGATAACACTGTTGTTTAGTAAACAGCAATTTGTTATATTAGTTTCATTCATGAGTTGTTTTAAAACAAGTTATTTTATAGATTCAAAGAACATATATATTTTTAATAGATGTGAAAATCTTTTGAGAACATCGTACATCAATTATTGATTGTTATGAATTCATTTTCTGTTAGACTAATGGATTTTGATATAAAAGGAAGTTAGGGTAGGGTAAACTTTTTTTTTTTTCTGAAGAAGTTCACTGAATAAATAGTGGATGAAAGCGCTAATACATCTTTCCTGAGTGGTCATTGGAATTGCATCTAGGACTGTTTTTTTTTTTTGTTTTATATATATATATGTATATATATATATATATATATATATATATATATATATATATATATATATATATATATATATATACACACACACACATACATGTCTGTAGACAGCATCAGAAGTGGTCATATCTGAGTATAACATGGACCGCAGCAATCACACATTCTGCCCTGCCCCCAAAACAATATGAACATAACATATGAAGAGTACATGCTAATACACTATTACAAATATGTTCTATGGACACAGTCACCAACACAACTGCAATGATTGCAAATATCCATGACAGAATTACACAGACAGCTTTCATTTTTCAAATTGTTATTACATTCCGATGTATTGCCAAAAGGATTCAAGGACTAACAGTACTTGCATTCTATACAGGAAGCATTTAATAGTGCCTTAATGAATCAGCCTGCAATTACCATAGTATTATTCCACTAAGGAATAGGTCTTCACATAGGGAAAGAACACCCACACACATATAGACATTGTATAAAAGGGGGTCCTACACACCTGCATGTGCTATGTACACCCACCATCTACCCCACAACCGAAATAATTAAATCAATACATACTGTCATACCATAAACAATTATGCAACTACTGTACAACATCTGCTGAAACCTTAACATACCTGGACACAGACACACTAACATGGCCCTATGTGAAATAGTTGCCGTTATACAATTGAACAGCTGCTCATGTAACAGGGTTTGTATGAACTAATCCCTTTTCAAAGGGTTGAAAGGTTCGTACTCTAGGAAGTTTTATTGAGTACTGATTATTAGCACAGTATGATACACAGTAACACCAAACTAAATATGTCTGATAAACACACTGTAAACCCCCTAACTTTATATGCATAGCTATGCAACCTTGAGCTGGTCAAACAACCTGGCCAGACTGAAACAAATGCAGAAGTATTAGGTAAAGACAAACCCTGCACAAGTAGCAATGTTCAGAAATATAACAGCAGTACTCACATTTAGACCAACTCCTCTAGGCATTATACACAATATATTACTGTTCGTCTCCATACAGGTGTTGCAATAGATTCCAAACAAATCTTCCACGCTGTCTTCCTCACAAGTAAGGCAAAGGGACAATGCCCAAGTGGAGTACTCAGTTATATTCCACTTTAGCCATGGTATTGGCTAAGGCAGTAGCAGCGCAGCTGATGTGCATGTAATTAGCTACTTAGGAACACCAATTGGCCATCGGGATAGCACATGTTACTGATCTGTAACTATAAAAGGTTGCCTTGTCACACATTCAAACCATCTGTATCTACCTGTAGGACAGTACAAAACACTGAAAGATGAACTGAAAATGAGTATTACACTAGATAATAACACCTCCGATTACTACGACGGTATGTATAACATGTAGTATGTCTGTGCATGTAGTATCTGTACTGTAAGAATTACAGTGTAATCAATGCATATAGTGGAAATAGCTATCTTGTAGCAATGTAGTGTTGAGCAGTAGTAATGCTTGTAGTATTCTATGTGTGTACTGCTGTAGGTCACACGGCACACTCCACATACACCACAAGGGATGATATGGGCTTGGAAAACACCAATTCGCTTCCAGCCACTGTCAGTGTCAGGATTGGTCCAACAAGTATGTGCTATAACAGGGGATAGTATATGTCATTATATTGTAACAATCGACAGATGTATGGATGTATAAGTAAGATGAACATGTTAAAAGTGGGCTTACTGTGCAAATATCGTGTGCATTGTGGGATATTGCGCCAATAACTGTGTAATGTACAGTATTCTAGGCAGATCTGTATTCTATTCTGCATAGCAGTTCTGTTATGTTATGCAAACAGTAGTTATGTCTATTGACAATTACAATACACAATGACAGAATACATAGCAATAATATTCATCTGACTGGTTAGCAGCATGATACCAAAGATAATTGGAAGAGCCAGGTAACTATCCATGCACATAACACATGTAATATCTACCTCTCTACTATCATTTGCAAGCAATAACAGCTGTGCATATGTACATGTTATGCAAATGTGTAGTGACCCTTGTTACAGGGTTGGGCCAAATGGCTATGTGCACACCTACATAGAGTGAGTATTGAGAGTACAGACACACTGGTTGAACTACCAGGTTTGTGTAGCCCAACCTCTCATTGCCAACCTAACAGCCGCCTGTACATACTGTATGTAAGGTAGTTCACAGCACTGGTAATGAAACAGGTTGCATATCATCTTTAACTCCAGTGTAACATCTGCAGTAGGAGTGTAAGATGTAGGAGACAGCTGCCCATGTGTAATAGCTGCATCATAGGTGATGCCTCACACTATCTGATTATATCCCGATCATGTTGATAGTGGCATCAGAGCCTATTGATACATGACTCTGTTTGAAGAGTGGGTGCCTGTGCCCAACAGAGCTCATGGTCCTGGTGGATATGTGAGTATATACCCAGAGAAGGAAACAGACCTGCAGACACTTGCATCATCTGTAATCAACTAACAGGATGTGATGTGCTCCTCAGAGGAGGGTTGCTGCTAAAGGTAGCTACAATGTTTCTGTAATAGCCAGTGTTGTCACGTCCATAACACAAATATTTACATGTGAGCATCACTGTCTAAAACATCTTCATAGGCAATACGTAAACTAAATACAGTACTTGGTACTTGTAGTACTGACTGCTCATACAGGCATGTCCACTAGTCAGCTACTGGTGTTTCCTAATGTCAGCTTTGTGTATGTGGCCATCCTGGAGGAATGTAATCTCTATGCCATGTACACTGCCAGACCCACCAAACACCATGCCCCACACATTGTCTGGGATTCAGCTACAGGGGTAAGCTGGAAGGCAGCCCAGTCTACAGCCATGACTGGACTGGACAGTCATGAGGTGTAGGTTAACACATGCAGCTCATCAACACAACCAACACATACCCTTACCAGAACACAGTAAGGACACCCACACACACTACCAGAAATCACACACATTCACAGATGCATCTAAGTATCTTGCCAAACAAGTAACCCCCCCCCCAAGCAGGAATAGACAGACACCGAAATACACAAACTGTATGACGTAATTTGTATAATTGTGCCACAACTCTGAACACATGACTGGAAACATGCCCAACAGTACTCAATTGTGAATGCAAACTCTAGCACTATGTTACACACTGACCTTTATGAAGGCATACATACTGTCCGCTGCCTGTCTGCCATGATTAGCCACATACTCATACACTCAGACCACCTTTTGAACTATGCACATGGCTCTGGCATATTCCATGTTGTTGTGCAGGACCTGTGATTCAGTAGCCTGGACTGCATGGAAACACATGTAGGAACTGTCAGGTCTTGTAGCCCATGCAGGTATGTCCCAAGGCCTGGGTAGCATTCTGCCATTGGCCAGAATGATACTGCCATACAGGGACAAAAGGATTGTATTCCACAATTGTCTACATGGTTGACAGACCATGATGCTTTGCCAGACAGGACCTGCACCTGTCACCCCTGGGAATCTGGATACTGCCTAGGGCTCATGCTTCCGCTATAGTGCCTTCATCATGCACGGTTCAAGTGAGGGTCCACTGCTGTTACAGGGACAGCCAAGCAATAAACGGCGGGTCTCGCTACACAATGATACATGTCAGAAACACTATATGGACACACATATGTCAATCCTTAACATGGAGAACATATCTGTGCAGTGGCTGAGACATGTTTCAATGCTCCTGAGAGCACACCTGCATGACCATGTTATAATGCATACCTCACCTCTTGCCCATTATCCTTTATTGGAACACATGGCCCGCAGGTGTGTCCGTATTCCTGAAGGATATGTACACCCCCACGCTAATTGCACTTGCATAACATCAGATGCATTATGCTGAGCAACTACCTTTGTGCCAAAGTGGAATTTAAAATGCACCTTGAGACAGATCACCCACCAGGCCGCGGACTTCCCAACTGTCATAATGTGCTGTAATGGAGAAGATTAGGTCTGAGACAGAACCATAATAATGGCTACTCTAAATTATTCCAGTATGAAGTGGGAAGACTCCTCATGTACCAACACCTGCGCTCAATGCATGTTGGATTCCATCGACTCCACTGACCTGAATCACAGTAGTCACACAAACAGGGCTAACAGTATGCTACACATAGTTTGTCTCCAATGCCAATGTTATGTTTCCTAAGAGCAGAGTGATGAGTGCCATGGCACCCATGCAGATGGACAATGCATGTGCAAATGCTGAATCCTACACAAATGAACCTTAAGCAGTCACATATGTGCAGTGATTGTGCCATGGAAACAGAACCAGGATTCCACCCAACACATACATGTAGGCAAACTGGTGGTACCATGCTTTAAACTGTACCACAGAAGGTAGTAACTGTTGCAAGAGTGAAGACATGAGTGTAGGTGATCCCTGGTCAGCCTCAGTAAGATGCAGATACACCATATAAAACCATGCAAAGCTACTGTGAAACTAATCAGCCACATATTATGAGACCAAGCACAGAGCATTCTATGGCTGTGTCATTACTCATAATGGCATCGACAAGACCTGCCGTGCTGCACAGCGCTATGGCATGGGAAGTACTGCACCTACAGAAATAGCACCCGTTCATCCAGATAGGGTCTCAGAGAACCTAAACCCACTCCTATTCCCCCCCACCCCCAACAGGTACACTTAGTAATATATCCATGTACACTACAGGGCCCCTGTACTAATGACTATGCAGGTACAAGCTGCACTCTCTAAAGCCATACATACAGCTTTCATGGGACCTGTCAACATCCCAGGGTGTATCCTACACAAATGTAAGAACATTCAGCTATCCACATACACATTATGTTCAATCATAGCTCCGTGTCAGGCTGTGTGCACACCGAATGGTGCACAGCAACAGTTATCACACCCCACAAAGGGGGAGACACCACTGATAACGGAACAGTGCACAATTACCCTGCTGAGTCTGGTCTGTATGGCCATGAACCATGTTCAACATAATTGATGTACTCGGTACACATGTAGATGACAGTAGGGTTAATTCACACTGCATATCATGACCTTGCCAGGTCGTAGGACACCATCACCCATACTGTGTTCCAGCTACACTCAGTAAACTAGGTGTATATTCCTATGTCACAGGAGTGGTTGGCAACTGGAATGCTGGCAGAACCCACACTACAGAAGGTGTCCAATGAATACACACACATCAAACCAGTGCCAGCCACAGTAATACAGGGGTCATTCCTGGTACTCCCCCTCTTTGTTATCTATACCACATAGACTAACACAGAAGGCATCAGCCTATTGATGTTTGCAAATGACTATGAACTAGGAGCAATAGTTGACTCATTGTGTGCTGTGTTCAACATACAGAAGGGCCTTAGTGCGTCAGATGTGTGGTGTGTGATGTATGGTCACAATCTGACAGCTAAGTATTGCATTGTCATCCCCTATGTTACAAACATTATACCCATTAACTACCACCTAGGCAGTGGTCAACATAATGGCAACTGTGTGTATGGGATGCAGCTGGACAGTACTTCCCTTTGATAGTTGCATCACCACAAAAGACAGGTAGTCATATGTGGCACCCCTAATCATGACAGGGTGCCATCCAGGAATATAGAGATAACTGCTCAGCCATACTCAACACCCATGTGACCCATAATAGATCACATATTTCCTTTAAGGGTTATTGCCCATGTGTAAATGGCCTACACTGCCCTTCACAATCCCTAGCTGCACTATGTAGCATGCAGCCTACCCTGAATAAAGCCATGTCCAACCCAGAGGCGTTGGACATGCTACACAACACATCCTGATCCCAAATAAACACATATATCATGGACATCCACCTTTCTAGTACAAGGATCACAACATGTCTGACAGATCCCTGTCCCATACACTTAACATACTCTTGCCATACTATGCATCCCTGTCCAGCGAAGTTGCAAATCGCCCCTCTCTGTGACATGGTGTGATGACCACATGCCAAATATATCAGTAACTATGTGTATCAGTTCTGTGGCACTGCTTGAACTGGCCACTGAAGTTACCTGTCTGTTGCCTACAGCTAGGTTACCTGTCTGCCTAGGCTCATAAATGGCCCAGGGCATATAGCCTACTAGATTACTATGACCATACATCCTATAGCTGATATCCAACCCTGCAAATACCAACAGGCTAGCTATTGTCCCATGTGTTACACATGTGCAACACAGGGCAATGCATGGCAGGATGCTACACAGCTGTACAGTGCTATGTAGATGCGTATGGCAAAACACATACATGTTTGCAAGTCTGCAGGGTCACAGGTCATGTCCCTAACTGCTATGTATGACTATATATGTGGCGTATACACAGCATTAAGGTCAATTGCATTAATGTGAATGCATCCAGGCATGTGCTGATAGCTAAAGACACCACTACAGGCAAACAGACATGCCCACATCAAGACAACATCCACATGATGTATGAGCAATGTCATCACATGACACACACATATATGGTGAGAACATCACATCACCAGTAGGTGTCAAATGTGTGTGACCTATATATGTCAGTGGTGTTAGTGTCATGTAGAGTTATAAAGACGTATTTGTAATCTTAATAAATGTGATACACATGTATGTTCAGCTGTACTGCTGTACTTCTCTGTGAGTTACTGTGACCCATCATTATGTCTTCTACGTATGCCACATAGCATACTGCCGCTGTACAGCTGCTTGGAGGATGAGATCCTCATCCCATTCCTTCTTGACAACTACATGATGCTCTTCAGCCATGTGCCACAGGATGCACAGCAGTGGGATGCCCTGTGGGAGGAACTCTGCAGGAGGGTAAATGATCTTGGTGGTCACAATCGCACCTATCAGCAGGTGCACCGACACTGCACTGACCTGATAAGATGGGTGAAACAGCGTGATAATGCAATCGCCAGGGAACAAGGTGCAACAGGGGGGCCACTCACCCAGCCCCCACTCACACGTACAGAGGAGCTACTGGCCAACCTGGGGATACCTGCAGACCTCCATCCACAAACTTTAGCTGGTATTGTGGAGGTGGGTGTCTCTCAACCACAGAGCCTGGAGATGCCTGGTAAGTCACTACTGCACATAAAACACAATTATATATCACATAGTTACATGTGTTACTGTACAATGTGTAATGTAGCATCATATGCAAGGCATGTATGCACACATGCCACATACTATAGGCTGCTACTCTATGTATGCACAGATGTGCATACTCCATAGTATAGTGTAATGTACTGGCTTATGTGCTAACATGGACATTGCACCCTGTAGCTATCACACAGGTGTGGATAATGATCTTACTGCTGTCACACCCCTGTTTAGGTACCTCTGGCATTTTGCAGTGACAGCAGCCTGTGTCAGGTGAGATTGTTGTTATTTTCTAGGCCTGATAATGCACGGAACATATTAATAGCATGCTATCTGCTATAACACATGTACATGTAATGTATGGTGGTCCAGTTAATGGACACTGGTCAGACCTGCAATGCATCTCACTGTTTACCTATGTGAAACAATTGAAGACTATATGAAACACCTACACTAAACCTTCCAAACTGTCATTGCCAGATGTGTGGACAACAGTGAATACAATGGTGAAGGTGTGTTCCACTGTAGGGACAGGTACTACATATCAACATTACACATGTTGGGAATACGAACAGTACTGTACAGAGAGCATATGTGTGCACACACATTAAATGTGTTGGAGCTGGTGTATGCCTGGCCCACAGGATACACCCTTGTGAAGTATACCCTTGCTATGAATGTCACACAATGTGCTATCAGACATGTCCATGATATGTAGTGGGCTTACTGCAACACTGCTCAACTATCCTGCAAAACATGTCTCACATCCCATACATACCACCCTTTGTCTGCATAACCCTGTCCTCAGTGGGGCATATGACATCTATGGGTGTATGTCATATGGGATAACATAGACATGTGAAATAAGATGGCCATCACAACCATTGGACTGAGCATGTGTACACATGGCCATGGAGGATGGCCAGAGACATGAAGCAACACACATAGTAGAAGTGATGTACATGTGTGTACACCCTGTTGTACATTGTCTCAACACAATACAACTATGGCTTTTGTGTAATGGTGATATTGCAGATGTGAAACATTAAACATCATACAGGCCTGTGCACAGCTTGTGTAGGCATAACATGTAACCACCACATAACATGTCTTGAACTTCTGGAGTGTGTCACAACATGGAAGCATTCACCTATACAGTATCCAAATACATACATTTGTTGCACAACATACAAATACATCCCCATCAAGCCACAGCTACAGTACATTCACCTTGCTGGTGTCAGACGTCACTGTCATGTCTGCTCCTCATGTGTGTAAGGTACACAGATGGCATGTGGGACATAGAGTATGTGTAAGTTAGCCATGTGTGGGCATAGTTGCTAGGTATCAGTAATATAGTTGCAGATGTGCAGGGATGTCAGCAGTATACCCTTCTGTGACCTGTGTAACACATTCCACATTAGGGTTTATTGTGTATACACCTCAGTGACGTGGGTCACATTCCACATTAGATATGTATTGTATGTGAACATATTCATGGCTATGAACTGTGTCAGTAGCTCACACTGTATAGCAATTGTGAAGCCACATGATGCCCTGCAATGGTTATGCACATCAGCTCAATGTGCAGTATGTCCCTGCATATTTGTAGGGTGGACAGATAACATTGCATCAGCTGAAGGCCCATGTTAGTATAACACATCCCTGCATTGGGAGACCATTGCCGTACTGTAGATTGGAAAGGGCATCATTGTGTTACACATGTATGCATGTCATTCAACACGTCAGCAGAAGACATGTCATACTACATGTGATTGGCAAGGTCCTACGCCACACAGCAGGCCGGTGTACTGTAAGCCTGTGCTGGTCTGTGGCACCATTGCAAAGTAGGGGCAGCCATGTCAAACATGTGTGTATAGCCACGTGCACAATGTCTACACTCAGCTCAGGGGTAGGTGGAATAATGTTGAACAGACATGCACTGCTTTGGGGGAGATATATCAAGCTAGTGCTCAGGCAAACATAGTATGCAGTCGACATACCCTACAGCTCATGTCCTCACACATAGGGGCAGTGGCCAACACAGAGCATCAGTGGCAGATGTACAAAGGTCAGCGATGGTCTGTTAACATGTGATGTATGTTGCACACACCATGGCATTGCAGTGCAATGGTGCAAAGTGCATGCATTGTGTTGCAGCTATGGGGCATAAGCTACTAACACAAATGGTGCAATACAGGTATGTATGCTAACCACTACTATAATTATGTAAGGTGCATGCCATCTACTATAACACATGCATGCTGTTGTGTGCAACTCAGGGATGTATGATACATACCACTATAATTGCCTATGCTGAAACTATAACTGCCTAAGTTGATTGCCATCTGCCATATCACCTGCATGTAGCATGTGTGTCTGTGTCTGTGTGTGTCTGTGTGTGTGTGTCTGTCTGTGTGTGTCTGTCTGTGTGTCTGTGTGTATGTCTGTGTGTATGTCTGTCTGTGTGTCTGTCTGTCTGTCTGTCTGTGTGTGCCTGTCTGTGTGTGCATGTGTGTGTCTGTCTGTGCGTGCATCTGTCTGTTTGTGTGTGTGTGTCTGTCTGTCTGTGTGTCTGTCTGTGCATGTGTGTGTGTGTGTGTCTGTCTGCGTGTGCCTGTCTGTCTGTGTGGTTGTGTCTGTCTCTCTGTGTGTGTCTGTCCATGTGTGTGTGTGTGTGTGTGTGTGTGTCTGGTATAACTTGTAATGTACAGTTCTTGTCTTCCCCTCACAGGTGTTGATGTAGGTGCATTGCCGTCCTGCAGTCCACCTGATGTAAGTGTCCCCACAGACTCTAGCAGTAATGATGATAGTATGATTGAGGCACAGGCAGGGTTGTCAGGGGCTGAATATGTAGCATTGGTTGCCATTCCACCTGTCTACCCCTCATCCTCACACACAGTTCCCCTGCCTGCACATACCCCATCACCACCGGCCATAGAAGAAGGACAGTTGGCGGGTGGCAGCATGGATCAGGGAAGTGTGGTCACTATGGAAGGTGTGCCTGCACACCATGATCCCAATCAACAGACTGGTGATGTCCCACAGAGGCATGTGCCCAGTGCTGCTCGTAGGAGGACCATGGGCCAACATGCCACTGTGAGACCAAGCACATCAGCTGGAGTCACCAGATGCATGTTTCAGGCTGTAATGGAGGCACAGGCACATGCTGAATGGCACAACAGAAAAGGTCTGAGGCATCAGAGGGCTGCTGTCCATTCATTAACTGACAACATCCAGGCACTTGCAAATGCTTACCATCATCTTGCAGATGTGTTGAATAGACAATTGGGTGACATGGTGGGAGTCCTTGACCATGGCATGTCAATCCTCGAGCGTGGAATGTCTGTGCTGGAACATCTGCTGGGAGTGAGACGTCGGGCATGTGGACGTAGGTCAGCTACATCACCTGTTGAAGGTTTACGTGAACATGCTACTGCACATGCCTGCTCCCATAGTGGCAGTAGCAGCAGTGCAGCTGGTGCTGTGCAGTCCACACCAGGACACAGCAGGCTACGAGCACCTGGTCCTGGACGGTCCCAACAGGGACATGAATCCAGTGGACATGTGTCATCAGACGGTACCCAATCAGGACTTCTGCCTGGTAGTGCCCATGCAACCCCTGGTAGGCACAGCTCATGTGGCTGTGGCCTGACACCGTGAACTGTGAAACCTGCCTTGTACAGTCTGCAGCTGTCAATATTACCCCTGTGTAGGCCAGCCACATACCAGACCTGTGTGCATGCATACACACACACTGGAAACAAATGTAGGGCACTACAACACACACACACGCATAACATCCACACATGCCCAATGATATCACAGGCCCTAACACACATGCAAGATGTCATTCAATGGCACAGCCTAGGCCTCTGGCAAACATTATCACCCTATGCATATGATGATGCCTGTGCTGCATCCCTGTCATCCACACCATCAGTACAGGGACATGTTCATATGGTCTGATGCACAGGGTGAACATACTAGGTAGACAATTATAGATTAATATTGTTGAGTAGTGTTGACAGGCAGCAGACATACCCTGTATTGAAGTTGTAGAGTGCATTTGTACGTTTGACAGTATGTATCATGTGTAATAACACTAACAGCATGTTGATCCTGATGTTCTGCCTTCCTGTTTCAGGTGTAGTTGCACGTGCCAGGGGATGTTGGTGTTTGCGCGAGTCCCATATGTACATGTTGACTACCCACAGGTCAGTATGACAATACCTGCATGCACATTGTAGCTTCCACATCACAGTTATATTCTCCCATGTTTCAATTATGTTTACTGTTCTAATGATCCAACAGCATGATAGCTGTGAAGTAAGCTACTGTGTTCAGAGACGTCACATCCATAGTGGGTGACATCACAGGTATAGTTACCTGTAGCGCGGAGTGGTATGCTGGAAGATAAGGGTAAAGGCCAGTGGAAATAGCAGCTTCTCATTGGGAAGCAATTTTACCCACTGCCATGACAGCATGCAAACACAGACACACCCACACACTCAGGGATTCACAGACACAGTAACACACACACACACACACACACACACACACACACACACACACACACACACACACACACACACACACACAGCTGCCAGTGTTCGGATGAGAACCCCTGACTATGTGCATATCATCATATAATACTACGCAATTACAAGATGCGCCACAGAGACTACACATGTACAGGTAGTTGGAATGGCCTACGATCAAGGACATCGACAGGGATACTACAGTGCAGTGAGTGTATGTGGGGAGGGGGGTCCATCAGTAGGCTATGTAACAACAGGTCACACCCCAGGGAGTACATGTTAACAGGTGGTTAGTATGCCCGTCTACGATTGATGATATCAACATGGATGCTAGATTGCTTTGAGTGGATGGGGGAGGGGGCATTAACATTACATTATGGTAAAATACAGCTTCACTCCAGGAACTGGACAGTTATACACACAGACAACCACAAACACACACACACACACACACACACACACACACACACACACACACACACACACACACACACACTGGAATTCACAAAGATATACACCTATGTTACACACATACAGACACTTTACATGTGTGAGGTTTAACCACCTGCCTATGCCTTTCTTTCTACACTTCACTCTGTACTGGTGTCAACAACAGTGTTCAGGAGAGTGATAACATGTGGGATGTATTCCCAACCATACGTGACATATATGGACACACACCCACACGTGCGAGTACTGTGAATCCATCACCAGCCTATACCATGATAGGTACCACAGAAGTACATCACTATTGTATCTGGTACAATGCTTACTGACTCTTTCCTTTGACAACTGTGCTGATATATGCACAATATATGCACAGGAAGGTATTACTGTTACAGGTGTCATGAGGTTTGCCATCAGTGTCACCCTTACAGCATTCTACATTGTCTGTCTTCCACTTCATTTAACAAAACCTGACCTTAGCAGGTACACAGGTTATTGTAGGACTGGTTGTAACACACTAGTGAGCTGTCCTCAGTAATCATTCATCTGCAAGGAAGCCCCACCACTTAGTAGTCATGTCCAAACATTTGTCCATACCTTATGTACAGCTTACTGTACTTACAGCATATCACCATATACAGTTGGCAATGTTGAAGCTTTATTGCAACAGCATGATGTACTAAGACAGCAGTCACCTTCAGACATCAGACACTGCACACACATGGAAGCTACACAAACAGCAATACCTGTACACATATGCGGTCTATATCAGTACGTGCACTAGCAGGTCAAGAGGATACATTCCACACCTTCCCCGCGCCATGTGTGAAACATAGTCGAGCATTACACCATAATGGATGTTGTATTCATGTACTGGTAGAACACCTCCACTTTCACCGAGTAGCCATGTGTACATATATTACAACAGCACATATCAGCGTGACACACACAGCAGTATTCCATGTCATGCTCCTATGAACTGTTACTTTGACAGTGCCATGGTGAAGCCAGGGCACTGTAATGGTCAACAGTGAGCACATCATATTTGCCACACACACTTCATGTGTACTGGAAGAGTGCCAGCAATGTGCTCTGTTAGAGCTAGGCAATACACTCATTCAAGCATGTGCAAGGTCTGTGGCTTGTAAACATCTCACTCCAGCATGTACTGGCTATTGTGGTACTAATGCTAATGTCCAGACAGCACACAGCATGCATGGCTTGCCATTTTTGACATGGGGTATATGTAGGAGCTGTGGCCACACATGGCTGTACATGTCATGAACATATCACATGTGACTACTCAGGAACATACAGAGCAGAGCTGGATTTCCCTGAGTCTGTCAATACAGACCTTGTGTAGGTCCTATGGTCCTGTTATTGGGGTATGTTTCTAGGCATTGCATTAGGTGGACATGTTTAAAGACATACATGCCACATGGGGTGTTGTATGATATGATAGGTGTCATGGGTGACCAGTAGAGAGGGAATATTACCTCTGTCAACATAGATATTGAACCTTATGTACTGTTATCATGCTATCTGCTATGTGCATGTGTGTAATGACTGTAGCCACCTGTATGTAGAAAGGTAAATGTAAGCTATGGTAATGTAATTTATGTTGTATGAGTGTGGGATGTACATATCCAGGGCAGGTATGGTTAGGTCATATCCAACCATGAGGGTGTTGTTTACTGGTGTACAGAAACAGTCGACCGTGTTAATGCTGGCAACATCCGAGGGACCCTGGTATGTGTACAAATGAGCTGGTTACAAACAGTGGTATTATTGCATTGCATAATACATTATGCAGCTGTGTCTGTACATGGGTACTTTGCACAGTTGATGTAGGCTTAGGTAGAGTCCACCAATCGAGGGTCATCTGGTGGTCTATCATATTATGTCATACCACATATGAATGTGTGTTGGTAGTCTGGGAACATGGGGGTGGATGTATATGAGGATACAACCTAGAATGAAGCATTTGCCACTGCCAACTGTACCTGACACATCTGTGATGCGTTATGTCAGAGTAGTGGTCTTTACATGTGATTAGCCTTTACAAATATGTGTACACCACCACCTGGAATTATCCATACCACTGTTATGGCCCACATGTCTGGATCTGAGTTATATGGTTGTAGTGCAACTATGCACTACAGTGACTTTAGCGAAGTGTTCCTCACTGCACAGATGTCAGTATTCCCCATTGTAGGTTCTACATTGAGCAAATAGATTACTAAAACCACACATCTAGCATGGGTTAACATAAGCATCCAATGCAATTGTCATGTAGGTGTCAGGGTGTTACATCTGTGTGTAGGACATTTGCCTTGGAATGCAGCTATATGGGTAAATGAGACCTAGGTATTATCCACACACACGTGTAACATGGATGCATGTGCTCTGTGTTGAAGGATCATCATTCGGTCATGACAGCCCGGAATGACAGACACTGGACAACCTCATAATAACAGCAGTACATTGGCTCATTGTTTTGGTCTAGCAGTTGCCACCTGTACCATGACATCACTGCACATGGCATTAATGTGTTTGGTAGCAAATGCCCCATGTAAGGTGATGGACAGCGGCAGAACTTGCGTATATGACCAATGTGAAATATACTTAGGGTAGCAGTCCTGCTAATAATGACAACTACTAACACAGCCGGGAGAGGTCATCTTGACTACTGCACCTCAGTACCATTACACAAGGTGGCTCACACATTATGCTTGCACACGCCACTGTTCCACATATAATGCCACTGTCCACAACCTGCTATCAATGTATGCCTTTCAGGGCAGCAAGGTGTGTGACATATGCTGTAGGTAGCATCCACCTGTGCGTCCCAGGTAACCTATTCTCTGTCACATCCACACATGCATGAATGTGTTTACGTAACATATATATGTCAGGACTTCATGTACATGTATGCATGTGTATCACACAGCACAGACACAGATATGTCATTTACAGGCCACATACAAGTATCAGATAGTAAACCAGTATGATGTGCATATATACTGACAGGTAAGATGTACCTAACTGTAAACCTGTGTGTTTACAATAGGACTTCATTACAACATTTTCTGTACATGTAAGTGTTTGAGCATGCACACTGTGGCTTTCAGTGGTTAGAATTGGATTGCATCCCAAACAGCCCTATGCTACTAAGTGTATGAGCGTACCCACTGCCACCTTGTGTAATTTGAGTCAGTGCATCCAACAAGCCCTTTGTTACTAAGTGTATGAGCATGCCCAGTATAACCTTGTGTAGTTGTAGTCATAGTGCATCCCAAATGGCCCTGTGCTATTAAGTGTATGAGCATGCCCACTGTAACCCTGTATAGTGATAGTAGTTGTCCATTCCGCAGATGGCCATACTCCAGTTCAGGTTCCTGTTGTGCTACAACTATACCTCTCAGGCCTACCTCCGGATGGTGTGCCTTGTTTGTGCATACAGGTTGTAATGGACACCTACTTTAAACACACAGGTCTACAACTATGTACTTCATGACTGTCAGTCTTCTTGCTGTTGTCCTCAATTGTAGAAGGGCAGTCTGATGACCGTGGGATGTGTAATCTCTGTGGCACATCTCATAACTGCGTAGTAGTGTAATAGTGATCCTTAGATAGGCAGGAGTTCTGATCCTACTACTGGCAACTGTGTGCATGTGTTTGTGTGTGTGACAGTAAAAGCCTGAGTGTGTGTCAGCATAGGCTGAGTGTGGTTGTGTGTGTGTGTATTTGTGTCTGCATCCTGTCATGGAAGTGGGTTTTGCTGCATTCCAAAGATATACCTCCTTTTGCACTGGCCTTTATCCTTGTCAACCGCTATACCTCTCTCTTCCCCACTCTCTACTGCAAGTAATTAGTCCTGTAATGTCACCAAGCTCAGACATGGAATCACTAAGGGTAATTGTATGTGTTCTGTGGCACATACCCCAACTGCATACCACTGCACTAGTTACCTTTACATAGGCAAGACGTGTATGCACAATACTGGCAAGTGTGTGCGTGTTTGTGTGTGTGACTACCCTGTAGCCAGGCATACACATGTGTAATGTCTTTTAGCACACCATGGTAGCCATCTGTGGTGACCGGTGTCTACAAAGTATCACATAGTTAGGAATGATAAAGAAAACACAGTCAAGCACAACTAAAGTTGGGTATGTTATTTTCCTGTGCCACTGTTGAGCAGTGACACAGAAGTGGTTGCTGGGGTGTAGGTCCATACCCATCATTCCTCCACCCTAACTTCACAATCCCTGGGGTAGATTACATTAGCCATCATTCCCCACCCCAGACTCCACATACACAACAACCATCCCTTCTCTGGTGAACTGCTTATGATTTTAAATGTTATAACACAACTGATGCCTTTGTTTTGTGTACACGTCAGTTCCTTTGGAGCCCTTCTGTGTCACAAAGGGCGTTCAGATGTGTGTGTGTGTGTGTGTATAGATATATATATATATATATATATATATATATATATATATATATATAGCTATGGCTGTGTCTGTGTATATGCATATGTATATATATATATGTGTGTACACATCCCATAGGTGCATATATATATGTAGTTATGACAGTTGTACAGATGTAGACTTGTCTTTGTTGTTTCACAGAGTACAGTACATAGACTCCATGCAGTAAGTGTACAACCCAGATGGCTTAGTGGTATGTCCAGTGACTTCAGTATGCATGATCCAGGGTTTGAGACCTGCATAAGACACTTTTAAGTAATTGTAAATGTGTTTTTGTGACAGTAAGCAGCGGCTACATGCAGGTAACAGACATGTACAGCCCGCAGTACACTTGGAATGCCCTTCTTTGGCAATCCTGCTGATGTCACCCACCTACGAATACACCTCTGGGATTGTTGTAACCCAGTAATCTCCATTGCGTGTGATGTAACTGCATATTGCTGTAGTGTGATAAACTAGTTTGGTAGGGGTTCTATTCCCAGAGAGACCAACTCTGTGTGTGTGTGTCGCTGTCTGCCTGAGACAGGAACAATGCTTTTTAGAGTATGCACACTCTTTATGATTCACATGACCACCTTTGGCAATCCTGCTGATATCACCCACCTAGAAATACACCTCTAGGACTACTGTAACCTAGTATTCTCCGTAGTGCATGCTGTAAATGCGTATTGCTGTAGTGTGATAAACTAGTTAGGTAGGGGTTCCATTCTAAGAGACACCAACTGTGTGTGTGTTTCTGTCTGCCTAAGACAAGAACAAAGATTTTTAGAGTATGCACACTCTTTGCATTCACATGACCACATTTGGCAATCTTGCTGATGTCACCCACCTAGGAATACTCCTCTAGGACTACTGTAACCCAATAATCTCCATAGCACATGCTGTAACTGTGTAATGTTGTAGTGTGATATACTAGTTAAGTAGAAATTCTATTTCAGGGCATTGCAGGTGTGTGTGTGTGTGTGTGTGTGTGTGTGTGTGTGTGTGTGTGTGTGTGTGTGTGTGTGTGTGTGTGTGTGTGTGTGTGTTTGACTGTTAGAGCCAGTGTGGAGGTGGCTGTGAGTGTCTAACCACTGGACATGTTGGGGAGCGGATTTTGTAATTTTCCTATATGGTGTCCATCTTATATGTCACAATGTCACAATGTCCACTTCACGAGGAGTACAGATGTCAATCAGCCAATGGACTGTGTTGGCAAGCCATACCCCTACATCTGACAAAAGGCCTGGTGAACAATGTATGCAACCCTACTATTACCCGGAATACGTCCTGAACCCATGTGTCATACATAAATACACTTGCTAGAGTATCCCGCTATGTTGCTAATACCCTGCACATTGATGAGAGATAGTAGGCATGGTGTGATTGCAGTGGGCTGCAGAAGGCATGGCACCCTGTACAGCAGTACAATAGACACAATTGTGGACAATGTGCCTTTACTATGTTCCAACTGGATGCCTGCAGCATATGTAGTGCCATCAAATGTGATCCACAAAGGCCATACAATGCCTTACACATGTGACCTGTATGGACCGATGCCACTGAAACCAGGGAATACCTGCATTATTTTATCAATGAAGGTGCAGGGTCAACCTGCTGACTATAAGCAGGTTCTGCCACACAAGGCCAGTATTGGCATATCGGAGGATAACAGTCTGTGTACACAACATGTGCCAGCAAAACCAGGTACACCTGTACATGTCACTGTACATTATTGTTATACATGCACATCCCAGGCAATTTCCATGTCAAGGACTATCAAACACAGACATGGCATGCATTGCAAAGCTATGGCCATACACAATGGTGACCAGGATGTCAGGACAGTTCATACAATACCCATCTGTGTGGGACATAGCAGACACTACACCCCTGTACCACACTGCACACCATTGTCAGGGGGTGTGATGCCAAGGATTACCCCTAACCCAGCTTTGTACAGCCAACTACTACACACCCATGAAGCAATGCATCCATGCATGCCAGTACTGGCACCTTGTGTCTGTGTGTGGGGTATGATGCTCCCAACCACAATCACTCCCAGTATAACTAACATTGGCATACCGACAGATGTCAAACATGTTCACATACCCTAGACCATAGAACCTCTAGATATCCCCTGTGGTGCATGTAGTACCTGTGCATTACTGCAGTGTGGCAAACTAAGTGGTTTGGGAGTGTATTGTGGGCCTGGCAAAGAGTGTCAATGTGACTCCATTAGAGCGTGTGGTTGTGTTGACAATGACATCCGTTCATGTGGACAGCCATACGTGCTACGCCTAATGTATGTCTACTATATCTCTGTTGCAGATGTCGCACACCAACACACATATATGTTCTTACAGCACACCGACATGTCAGCTTTGTGGCATATGGAGTAACTGCATAAACTTGTAATAGTAATGACTAATCAGTCAGGGGTTTGAACCCCTGTACTGGTAGGTGTGTGACAGACGATGCTTAGGTTTTAGTCTCCAAGCCCTTCTCTAATGTACTTTGCTTCTGTCTGTCCCTCCCACACACTCTCTAGTGGATGTGGAGGTGTACACCTGCTCAGCAGCAGCTTGTGTATTGTAAGTGATGGTCATGTTCGGGTGATGGCCTCTGCACCTATTGCAGTCCTCCTCTAGCTGATTGCATGTGGAACAGCTGCGATGATGTTCACATAGCCATTCGCATGAAAAACACAGTACAATATCTAGGAACATCATGTTGGTGTTTGCCCATGACAGTCGCTGTGAGTGGTACCTGGATCTGGTGTTTGGTAAACGGCATCACAGATGATATCTGGATGTTCCTCAAACAACATACACAGTGGGAAATAACCTAAAGATAGGAGCATGTAAGTGCAGCTATGTTTCATTGAGACAACTGCCTGTTTAACAAGGTGTATGTGGTAATGGCTTTTCTGCATGTTTTAAAACTGACAAGACAGTGCTCTGTTTGTGGAGCCCCATCTGTAGGGCCATCTATGGACTGATCAGTGTGTGGAACCATTTGTTTCCTGTGTTACTCACTGAACACACATCTATGAACAGCAGGAGCATAGTGTGAGGACTGCAGCCAGTACATGGTGATAGTGATGAGTTACTGCCATCGCATCCCTGACTGGAAATATGCCACATGAAACAGTGGTATGACAGAGACTGTCTGGGGTTCTCAGTGACATGCCAATAGTGGGCCACTGTTCATAGCTACAGTCACAAGTCTTCTACACATTGTACAGATGTCATGCAGTATATATGCATCTATTGTGCTCTCTCTGCAAATGTATACCATCTGTTGTGTTGGGTTGATGGTCATATCTATGCATGCAGTTGTAAGTAATCCTGAATGCTGTTGACTATTACTAAGCCATATCTGTGCTTAAACTGCATAACCATAGGCTGTATGGGTTTGGAGGTCCCGGCAGAACCTCCTGTCCCATTTCAGCTGGCTATGGCACTGGGCACCAGCACATCTGGGGCCAGCCTTGGACCTCCACCTCTGTTGGCTCTGCACCACCTTCTGGTGGTACCGCCACTGAGGATGGGGCTTGTCCCCCCTGGGAGCAGGTCCAGACAGGGACATGTCCGCTGTCATACAGTCACGGACGTGGTGCGTAGGGGCTCAATAAGGGGTTTCAAGGCCAGGTACGCCAGCTCAAGGGCAGAGTGTCACATTTGCAGGGTGAGGCTGCCCCTCCTAGACAGGAATGAACACCCCTCCCTGTCTGATCTGCATCCCCTCACATGTGTCATATACTGACTGTGTATGCTGTCTTGTCTGTCATCCTACTCTATCTATCCTCCACGAGCATACCTACTCTCCTTCCCCCACATCTCACTCTCACCCTACGGAAATGAAAGGCCAATCGGTTTCTAGAACAACATTTGCACCATACATAGCTGTCCATTTCACACATGTGTCCACTGGACACATGTAACCCTTTTAATATGCATCACAACATACTCCATTTGTCCTCACCCCTATCTCTTAGGTGCACGATCCTAGTATGCACATGACTCCTAAATGTTCCAGGTACACGTGATGTGGATGACCCTATTGTATACACAACATTACAAGTCCCTCTATGGTTACCCCATTTACCTTTATCATGATGATGATGATGTTGCACACAGCACCTTGCAAGAGTACTGTTCTCACATAATGATTGGACAGGAACTGTTGTCTTAATGCAAATAACATGCTCAGAGTGATGTATATGGCCAATGTACAAATGTTTGTGTGTATGACTGACACATGTCTGTCTGTGGGAGTCTTGATATTACATAGGACGGCACCACTACATAATACAGGCATTGCTCGGGTTTCCATTTTCATTCCTTTGTAATGCTTTGTTGTCACATGGGATGTTCCTGAAATATCTATATATATGTATGTATCTATATGCTGGACATAAACACTCGCACATACATCTTCATGATGAAATACATTTCCTATACTGTTGAATTACTACGCTGGATGATATGTTTGTGATAAGGTCCAATGTCTGTATATCTGCCATGGCTTAGTAGTAAATCACAATAGCTGTGTGTGCAGGGTCCTGGTTTTGAGCCTTGCAGAGGCCATTTATTTTGTTGCTGGGCAGAGCAAGGCCATTGGATACGGTGTGATAAAGGCACATTAAAGCAGTTGTGAGCGGGTGTGCATGGGTTTGCGCGGTGCTAAGCAATGATAACCTCTGGTTACAGTTTCTTACACTCAGTTAGCCTCTACATTGCTTTACCAGTGTAATACTCGTATACTGGCAGCCAAACAGGCTTACACCCGCTTGCTCCCACACTTGCAAGTGCACTGCATTTGGTGTTTGCATCTGACACTCATGCCCCTGCGTGGGAATGAGGACTACGATATTACCTTGTGATGCCTATTACATAGGATTACATGCCTACAGTATCGGGAATGGCTGCCCATTAGACAACAGCAAGCCATTTCACTGTACGGAATCCACGGCCTGTCCAGAGTTTGATTCATATTATTGGTGTGTTCCTCTTGCAATCTGCACCCATCTGGCTAATACATGGGAACTGACACTCTTCAATACAAACAAGTAATTGGGTTTTGGAACCCACATCCTTCAGCCGAGTCATGCTACTGCATACCTAATATTCTATCATCTTTCTAAGGTTGTTAGTGGAATATGTGCTTTCTGTCCCTATCAGACCTCTCATACGATTGGGGAACTATACAAACTGAATCAGGGACACGGCATAACAACATCAGGGACACATTTAAATTATTCATGCTATTAACCTGACATATTGACAGACTCAGAGCATATGAATACATACACATTTTCTGAGGTAAATGATGTTTATAACTCTTAATTGTTGTCATCATTCATTACGTGTAATTCACCACATTTCCTCCAAATGTCACTAGTTTTAGGAGGGATTAAGTGGGGCAGAGTTAGAAATTGAGTCGAAATCTGGGACGTCCCTGGAAATCGGGGACAGTTCAGAGGTATGGTCCCTATTTGTTCCACCAATGGTTTATGTCCTGTCCAGTGGATGTGCTCTTAGGGGTTCAGTTGACATATGGGTGTCAGCTATGGCCATTTCGGAATATTACTTACATCCCCGGGCCAGTCCTAATATGACTGCACCAGTCAACATCTGCATGCCTAGGCCCATAATTGCATACCCATAGTTACCCCACCTGACACTCCTCTACAGCACTCATCCTTACTCTGGGTGCAGATGGGGTATAAACACACCACTACACACTGCCCACTCCCCTCATGTCAGGATACATGTCGTACATTGTGTCAACCCATGGGTTGCCAGGCTTGCATGACCTACTGGTCCATGTACATCTACAGGCTGGTTTGATAAGTCATTACCTGGACTGCCTCCGATCATTAATATTTAGTGTCCCACAAGGGACATCAATGTCTATGCTTCAAGATTAGACCTGGCAGGTCTCTCCCACTGGTAGTATCCTGCCAGTGGTCTGGGAAACAGTGGTGTGTTTACCTTTATTGTGTGTCTGTATGTCTAACTGGCCTAGCTGGGGGTTGGGGGGGGGGTTGATGCTTCATTTTACACGTTTGTTTATTGAATCCCACACCCCCATATGCACGGCCTGTGAACATATGTTACTTGTAACTGCTGTATCATATTCTAGCTATATACATGTGTATATTTACAGTCACATATATATATATATATATATATATATATATATATATCTATTTACATTACTATACACAGATACATCTGTATATGTATGCATACATGTATATTTATATTTTGCTGTACATATATATATATATATATATATATATATATATATATATATATCTCACAACATATGAGTCTATGGGTGTCTGCATATGTATATATTTATATGTGGGTATGTATCCGTATTCTGTCTCTGTATGTACACATTTGTACTACGGAGAGGGAGGGGCTTATCTCTATGTCACTATGGGTAGATATACACACATATACCTCTACATATATACATCTACAAATGGTTATTCCGTTCCTTGCCATATAGATTACACTTTGCTGCATTGGGACTCATAGTGTGTGTGGGTGCTGATTGGATGACCCCTCTGCCCAATGAACACATTTGCTTACATCCCTAGGGCTGTCCATACAGACCCACATCAGCCAACACCTGCACACCTAGACCCATAAGTAGCTACCCATAGTTCCCACACCCGCACCTCCTCAACAGCACCCATCCTTACTCTGGGTACTGGTCTGTTCTGGACACACCACTACACGCTGCCCACTCTCCACTTCATGGGACCCATTTCATACAATTGTCTCAGCCCATGGGTCATCATGGTTTCCCACCCTTGTATTCTGAGTATGTATACAACTCAGCCAGAATGGCCGGTCTATCACCTTCTTTTGGTCTTGGCAATTGTTAGGGTGTCCCGCAAGGGACGCTCCAGTCTGTGTTCCAAGATTAGAATTCACGAGTGCACTGTGTACCGCCCAGGTTGTAGCCTGCCTGTGGTTTGGGGAGCTGTAGACTCTTTACATTGTTTGTGTATATGTTTCCCGTGTCCGGCTTGGGGTGGGGGGTGGGGGGATGGAAGGTCATGCTACGTGTTTCATGTTTCTTGCTTGGTCTCCTCACTTCGATTGGCATAGCCTGTGAACATATGTCATTCTTGTGTGCTGTTTCCTATCATAGCTGTATATCTGTGTATATCTACGCGCGCACACACACACACACACACACACACACACACACACACATATATATATATATATATATATATATATATCTGTATATATGGTTCCCCTTCACAATCTCGAATTACTGAATGCTCGAAATTCAGTAACTCGAGACTGTAAAGTCGAAAACCCATAAGCGCAAATCTGCATAAGCGCAAATTCAAATATTTCGAATTTGCGCTTATGCATGTCAGCTACGGGATGGGAAGTGTGTGAGTTGAGATGTTTTACGGAAGTGAAGGTAAGTGAGTGTATGTGTGTGTTTTGTAAGTTGTGTGTGTGGGTTAGGGTAGGGAGGTGGAAGTATGAGTGTGAGTGTTGTGGGGTATATGGGGGGAGCAGGGGAGTTTGCCCCCCTGCGTGCATGCAGTGTAGTGCTTGTAGTTTATGTGATGTGGGTTGCATGGTGTGCATGTTGTGGGGTGCATGTGTTCTGTATGTTCAGGATTTTTTTATTTTCGTGCTTGTGGGTTTTGGGATTTTTGTTGTTTCGACTTTACAGTCTCGAGTTACTGAATTTCGAGCATTCAGTAATTCGAGATTGTGAAGGGGAACCGCATATATACATACACATATATACACACACATATATACATATATATATATATATATATATATATATATATATATATATATATATATATATATATGTGTATGTCTGCAAACATATATATATATATATATATATATAGTTTTATATATATATATATATATATATATATATATATATATATATATATATAGTTTTATATATATATATATATATGTGTGTGTGTGTGTGTGTGTCTGTAAAGCAATACATACCCTGTACAATTGCACTTACACATGCTTACTGGTGTTTATATATGCTTGACCTGCTTACTAGTGCCTTATTCTTTATGACACTGACACTTCACTCCAGTTAACTTTTAATTGATATTTTGCAGGTTATACAGCACACAGATGTTGCAATATGTTCATGTATAGATTACCGATGGTAAATGGTATGTGATACAGTGGGATTCGGTAGGGGAATGTCTGCTTGTTAGGGGGTTGCTCTAACCAATACACTATTGCTGTGCTGCTTCATTTGCATATATACCCATATATTCATGGCTCCTGGTTCCCCAAACTCACACCCCAATGCCTCCCTAACACTGCTGTCATCCATTCTCCAGTCAGATTTGTGGTGTATCCACACCACTACACATTGGCCACTCCCTACTCCTATAGACTCATCCCATCAGTTAACTCACTCCACGCATCCTCAGAACTCCCAAATGTTTAGTCCACAAACATTGGTGACGTGAGTGACCAAATGAATACTATTCGCAATTTTTGGGTTGTCCCACATGGGACACACATGTGTTTATGTCAAGCTTAGACTTTATACTTCATTACATCCTTACTCCCGTTAACATGACACTACAATAAATTAATATGTATGACTATGTGGTAACGCACACATTACACATGAGAGTCTAATTATGTATGCGTTTGGCGTATTTATTTTACAAATAGACCGGTTTAGTAATTGGCGTTGCCGTAGCAGGCAGATTACAGGAATGATTCCATGTGTGGGGAAGTCCTCACCTTTGATTATTTTCAGCACAGCACTGACTTTCGACATTGTACACACTTCTGCGTTTTAGAAGTTTTGTCCCATCCCTCTTCTGCACAACCTATTATTCTATCTACTGTCGAGGTTTGTAAGGGCACATTCATGTTATTTATGTCTGCAAATGGAATGAATGTGTTACAGAGAATGTACTTCTACATATTGATGTCTGCATGTGTGTATGCATATATACCTATAACGAACTCGCTCACCTTCACGGGGCGGTCCAATAAGAACCAGCCCATCCAACCCTGGCACACCTGGCTCCATATTTTCATACCCATAGTTTCTCCACCCACCCGTGTTCAAAATACACGCATACCATCTATTGTTCACTTGTTATTGGAGCCATGACACACCTTCACACATTGCCCTCTCAAGAGTGTTAGGGGCCCTACACGTATGTTATCCCAACCCATGTATTCTCAGGCTCTCCCACCATTTAGTCCTTGAACATACCTGCCCTTGCTTGTGTAATGGTCGGAAGGCCAAATGGTCTATCAATTTTTGGGTAGTCTCACCAGGGACTACCCTCTGTGTGTAAAGTAGACCTAGAAAATCAACAATGTTACTCCCACTGGTAATATCCTGCCTGTGGTGTGAGTAGCAGTGCTTTGCTCACTCCTGCCCAGCTGGATATGACATACGCTGACAGCGCTATATAATTTTGGGGTTGCTGTTGATTCCCTTCTCATTCCTTTTGTATGCTTTATTGTTACATCATTCTTTCTTCATAGATATATATGTGTATATATATATATATATATATATATATATATATATATATATATATATATATATATATATATAATATATCTGTATATACTTACATACATTTCCTATGCTGGGCACTGCATAGACCCACGCAATTGCACTCAGACTTGCTTACTTGTACTTATATATGTTTACTACTGCTTATTTGTGCTTATGCCTGCTTACTAGTACCTTATTCATTATGACCGTGCCACTTTGCTTGAATTATATTTAAGTTAAATATCTCATGTGATACTCTTATGTATGTTTACGGCAAAATGACATTCATTCCACATGGAAAATGATATGTACTATTGTTGTGCTCGAACCGTGACTGGCTGTTTGATAGGCGGATGCTCTAAACACTACACTATTGACACGTTGATTCCGCATGTTTTTCTCTATTTGAATAAATATGATGTGTAAGCTACGCTCGGCGGAGGGCGTTAACACTCAGACATGCTGTGCTTTGCTTACACCTTCGCTATTGCTGCAATTCGAATGTATAATAGGGACAGGGAATCTAATTGTGACAGTTCTAGGGACAGGGCTCTACATTCCACTACGTGCTTGTGTGTTTACTACTTTGATTTTATTTCCCTGTTCATGGATATTCTTGTATGCTTAGCAGACATTTCGGTATCCACGGACACTGACTTACTGACTTACTACTGGGGCCGGGCTCTACTAGTAGGCATAGTAGGTTTTGCAAGTGTTGGGGCATGTTTATGCCTCCGTAGAGCACTTGTACATGCCCCCTGTACTCGCACACGTTTCCTGTGCACGTCGAGGGTGCAGCGGCACACCCTCATACATATTCATATGGTGCTGCTGTGTCATCTGTAGTGAGGACGCTCAGCACAAGGCTAAACCGTCCTTGCGCCGAGCTTCTTGAATCCTGGGGAAGATGTATAAGGGCATTCGGAAGTACTAAAATTGGCACAACCAAATTATTGTTCTATCACTACTCTGTTAACACTCAAATTTGCTATTTCTTCTAATACTTCTTTCTTCAATATTCCTTAAATTGTTCCTACCTTTCTTATACACTGTTCTTCGATCTGTAAAGTCTCAATACAAGGCTTGTAAATTTAATGTTTCTGAATATCAGTACAGATTTTATTATGTCACAAATATGTAAGGCAGCAAGCATGGCTTGGGTACAAACATATTTTAATAAAACAATGTAATGCCCCAAATTTTATTATACTGATATTATACAATGCATTCCTTGAAACTGCATTACAAAAAATGTTTTTGTACATATTGATTGCTTTAAATATGATATGTTGGAGCTTTTCTTCCTGGGCCTCCACTGAAAAAGGACATCTGTGTCCAGTTGGACTCTCCCAGTAAACACATATAAATATGACCATTTTTAATAATTCAATGAAACCTCAGGAATTGTGGGAAAAGTCTTTCTTTGGTAGTTTATACTATTTAAGTTGTACTACATCAAGTATTTAAAGCAGATAATCGATAATCACCATCTTTCAAATACAAGCTTTGCAATAACAGTACAAAATCTGTAGCCTTATATATATATATATATATATATATATATATATATATATATATATATATCTATATATATATATATAGGGTTCCCATCAGCATCTTAAGCAGTGACAATATCAAATCCGACATTGTCGCCTCAAGAATGCCGATAGTGCAGAACATCAAAGGGGTAAATGGAAATCTCCGTAAGGGGAGATTTCCATTTACTTCAATGTAGTGCAGTGTCGGAGGTGGTATATTTAAGTAGCAGGGGGTGTGGGAGGTGCAAGGGGGCTTGCCCCCTTGCCTATACCCTTTAGTTTTTTGTTTTGTTTTTTTTTGTATCGGCATTCGAAAATTGAATAGTTCGATCATGTCAGTTCGACATTTAGTGATTCGAAATATTAAATTTTTGAAATGCTGATATAGACCATATATATATAAATATATAAAGCTCACCTGACTGAAATCTCACTTGGTCGAATTTCATTTGGTCGAAAATGGAATATTGCCCTTTCCCCACTGCAGTGCAACCCTGGAGTGAGAATATTAAATAAGGGGGGGTGTAGGGGCACAGCCCCCCACATTGGGGGTGTGGGGGGCGTAGCCCCCACATAATTTTAATGTATTCACTGTTATATGAAGGTATATCCATTAAAATGTATTGATATATATATCTTTAGTAAAAACTATTGGCATAATGTGGGGGGCTGTGCCCCCACACCCCCCCTTATTTAATATTCTCACTCCAGGGTTGCACTGCAGTGGGGCAGGGGCTATATTCCATTTTTGACAAAATGAAATTCGACCAAGTGAGCTTTCAGTCAAGTGAGCTTTCAGTGATGTTTGCTGCCTGGAATAATTTTCGAGTAAATGAAATTCGGCCAAGTAAAGGGTTCCCATATTTATATATACATATATGTATATATACATATATGTATATATATATATATATATATATATATATATATATATATATATATATATATACACACACACACACATACATAATTACAAAGTGTTTTCTGAATTATAAACAATAGCCAGAATTGTAGTTTGTTTGATAAGAAAGGATACTGTAAACCATGGATACTGTAAACCATGGTCTATAGAATATCTTCAAAGGTGTGTACCACATAAAAATAATATTAACGTAAGAGTTAATGTATTCCATATGAGCTTTTACTTGATGCTTTCATGTCCATTAACATTATGCCATGCTGAAATCCAATAGATTTATTTCAAACAGAAAAATAACCTTATAAGATCATGCTATTCTTATGTTGAAGAGATCTGTGTGCCTCTGTGATCCTTATTTAGAGACATATTTTTCTAGAATGGTCACCATTGGAAAACTGGTCTATCAGAAGAGAGACAGACAAAAACATTATCTGAAAAATGACCCTCTTAATAGCTTTTTCAAAGAATGAGAAAGTGTTAGACAGGAAATTCATATTGGTTTCCTTCCTTGGAGTTAGGATTGGTGGTGGGGTCACCAGTCATGTGACCAACAAAATCCTATTTGGTTCAACCTAAAGAAAGTTGCATGAGCAAACTACCTGTAAGACAAAGCATGGGTCTTGTGTGATGCCAGTTAAGTGGCAATCAGAATCAGAACAGATTACAACAAACTAGATATCACCAACGGAAACTGATTTTTTGGGATACGTAATGCCACCTGAAAGCCAGAAAGGAGCAACAACGTTTATATGAAGTTGATAATTACCATCTAGAATTTAATGGTATTACCTCAGCCTGGAGTATTGATTTTGGAATTGTTTATCTCAGTCAGGCATAGTCTGTTACCTACTCTGAAACTGTTCCTTGGAAGAGTGTCCCTCTTTCTTTAGTGACCATTGTTTTGATATTATTTCTTTATGTGGTGAAAGGCCAAACCTGACTACAAGTACAGCAGATTACGAAGTGTAAAAATAAAATATTATAGTAAAAAAAGTAAAATAGTCAACTTCCACTTCTTTCTAAGTTGGTAAAAGCAGATCAGGCAAGCAGACTGTAATGATACACTTCAGTACTAGCTCAGTTTTCTTGCTATCCTTGTAAATTAAGTGTTACCAAAGCGTGACAAAACAGGTCAAAGGACAACTAGCTGGGTCTCAACCTCCTATTTAAAGCAGGAATATATAATGTTCAAAATACAGAATATAGGCTTAGTTTAGTACAACACTGCATCATATGTAATATGCAAATAAGGCAAAAGCAGATTTTCTGAAACAAAGAAAAGCAACTTCAATTCAAAATCCAGAACCTTCTGGCATGAGACTAACAGTTTAGTCTTGAGAATAAGAAAACAAAATCTAATTGGCCATACAAGGCCATACAAGGCCATGTCAAACCCAGATTTGATGAATATGCTTCACCTCAAAAAATCTAGATCCGTCAGAGCCACAAGGGCGGGAGACTTAAACCTCGACACGGCTATTAATAGGACGTGCTGGAGGGATAGATTCATCACCCAAAGACTCCCTATGCTGTGGAATAAAATCCCGGTATATGTGAGGCAGAGCACCTTGCTGGCCTTGTTCAAGAGAAATCTTGACCAATGGATGGGAGATCGCAGATATACCCCAGGGATTACCTCAGTGTCACTGCTCAACAGAGGCACAGCAAAATAATGGGTATAGTTCCCCATACTAAAGGGGTGGCGTAAGCCACAAAACTATGGGCTAGGCTTGTAAATGCCCTCGGGCAGATAGCCTAGTATGAACCTATGAACCTATAATAATCACAACTATTGCAAAATGTGCACACAGTAACGCTGACCTCATATTTACTCTCCCAACAATTGCTTCAGCTATGTTTTCATATTAGGAAAAAAGTAATCTGCCAGATGAGGTAAGCTACCACGTTGCCTATAGACCTATCTATTGTTTTGGCCTTACCCTCATATTCTAATGCTATAAAATCATTATTTCAGAATTTAGTCTTTATCTGAAAGATGTACCGGATAAGGATGATCAAGATAAGATGGGTTGTATCCCAAAAGTTTTCAAAGCTTGTGGCATCTTTATTACAATTCCTGCCATGCTTATTATAAATACAGCTCTTACTGCAGGTTCAAGACCTGTGCAAGACACCCATCTTCATTCTGCTTTCTAACATGGACCAAAAAATAAATCAGCATCACACAAACCTATATATAATCTTATCTTTTCTTTCAGAAGTTCAAGGAAGAGCCATGTCCATTCATCTGGATGAGCACTGGAAGGACAATGGACTCCTTTGTAAATAATCAGCATGAGTTCCTCAAGGGTCACAGTACTAAAATTTCATTTTTGTCCCTTAGCATGATATTTATAAAGTTAGGGAGACTTGATACCTCATTGGTGACATTTCTAAACACAGCAAGTGCTGCTTAAGGCGTGGGTTTTTACATAATGTCTAAGGTCTTTGCATCACAGGTACAGGATTTGATTGTGACATCGGACTGTTGGCTAGACTTAAAATAAAGCTTCAGGGCAGTTAGCCTAGTATTCGCCTCTGAACATATTAGCAAAGATTCCAAACAAAGTTAACATTATATGGTTTAAAAGTAAATAAAAAAATATAGTGAGTAGGCAGCTATTACACTAGACTAGAAGAAAATGTTGCATTTAGTAATCCAATTTATATCTCCCACTCTGCCAGCTATTACAGCAATTCAAAGTAGGCTCATTTCTTGAATCCCATTGTTTTACACTTTCCATTAAAACAACTTCTTGCTACCTCCATAATATTAAAACCTCATTTTCTTTGGCCTGGATATCTGGCTATCTGATCCTTGCATACTCTGACAAGTATAAACCTCTGTTAAGATTTAATGCATCTATCTGAATTGATCAAATAGTTTGGAGTGCACATTAAATTAAAAAGCAGGGTTCTTCATAACCCACATGTGACAAAATCAAGAGCATATGTCATTGTTTCGCTGTTGGAAGCACTATGAAACTGTCCTCTTTTTCAAGTATCTGGGAGTTTGGCTAGATTATTTTGTGACATTTTCACATCATGTTCAGAATCCCTTTGCAGTCTGCAGGAAGTTTTAAGAATTGTACAGGAAGTAGCACAATTTCTGATTAAGAAGAACACTTGGTATAATCATACTTTTTCTACCTTTAGAATATGCACTCTGTATCACTGTAACAAATTTTGTTTCTAAATTCCTCCAACTACATACTTGGATATATTAGGCTATATATTGATAGGCTATTGTTTAAGTGAGTGTCTTTGCCTTACAACTGGAAAGGCTAGATGGGTATCTATCAGCAGTCCTATAATTATGATAACATGTACCTTCATTTTTCAGCTAATGAAGCTAGGTCACCTAAGTTATTTCTACTTTTTGAATTGAAATCTGTGATTTTCTTTTTATTTATTTATTTTTTTTTTTTTGTTAAGATCCTTTCACTACTCCAATATTTTCCTGTTTTGAATATTGTGCACTACCACTGTATGTACTACAGAAAAGCTTTTTTGACCTACAGAGATGAAATCTGGAATTCATTTTTAGATTTTTCCTGACATTTCTTTAATATTGGTAAATTTGCTTTCAGATCAGAATTCCTCTTGTTAACTAAAGAAATAGTTACTCCAAACCTGAATTCACTTAAGTTATTGCTTCAGTGGTCACTGTTGTGCATGTTAATCCTTTGTTTGCTTGTTACTATTGTATGGTGTTAGGGCCACGAGTCAAAAACAATGAACTGTAGTAAGCAGTGAATGCAAGCTAATTGTTAAATAATACCATCACTTTGCTCAGTGCCCCATTGCTTTTAACTCTTTATGCAGTCATTGTTATGTACATTATTGTTGCATTTTCACTTCAGCTTCATTTACTATAGCATGGTCATGGCTGAAAATGAGTCCTTGTATTCCAGTACCCTACTTGTTAAAATAAGTAAGTAAATAAATCAGCAAGTAATCAAAGACATAAATAAATAAATAAATAAATAAATAAATAATCAAATAAATAAATAGCTACTCCAGGTGAAACCAATTAGAAATCACATCACCCTTGAACAGAATTACAAACATAGGAAAATTACTAGGCAAGTGATGATAGAGACATACTTTAAAGTGCTTGCCACCATTTTGAAGCACATACTGGTGCTTTCCTCTCAAATTCAGTCATGAAGACTAGCCTTAAAATTAAAGCAGTACTTTGTTTGAACTCTAGTGATAACTTCTTCCATAGGGTGGAATACATTGAGGTAGGAACCTTCCCCTCCAGTCTTCATTACTTGCTGCTGTAGATTTAAGTCCCTAAATTGAGTGTTAGTGCTTGTACAGACATTTTTTTAAATAATAGGAGAACAAGTATGATTATGATCTTTCATAGCCTGAAGTGAGTCTTGGCCATTACTGAGAAGCTGGCTGGCTACAAAGTACAAGGATTGTCATAATAATTTGTCAGGACAGTAGAAGGATTTAAGGCCTTTAATTTTACTGGATAAAAATCTCTGGGGCATTTTTAATTAAGGGATATGCTTGGATTTTTACATATCAAAGGAAGTTATATATATATCTAATGACTGGTCTGAAAAGGGAAGAGTATTGTGGTAAGACAACTTATATGAAATACAAAGATATTCCCTAAGAAACTATCTGGGCCAGACAGAAAGTTGTTTTGGGTATCGTAGAAATATCATTGTCAAATGAGAGACAGTAGTCCATATTTAGTTGCTTTTTTTCTACTCTGTTAACAAGAATTGCTCAAATAAACTCAGCAGGAGGCCCTTTTCAGCAGACTCCTAGGGAGAAGAGCTCACAACAATAAGCAAAGAAATTATACTCAGTGCACTGACAAAAAATTACAAAAGAGACACTGAGATAAGTTATTAATCAAGGCATTGTTGACATGAGATGATACTGAGTTTTGTTTGATTGGAAACTATCAGGTGTCATAAATGATGACAGAAAAAGGTCACCAGATACAGTATGGAATGGGAAAATGGAAATATTTTAGTAACCTGGAATGAAACACTAAAGGCGGAGGTGTGTCCATATTCATTAAGGATATTGACACCTCTAGGCTAGTTGCTCAGCATAATGCATCCGAGATTATCCAAGTGCAACTAACTCTGGGCAAGACTGCAATCCAAATTGTAGCTTGCTACAGATCCCCCACCATGCCCCAGGATTCCCACTCCTCATTTCTTGATACACTGGAAAATATCAGGGTACAACCTAACACCCTAATAATGGGCGATTTCAGCTACACCACCATTAACTGGAAAAAACTACTCATGTACCAACTCTTGTACTCAACGTTTTCTGGAATTCATAAATTCCAACACCTTGGATCAACCTATCCACACCCCCACCAGAGGCAGCAATATCCTAGACCTGGTCATTACCAACATGGACAACCAGTGTTCCACACCAGAGGTCAATTCCTCGTTGGTCAGATCTGACCACATGCTAATCACCCTAGACATCCACATTCCACCCCACCCCCCATTAGGGAAACCACCGTAAAAAAATTTCTCCAAGCCAACTTCACGCTTCTTAAGACAGAAGTGACAAACTTCACGACACCCATGCTGATGGACAATAAAGGTACGACTGCTGAATACTATTCAAATGCACATTATAAGCACTTACATAAGTGCATGGATCATGCAATCCCTAACAGAACCAAGATGCTATCCTCCAAAAAAAGAAAGCCAATCTGGTGGTCCTCTGCCATAAACAAACTCTACAACAGAAGAAAGAAACTGCTGAAAAAAAGAGTAAAATCCCATGATTGGAGGAACTCCATGGTCAGCCTCAGTAAGAAGCTGAGATCCCTCATAAAATCCTCCAAAGCTAGTTACGAAAACAAAATCACCACTGATTGTAAAGACAACCACAAAGTATTCTATAGCTTTGTCAAAAATCTCAATGGCAACACTCAGATCTGCTCTGAGTTACAGCACAATGGCACTAAATATACATAACCAACTGATATTGCCAACATCCTGGCAGATAGGTTCAGTGTTAACTTTAACCCTCTCACTCCCCCTAAAGGGCCCATCTCTATACCGGAAGAATGCAAAGTTCCTGTAATCATGGCTGCACAAGTAAAACATACACACTTTCCAAAGCCAAGAACACAGCATCCATGGGACCTGACAACATCCCAGGTTGCATTCTACATGAACTACAGACTGAACTGGCACCCTAAGTACCATGTTCAATCATAGCCTCATCTCAGGCTTTGTGCCCACTGAATGGTGCACAGCAATGGTTATTCCACTCCACAAAGGGGGAGCCACCATGGTCCCTGGGAACTACTGCCCCATTAGCCTGACTAGCCCGGTCTGCAAGGCTATGGAATGTATCATCATGGAACTTATAAACAATGACACTGGTAATCTTCAAACTCTGGACTCTACCCAGTTCCGGTTTGTAAAAGGCAGATTATGTCTCCTAAACCTGATAGACTTCTTTGAAGCGCTCACCAAAGCCGTAGATGAGGGTAAGGTGGTTCACACCACCTATCTAGATCTCGCCAAGGCTTTCATCACCATCCCCCACTCTGGAATTATAGATAAACTCACTAAACTAGGTATAAATCCCTATGTCACAAGATGGGTTGTCAACTGGTTCACTGACAAAACCCTCACTGTGAAAGTAGCAGACTCCAAATCCAACTTCAGACCAGTGACACGTGGAGTACCACAGGGTTCAGTCGTGGGTCCTCTCCTGGTTGGTATCTACTTCTCTGAAGTACAGGCTAACACAGAAGGTCTTTGGCTAACAAAGTTCACAGATGACTGCAAACTAGGAGCCATAATCAAAACTCTTACTGATGTTGACATCCTACAAAAGGGCCTCACTGAGACAGATGCCTGGTGTCAAAGCCATGGCCTCATGATCAATGCCAAAAAGTGCATTGTCATCCCTCTTGGTAAAAACTCTGTACCCGTGAACTACCACATAGGTGGTAGTGTACTTAACACCAAAAATGTGATAAGAGACCTTGGGACACAGGTGGACAGTAGTCTCCTTTGATAATTACATCACCACAGTAGTCATAAATCCTTCTACGTGAAACACCTCATCACAAAAGGTTTCTCATCCAGGAAAAAATAGGTCATTGTTCCCATCTACTCATCACTCATTAGAAAATAATTTTCTTGGATGACAAAAGCCATGGTATCATTTGGCTAGGCTTATATAGGCCCTAGGGCTAATAGCCTATTACCTACCTATGAACCTATAACATTTTTAGTGGGAACCATAATGAGAATGTCTAAGAACTTTAAGAGGATTGTATATGTATCTGTATAATAAATCAGTAAATTTGAACATGAGTACCCAGGTTTCTTATGATAACATCTATCTGAAGAGAAGTACCATTTATAACATATGAGATGAGAGCAGCTTTTTGCTAAATGCTACTATGCTGAATTTTTTGTATTTTGCCTGAACATGTTTTTAGTCCTCCAGGAATTTGCATATGCCAGGCCTTATCAGAGCTGTTCATTATCAGTGGATGAGTGGATAATAGAGCTCAGCTTGTAGTCATCATCTAACTTGGTCAACCACTTTGTGAGGTACTCATTTGGATGTCTGCAAAATAAATGCCAAACAAGGAAGGGCCCAGCACTGACCTCTGTGGTTACACATTAGTTACAATTTTACCTTCAGAGAGTGTACCAGCAACTTTGAAAAGATGGGATCTGTTGGCTAGCCAATTTGTAATCCAGTAGACAATGTAGGGGTCTACATTAAGATGATAAGCAATGGCACAGTCCCCCACCAGGCAGTAGACAAGTATCCAATGTTGTAGTTAGTAGGCTATCCACATAGGCAGATAAAATCCATGGTTGAATTCTATTAAACAACAAAGTCAAGCATGATATTATAACACACCAAGTGCTTTCATCCCTGACTGTGTTAAATGGGACTTCATCAGAGTGTAATGCATATGACACTAGGTACAATTTTGTACTAACATCTAAACAAGAACTAATTTAAAACTCTGCACAAACTAGGCAATTAACTTAAAGTGGTACCATTGAATCTAAAAGAATGTATACAAATTATACAAATATGTATACCAAAATCTTGAATGTTGAAAATGAAGCCACTTACAATGAAGTAATATAAGAACTATTCTTATATTTGTAGAATGTGACACTTTACCTATCTTATTTGTGATACAATTTTTACCGACACGTTTATTTTAGTACTTCATCCACGCATTGTATTTTTATACCTAATGTTAACTGAATGTGCAAGATTTTGTTTTACCCAAGTAACAAAGTACAAGGGGAATGGCAGTTGTCTTCATTTTCACAGGTGGACAATGGAGATATAAAAGCATGTTTTTTTCAAGGGAAGTGTGTGAGTCTGACTGATAAGGTGTAGCAAAAGAAAAAAGCATTTATGGATCAACTCATCATCAAATCATCTACTCATGACTTCAGCTGATGCTGATGATTTGGTGATGAGTTGATTTGATGATCAGTTGATGAGCTGATATTTTGAAAATCTGCTTTGGGAGGGTTAATGTGTAGAACTACCAGGTTCTATGGGAGTGTGGAATGTGGCAGTGGCTGAGCAGCAAACTGTTGTGGTAACATGTAGGATGCAAACACTATTCACATTATAGTTGTTGTCTAACATAGGGTGACAAGGATCTGTGCTTTTTATTACATGTAGGTTCATAGATTAGTACTAAGCTAACTGCCCTTGTGAGCCATTTTTAGCCTAGCCAATTATCCCTTGTGAGACTCAAACCCTGCATCTTGTGTTTGTAAGGCAAACACCTTAACCATTAGGCCACCCTCCCAACCCTATTTTGAATTTTAGACAGTAGGTATTCTCAGAGGGATAGATGACCACCATGTTTCACACCTTAAAGTTTCACTGAAAGCATAATAATCCAGTACCTCTGTTTCATTATTTTGCTATCCATCACGCAAATGAATTATCCATCAGTGCCCATCAATATACAGACGCTGAGACATGAAAATATTTTTGGGTGCCAATTCCCTGCCGAGTTCCCTGAGACATTTGAAAAAGAAAAAATTATGGCTAGAGAAGGTGAGGGTAGTGTTCCTTTTAAAACATAGAGGTGATGTAAGGAGTCTTAGGATCATAGGACTGTAGGAGATTACTAGACTATCGACCTGGAGAGCCTATCCATTTCATCCCAATGTAATACCATAAAAATGCTCATCAATACCCAAGATTGCATTTAGTAATGACTGCCCATGTCCAGGAGGGTTGTGGGTGCTATCCCTGGTAAGAGTTTACGTGCCCATCCATTCATCCAACTTCCTCTTGAACAGTGTCATAGAGGTGCTCTGTTTCACATGAACCTATTCCAAAGATGCACCAATCACTGGGAGAAAATTTGTCACTCCAGCATGTCCTTTTTAAGTTGCAGGCTACATTTAGGTCCCTGAAGTGGGTACCTCTAGTCATGTTTGATTTATGGGTATGCAGCAAGTTCATTAGGTTTGTGTCTGAGATTGGTCTGTAAGCCAGGCGTAAGTCTCCGCTAAGAACTCTCTATGATACAGGGTATAGTGACAGGGACTTTAGTCGGTCTGTGTAAGCACATGCTGGAGTCTCTTGATCTTCTTTGCTAGAAACCTATGAGGTCTCCCTAATTGCTGCTGGTGCATTGTACAATACATGCCGAACAGGCCATTATACTCAATTATGGTTTGGATTAGTGCCAAGTATACAGGAGTTATAACATCTTTTGATTTCGAGGCAATGCCTTTACTAATCAAGTGTGCTATGTAGAAAGGCTTCCTTACTACAGTAAACACATGGTGTTCAAAGTTAAGGTTACAGTCAACTTGTGAACCCAGATCCCTTACCACTTTCTGGATACTTAGGTTATTGCTGTTGATTCCATAGTGTGAAGGGGTATTGTTTATTCCAAAGGCAATGATAATGCATTTTTTTGCATTCACTTTGAGACCACAACTAAGACACCAGTCAATGCTCTGTGTAAGACCCTCCTGGAGTATACTGACGTAATTCGGGGATTCAATAATTGCACCCAGTTTGCAGTTCTCTGCTAACTTGGTCATCCACAACATTTTAATTTTGACCTGAACATCGGAGAAGTATATACCAAACAGCAGGAGCCCCAGCATTGACCCTTGTGGCACCCCGCTGGTTACAGGTCTGCTGGTTGATAGTGTGTGTCTGGTCTGTGAGACAGTTAATAATTCATCTTACAACAATCGGGTTTACATTCAGTTTGCTATGTTTATCAGTAATGCCTGGGTGTGGGATTGTGTCAAAAGCCTTTGCCAAGTCGAGGTATGCTGTGTGCACAGATTTGCCATAGTCAGTAGCCCTAGTCACAGTTTTGAAGAAATCCACCAGATTTAACAGGAAGGATCTGCTCTGATGAAGCCAAATTGGCTTGGATCTAGAGTTTGGAGTTCACGTTTGTCTTTATTTATGAGGTCCATAATGATATGTTCCATTGCCATATAGATGAGGCTGATTAGACTTATGGGTCTGTAATTCCCTGGATCTGTTGCTAGGCCACCTTTGTGGAGGGGAATAACTGTGCCATTCTCCATTCCACAGGATCAAAGCCAGTGGTTAGGCTAAGATTGAAAAGGGTACTTAATGTTAATATTGGTTCATGTTTTACCCTGTTTATAAAGACAGCCTGGGATGCTGTCTGGTCCCATAGATGCTGTGTTTTTTGCCTTGGACAAGGCTTTGATGACCTGCTCTTCAGATATGTAGGCTGGGAGGAGGTTTGGGGGAAGATTTGTGATAAGTTTGGAAGGGATAAGGGAGTTAAATTTTCACCAAGCCTACCCACTAGCAGGTTTGCTATCTCTGTGGGGGTCAATGTGTGTAATACCATTCACCACTAGTTCTGCACATGCTTGGGTCCTACCTTTTAGGCTACATAGGTAGCTGTAAAAGGCCTTATGGTTATCCTTGGCTGTGCTTGCTAAGTTTTTCTCAAAGAAGCCCTTAGAGGATTTGACAAGTTGTCTTATTTGCTTGTTGAGGCTGAGCTGGGTGCTTTTCCATTGTTGGGGCAATGCCTTTGTTTGCTTGGACGGCAATGTTTTGTATTTATTGTAAAGTTTGTTGATGCTGGATGTCCACCATGGCAGCTTGTTTTTACTTGTGCCTTTAGGTTTGGTTCTTTCTGGTACAGCTGAGTCTATACACTTGTGCAAGTGATTGTACAGAGCTTTAGTGTAAGCTTCAGTGTAGTAACTGCTTCCAGCTGGGGGTGGGGCTTGGAATGCATTTATACGAGAGTGTATCTCCAGTGACAAAAAAAAACTTACTTTCAGTCCACCCAACAAAAATACCTGAACAACCCACAAACGTTCTGGCAAAACATCAACTATCTCCTTGACCCTGGTAAAACCACCACCCCTGCTCCCTCCACTGGTATCACCTCTGAGCCCATAGCATCATAATTCAACTCCAATTTTATTAACTCTATCACTACCCTCCTAGACAACAAACAACTTCACCCACTAAATGTACCCCCCCCCCACTGATAATCAAACACTTTCTCCCTCAAACCCATTCAGACTATGTACATAAAAAACTCCTAAGTAAACTAAAACCTTGCTGTCTTGTGGCAGACCAACTACCCAATGAATTCCTGAAAATAGCTGCTCCATCCATAGCCTACCCCATATCCATCATAATCTATTACTCTATCTCTGAACACTATGTCCCTCACCTCTGGAAAATTTCTTATATCATTCCCCTTCACAAGGGTGGTCCCTCTAGAGTAATCTCAAATTATTAACCAATTGCCATCCTCTCTCCATAGTTAAAATCTTAGAAAAATGTATCCACCTACAGCTTCTAAATCACCTCACCACTAACAACCTGCTATCCCCCTCACAGCCCAGCTTCAGGCCCAAGTACAGTACTATCACTACCCTAATAACCTTCACAAATACTATTAAACACTTTAAAAATGAAGGACAATTGGTGTCTGCAATTTTTCCTAGATATGTCAAAAGGCTTTGACACTATATCTCATCAATTGCTACTCAACAAACTTGCAAATTACAATCTCAATTCATCATCCCTAACCTGGTTCCACAGCTACCTGTCAAACTGTCAACAGGCTGCTAAATGGGAAAACAATCTTTCTCCTGTTCTGCCTGTATATACTGGTGTACCCCAAGGATCAATACTTGGGCCCTTCCTTTTTATCATATTCACCAACAACCTAAACTCTGCCACCCAACATGCAACTGTCATCCAAAACGCTGATGACTCGCTTAGCTGCTCAGCCCTTCTCCCCAAGAACTTCAACTTCTTCTTCTTCTTCTCTCAGCTTTTTCCCAGTTAGGGATCGCCACACCGGATCACCTGTTCACTCATGACAAAAAATGCAAAAATCCTTCTTGGACATAGAAACATACCTCTCCAAGCATAAACTCATTCTAAACCAAATAAGACTAAGTTAATAATTTTCATTAACAAATCATCAAAGTTCGGCCATCTTCCCCTCTCTGTCTACTCCTCCAATAGAACAAAAATTGGCCTAACTAATCAGACCAAACTCCTAGCAGTTACAATTGATAACAAACTCAAATTTGATACACACCTCTCTATAACAATCAAAAAAGTCCATGCCAAACTAGGTACCCTCTACAGGACCAAACCTTACCTCACACAGCAAGCGAAGCTAGCCACTGCTAGAGCTCACTTACTATCCACCCTCCTCTGTTGTTCACATATTTTCATCAACCTCGCAAGACTGACCTAAATAATCTAGGATCCTGCTACCACAAAATTGCTAGGTTTGCAGCCAATCAACACCACAAAATACATCATTGCTGTTCTCTCCAGTACCTCAACTGGCTGGAACTTCCCAACCTGTTAACTCTAAACCAGCTTACCATTGTCCACAAAGTCTTACACAACCCCAACAACTGCCCTGCCCTTGCAAACTTGGTCTAACCCAATATTAGCTGCAGGTCCCTTAGATCCTCTGACAAATTACTGCTAAAAATTACCCAGTCACACAACTATCATGGTAACTACCTCTATTCCAGTAAAATAGCCAAGGTCTGGAACACTCTGTCCAAGCTCATCCAAACAAACGCTAACATCTCTTCTTTCAAAAAAAAGCCTAAAAGAATATCTCACCAGCAGATGGATCTGCACTTGTATTTCACCAGGGTAACACCTTCCTAATGTCTTCTCAACTCTGTACTCTCCTTCACCTCAAGCAACAACAAGCTGTTTGCTAGTAAAGTTTCTGATAAACGTAGTTGTACTGCTGTAAATTGCAATATAGTGTTCCTAGAACTATTTGTTTTTATATGGTATCTGATAATCGTACTTTTGGACTGTGACTTTTTAACTATTGTACTGTTGTACTGTGCTTTATTAACTACTGTGAGCTTAATAATTGTTTTGCTTGTAATTGTTAATTTGTCTGGAGCTTTTCTCCCCAGGTCTCCACTGAAAACCGGCTACTGGCCCAGTCAGACACTACCTGGTTAACAAATGTAAATAAATAAAATAACTAAATACCTTCACCTAGGATGGTATAGTTTGCCCTGTTGAAGTGTTTTTAGTCAGATTTTACCCTTTGTGAGTTCTGGTGTAGTGCCTCAAAAGTGAGTGATTGTGATCAGATTCAGCTAATGAGGGTCCACCAGTTGCTGCAATGCATCTGTTTCACATGTTAGTGAGGACCAAATCTGATATGTTTGTTCCCCTTGTTGGGTTATGAACAATTTGTTCCAGAGCATTTGAGCTAAAGTCAAGGATCTTTTGTGCTACTGAATTGGGGCTAGTGTAGGCTTCCCAATTGATGGTGGGATAATTGAAATCCCCATAACCAGATTGTCTGGTAATATTTGGATGTGTTTGGTCAAGTAGGCCTCATGCTCATCATGACCTATGCAGGGGTATCTATAACTGTCTATGACTTGAATGGAGGTCTTACCCACCGTAGCATGAACTTAGAGTAACTCCATGGAGTTGTCCAGTCTAACTAGATGGGACCTGAATTTATCTTACTATATACAAAAACACTGCCTCCTTTGGTTCTCAAACATTTGTTTTGTGGTCTGAAGGTGTGGAAGCCATTGTAGCCTTGCAAGGCTGGGATACTCTCTGAGGCCTTGAATCAGGTTTCTGTGACTGCACAGACATCTGCATCATCCAGTGATAAAAGTGCTTCCAGGGTATGCAGTGTTTGGTTTAAGCTGCTAGCGTCTAAATTAGCAGCATAATCATTATTTTGTTATGATCGGAAAATTTCACTTCGGTAAGTTTGTTTTTGAGACCTTGCCTAAACAAGTCACTAATGGGGGAGGCAATATCCTTTACCAGCAACTGAAAGCCTAGAGTTGCCAGGTACAAACCATCTTTGGCAAAGCCGTGAGGGCTGTTGACCATGGCTTACCAGGCTGACAGGAAATGGATCCTGTTTGAATGACACCAAAAACTAAGACAATTATTGAAATCAATCATTTTTTGTTGATACTGTGGCGTCATTCTAGGTATGGGTAGTATGCTGCTCAAGGCTAGGGATATACCTGCCTGGGAAACATACTCAGACAGCTCAATCGTGTCTTTCTTCATATAGCCCAATGAGGTAAGTCTCAGGTCATTCACTCCAACATGAACTATGACAGAGTCTTAATGCTGAGAGACCTGAGTACATGCATCATTTGATGAATCCTAAATCCAGACAGGCGGCTGACCATGACTTTCTCCTTGTCCAACATGGTGAGTGGGACATCTGTGCATCTCACTATTGAGTCTCTAATGACAAGAATATTTTTTTCAAGTGTTATGTCTTATGGGCTTAGTAGGTGAGACACTGGTGTTACTATGTGTCATGGGTGCTGTGGGAACTGTGTTAGTTATAGCAGTTTTGTGTTTTGGAGGTCTCTGGTATTTCAGTAAGTTCTTTAAGAGAACCACCATGTATGTTGGTTTTTGCTTTTTATGCATACTGAGTGTGTGTGTCAAGAATTTTCTGAGTATCATCCATAAGCATTACAGCTGTAGGTTCCTCCTGGAAGGCTATACTGGGCCACATGATAAGGCTGATACCTGGAATAATTTACCCAAAGCTGTCAGTCATGCTACTGGCATTTCATGCACAAAGGAACAGTGCCATCACAATTAACATGGCCTGAGTTGATGCAAGCCTGACCTCCTTGGCTAGTAGGAGTTTGAAGCTGGAGAGCAGTCACCATCTGAGAACTTAAGTACACCTTTTGTTAACTAAACAAGTAACCTACCGATGCATAACACCATTCAAGTTTTCCTAATACCATTTTTCTGTACTCCCACCTCCTACAAAGATTGAAATAATAGGGAGAAGAGCAGAAGCAGACTACAGCACCCAGGAAAGCTCAAGGTAAGTGAGCATGCATACTGCTGTACAAAATGTCTCTGTTTACATAGCAAACATCGTAACCATTACAAATAATTCTGCATAACATTTATACTGCAGTATCATATCTGTTACTACTGGCATAGCTTAAGATTAGTAGTTTGAGTGTTCAGTGTTAAAATCTGCTCCTGCAGGCTTCCTCCTATATAGGTGGATAAATAGCTCATGACATTGTCTATGTACAGAGATTGTGATGGTGCCCATGAGTTCAAACTCCTGCCCCACCAAAAAAATAAATAAATATCAAGTGCTTTCATGATGGAAGAGTATATTTTGTCATCCCACTACTATCAGTGCATCACTACAAGGTCCATATATTTTAAAACACATAAACAGCAGTTTGCTGGATATTTCAGAATCAATATACACAGCAGGTCAGCCCAAAGGTATAGCCAAGAACACATGGGAGAGAATTAAATATGTTTAGTAAACACTTGAGAGGACTTAGAGCTTTCATTAAAAACTTCTTCAGAATCAATATACATCTCCTTTTACCATCCCTAAATACCTTCCACCCTGATCAAATGTCCATTAAAATCCCACCAATAATTAACATTTTAAATTCAACACTAAATAATTTAAAAAGGGATATACAAATTTAAATGTTTACATTATTAAATATACACTCATTCAACTAATACATGTATAATTAAATAATGCCACATTTCAGATTACACAATGTAAGATTTAAAGTTTTAAAATACTGGAAATAGAAAGACTCTCATTTAGACCAGGGGGAGTGGTAGCATTCAATCTAATCTACCAACCTAACTCCTTTTCTTCCAGGATATCTTCCCACGGTCCCACCCTAAGGTCCTTAACTACACATTCTAACACAAAGACAAAACAAAACAGTGATCACTATGTTCCATGATATGTTTGGCCAGGGCGTTCCTACATTCCCCCTTCCTAATATCCAGGCCATGTTCATATATACACTCTCTGAATTTTCTCTTGTTTTTTCCAACATAAAAATGTTCACATTTCAAATACTTGGCCAGATAAATCACCCCTGTAGAATTACAGTTACTATAGGCCTTAGACCGGATGTTCATGTGGTTAACCTTAACTTGATCTCCTTCCATAATTGCTCTGCACTGTGTCCAACAATCACACTTATAAGTTCCTCATTTTTTGCTACTATAAATGGGGCCACTGTCCATGGTGGCATGTTCAAGATAATTCTTCAGGGTCTTAGCCCTTCTGTATACTACTCGGGATATTTCTCCCAAAATGTTGGCCACTTCCTTAAAAAGAGAAAATATGTGCCAATGTTTATGCAAGATATTTTTGGTCTGGAATGCCTCAGTACAAAATTCAGTGATAAAAGCCCCCTGTAGAGCTAAACTGCTCTTAGGCCTTCCCCTGAATATATCCCTATTTAAACAATAGAGGAACAAACAAGGGGAGCAATCTTGCCACTCTCCCTTCTCATCTTGATATTTTCATAAACCTGAATAACCATTTCCTTAGGATACCCCCTACAGGTAAACATGTTAACTAAGGTATCACATTCTTTTAAGAACTCCTCCCAGGTGGATACCATATGGGCTAAGTGAATATACTGCTCTTCACTATACCATACTTCTGATGTGAGGGTATGATTTCTCTCGTAATGCAGGATGCTATTGCTGTACGTAGGTTTCTGATAAATGGTACTGACCCATCTTTTTTCATTCTGATCTTTAGATATAGAAATGTCTAGGTAATTAATGGAAAAGGGGTCATACACATATGTAAATTTTAAGTAGGGGGTAGTAGAGTTCAAATAATCAATGAAACCCCCTATTTCCTCTATAGGCCTATCCCACACAATAAAAATATCATCCAGAAAACAGAGATACATTTTCCAGGCTTTCATCTCAAAATGTGGGAATAAAATATGCCTCTCCCATTGCAACAGTATGATATTGGCAAAAATGGGGGCACAAGCAGCCCCCATGGCAACTGCCTTCCTTTGTCTAAAGTATTGACCCTCTAAATACACATAATTGTGCTTAAATACCAACTCCATGCAAAGTACCAGAACATTAACAGTATTGTTGTCCAATGACGTAGATTCACATAAAAAATCCTGAAACCATTCTAATCCCAACTCATGTGGGATCACATTAAACAACTCAACAACATCAATTGTTAGGAATGCACAATGGTCAGAATATTCAACATTTTTAGTAAAAAGTCCCAGAAGTCCTTGCAAATATGCTCAAAAGGTTCCAAACATTTTTTCAACATAATATCAACATACTTCCCCGGTGGGGTGAGTTTTGGACTTTCTGAGACCAACAATATGTCTCATGGCTGGATTGGAGGTACTTTTGTGTATTTTGGGAATACCAAATATACATGGTACCACAGGGTATATCAACTGAAAGTAACCATGTAACTCCAGGGATATTTCCTCTTCATCAACCATATCCAATTGGTAAAAGTTTATTCTATGATAGGCTAAATTAATAATATTAATAGATGTTTCTTCATACAAATCACTGTTTGTAACATGACGCAACATTTTATTGACATAGTCATCTCTGTTCATGATGACTACCCCACTCTCTTTGTCAGTTTTCATGACTCTAAGGTTTTTATTTCTAGAAAGTTCTCTTAACAATTGAAGTTCCTGAGTATTCAAGTTTCCATTTCTAGGAAAGCAACCTGCCAACAAATTCCTGAATTCAAATTCAACCATTTTTTTCACAGATGATTAAGGGTAAAGGCAATGGGGGTTAAATGGGGTTCCTATTAGATGACAAAAGATGCATTCTTTCAAATGCATCTTGGTCGAACTTGAAAAGATGAAAAGGCAAAATGAAGCGGCATATAAGCAAATTCTTTCCCTGGGAAAGAAATCGCTTGGCCGCGTCAGTTACTTTGTCATTTTCTTCACTGTAGTGTGTAGTGCGATCTCGGAGTTGGTATATTTAAGTAGGGGGGGACTTTATGGTATGTTTTCAGTGTTTCTTTTTTTTTTTTTTTTTTTTTTGGAAGAGTGATTTTTTCCCTTGGAAAAAATCGCTGTTCTAAGCGTTCGTGTCTGTAAGCTTTCGCTTACATGGGGTCGATAAATCATCATCCGTTTTCTAAGCATTCGATGATTTAATATAGACCCGTTAAATGTACTACTTCATTTGACAAATTCCCCCAACCATTCCATTTCACCTTTAAACAAAATTTTAAAATTCTAAAAAAATGTTTCAAATCAATGATCAATTTGTCAATTTTAAAACTAGCTGAAGGTACAAAAAGTTCCCCCTACTTAATAAATTGGCATGTTCAGTATTGCAGACATAGTCACTATAATTATACACGGAAGGGAGGGCATATCCCAAGCCCCGAGGAACTAATAGAAATGGCAGATATGATGACGGCTATGAAGCGGAGGAACATACAAGGTCAGATAACTTTGCCTATATGGAATTTGAAGCCCCTTTAGGAGTGAATCAGGAGAATGCACCCAGGAGAATGGAGCGAATTTGGAACCAGAAGAACAAGCTGAATGGGGGGAATTACAACTCACAGGGGTACAACCAAGGAACCCACTGGCGGGAACAGTGAACCTATGCCCAGAATTGGCAATAGATTATGCTTTTGCTCTTTTGGACTTATCTATGGCATTCGAGGAAACTGGCATTGAGGAATTTACTATCACCATAATCAAAAAGGTTACTTTGCTGTATATAATTATAGTGACTATGTCTGCAATACTGAACATGCCAATTTGTTAAGTAGGGGGGAACTTTTTGTATCTTCAGCTAGTTTTAAAATTGACAAATTGATCATTTATTTGAAACTTTTTCTTAGAAAAATTAATTAAAAAATTTTGTTTAAAGGTGAAATGGAAGGTTTGAGGGAAGTTATCAAACAAAGTAGTACATTAACCCCCCATTGCCTTTATCCTTAATCATCTGTAAAAAAGTAGTTGAATTTGAATTCAGGAATTTGTTGGCAGGTTGTTTTCCTAGAAATGGACACTTGAATACCCTCCCACTGGGTCTAAGCTGGTAGGGATTACATCTTCAAAAATGCAATAATATTCCACAATCCAGTGTTCTCTTCCTTTTTTTTGTCTATGCCTAACTATGTATCTTGTACTATCCACCCTACCCCACAGCAATACTAACCCCCCCTACCTAGTCTTACAGGCATACTCCCTACATGCAACTACTAAACTCCCATCCATCTTACCCCCCCTTAAATATTTAGAGGCGGTGGAATAGCCCTACTTCACAAGACTAACTTAAAAGTTTAATTCCTACATAAAGATACCCCAGACTTCAAAAATGCTGAAACCTTACTCACAAAACTCTTCTTAAATCAACACAAACATCTTAACTTAATAGGCGAGAACCTATCCATTCTAGAAACTATACTCCACTGGTCCTCCCACTCCCTTTTAGGCAATGTTAACATAGACTGGAGCTCTATCAACTCTCCCACCCCCACTTGCAATATCAATCTATATAACTTCACCCAACTCATTCAGTCCCCCACATGTATAGACACGGCCACTAAAAGGGAATCCACATTAGATTGGATCATCACCAACCAACCCAGTACTGCCCACCAATGTGGCACACTGGCCAGTGCTCTCACGGAACATAACACCGCCTTTATCCTTAGACATAAGCTGAAAACCAATAACTCCACCTCCCTCCTACAAACCCACTCCCACAAAAACTTCCTCAAAGAGGACTTCCTGAGAGCCTTAAAATATTGTGACTGGTCCCCCATTGAAACCCTTCCACTAGACAGAGCAGTTGAATACTTCAACTCCACATTTCTAAACATCCTCAACCACCTAGCTCTCATCAAAACAACTAGGGTATACAATAACCCCTCCTCCTGGCTTCAAAAATCCACAAGAACCTTACTGCAAAATAGGGACAAAGCCTGGAAAACCTGGAGCCATCATAAAATACCCACAACTAGGCAAGCCTTTCTTGAACTTCGGAATAAGGCCAAAAAACAGGTAAAGCTGGATAAGCAAAATTACTAACATTCCTAGAAAACAAACATAATACCAACCGTAAAAAATTTTGGGCAACAATAAACAATATCTTTCAGCTTGGCAAATACACCCCCCCCCAATACAACCAGCACAGATATAGACATAGCTGCAGCTTTAATAACTATTTCACCTTCTCCATACTCAAACTCGTAAATTATTCTACTCCCAAAAACATCCCTCAACCCCATAAGACCCAATAAAATATCATCCTCTTCTCACTCAAGTCAGTACAAACACCCACTATAAAATAATTCTTAACTAAACTCAAACCTACCACTCTCGCCATCAACAACCTAACTGCCAGATACATCAACCTCACATTCACAGTCATATCCTACCCAATTTCATTACTAATAAACAAATCCATTACTGAAAACACCATGCCAACCTTGTGGAAAACCTCATTCATTATCCACATACACAAAAGCAGTCCCCCTACCGATCTCTCTAACTATCACCCAATAGTGATCCTTTCATCCCTCTCAAAGATTCTAGAGAGGTGCACACATCACCAAATCCTCTCCCACCTACTCTCCAATAACCTTCTGTCTTCAACCCAACACAGCTTCCTCTCATCCCACAGTACTTCCATTGCCCTACTCAGATTCACTAACACTATAAACTACAGGAACCAAGGTAATCTAGTTTCAGCTACCTTCCTTGACTTATCCAAAGCATTTCACATGGTATCGCACAAGAAACTTCCTCTCTGACCTCAACTTTAACACCCCTACTCTACTTTGGTTCAAGAGCTACGTAGACAATTGACACCAATCCGTCAAATGGATCAACTTTCTATCTCCCCCACTCCCAGTCTCTCTAGGCATACACCAGGGTTCTATTCTTGGACCACTTCTTTTTAATATCTTCACCAACCAACTCCACCTAGCGACCACAAAAGCTGATATAGTCCAATACACTGATGACACAACCCTCATATGCTCTGTACCCAAAACCCAACTTCTACAACAAAAAGCCCAATTAGCCTTCACTGAAATTGAGAACTGGCTCAATAACTCACAACTGATATTAACCCCCCAAAAAACCCCAACTCATGCTGTTTCATCCAACCAAATCCAACGACCTGTCCTTTTCCATATTCTCCGCCAGTAATACCCAAATCACCCCTATCTCAGAGGCAAAACTCCTAGGAATTACCATTGACCAACAGCTCAAATTTATCAAACACATATGAACAACTATCTCTAAAGTCCACAAAAATTAGACTCCTTCTACAAATGCAAAAGGTATCGAACTTCAGAATCTCATATTGCCATAGCCAGAACTCACCTCCTATCTACACTTCTATAAGCTTCCCCCATGCTAACAAATCTAAATTAAACTAACTTGAATAAACTTTCCACCTGCTATAACAAAATCTCTAGATTTGCTGCCAGTACCAATTCACGTTCCTACCATCGCCGTGCCCTACAGACCTTACATTGGCTAGAATTCCTCAATCTACTGAAGTATCATCAACTCAACTTAGCCCACCAAATAATGGGCTATCCCAAAAAAAAAACTATCCTGGTCACCCTTTTTAACTTCTACAATTCTAATAGACAACTACGCTCCAGCAACAAAGCCCTAATTGAAACCATCTCATGTAAAAATAACTCTGAGGAATCTCTCTTTGCCCATGACATTGTTAAAACCTGGAACAACCTCCCTCCTGACATTAGGCTTCTAAAATGTACATACTCTTTCAAGAGTCTCCTGAAATCATATCTCTACACCAACCATTTATACAACTGCAACAATCCTCCATAAGCCGCATATAACTATAGGGATATCTATGAACAACACAGGTGCATGCTCTGCCATGATTGCTATATAAACATATTGTATTCTGTTGATGCCATGTCATGGTAAATATTGTAAATATTGTGCAAAATGTTATCTGTTCATCCATCCCAGGAATGGGCAATGCTGCAAACTGATATTTTTCTTGAGTTACACACTGTATATTTTGTACAGAAATGTCACCTTTCATCCAACACAGGAATAGACAATGCTGCTAACTGATTGTAACATCCACCTGTATATTTTTATCTATGCACTGTCATATTTTTTTTCTCATCTCTATTGCATTTTCTAACTTTATAACTTCAAGTTAATGTAATTTGCATGTTTTTTTCTTATACTTTTTTATGGAGCTTTTCTCCCCAGGACTCCGCTGAAAACAGACACTTGCGTTCCAGTCGGACTATCCTGGATAACAAATGTTAAATAAATAAAAAATAAAATAAATCTACCCCTCACCATTGTCTCATGCCTCCTTCACCATTGTGTTCCCCCTCCATTTATGTGTTCCACCACATCCTGTTAGTAATGTGTGTCTTTCCCTGCTATCTAATCTTCACCTCTTTTTCCCTGACTTTTTCCCAAACATTCCTTTCTCAAATCAATAAATAAATAAATAGATGAATAAAATAAATAAACGTATAAATAAATAAGTAAAAAGGCACCTACCCACACAAAAAATTACTCCCTCCTATATCTCTTAACTTTCTTGATATTTGACTAATGTACGCATGATTGGCTTTAGTTATTCGGCATAAACAGCACAGTTGTCTAACAACTCAATGGAGATTTCAGTCGGTAAATATTTAGAAATATTGGTGTAATTCATATGGCTTACTGAGCTAAGACGCTGAGAGGCATAATCCTACCTGACCTCCATCCAGCTCATTTCTTAATGGCTCGCCTTTTCCTCAAACTTTCAAACTTCTGCTTGCTTCCCCTTTTCATCTCTGCCCTATACTCAGTTTCCAACATTTAACTTGGTCAAAAAATATATAAACACAACACACACACACACGCCTACAAAGGGGTTATAAAACAAATCGTCCTTTCATAGTCATGCATTGTGCTATAGTTGGCAGAAAGCAACATTGATGCCAATATATAAATACAGAATAATGGCACGCCATGTCCCATGGCAAAAATGAAGAAAAATCCATGTTAATCAGTCATGCAGATGAGATAAATGTCACTGCACATAAACAATGACAATCTCAAATAAAGTACAGTTAATACCCTGATTCTAACTCTTTCAGTGGCTCAGTGAAATCATGAAATTATTTCTCCTGTGTCAATGCACGGGTTGAGGTGTTGAAATTTACTGGGGGATGTATGTCATCTTGCAGTTGCACATGTGCTACATTTCCCTGATAATGTATGTTTTATGTCCTTTTTTTTCTGACTGCTAAGGTGGTTCACCTTGCTAATGCAATGGTAGAGAGAAATATCAGTAGGAAAGTGAATTCCCTTGAGACCTATCTTTTATTTCTTCCTATCTGTCTACACATCAGCTACATTTTCCTGGCATGTATGTTTTATGACCTTTTTTAATCTGACTGCTTCATCAGCTCCTCCTCCTAGGGAAATGTGAATATAATGGCATATGGATGGCCTTGATGGGTTGAATCCCCTGAGAGTATCATAGTTTCCATTTTTTAATGATATTTTTACATTATAGCGCAGGTCTACTGCTCACATTCTCATGCGGGCAGGACTGGTGCAAGTCAGTACATCAAAGTTACTTTTATGCATCCCACTTTTTCTAACTTTCACATTATTCTATATTCAAGTATTTTCATTCTGCATTCTCCACAGGTTTATACATTAATAGATATATACAGGCTAATGATCCAATGGCCTTTATAAGCCTAGCCATGCAACCCAAACCAGTTGTGTTCCTATGAATCATGGGCATTTATTAGGAGGGGGTATGCTAATTAAGAATATTTTTGAGGTTATGTGGGGAGGTATGTTAGTTTGGGAATTTCTGTCTACCTCTATCTATCAGAGATATAGGGGCCAGACCCAGGGTGAATTTCCAATTTCCCATCCATTGGTCAAGGTAACAATTAAATAGAATTAGGGATAGACTCTGCTTCACATGGATCTGGAGCCTGTTCCAGAGCATGGGATCCCATGAGACACATATCTGTGTCACCAACATGTCTTATTTATGTCATTAGTAAAATTAAAATCCTTGGATCTCATGGTTATGATGCTGTTCATTTTGTGGGTGTGCAAGTGGTGCATCAGAGCTGCATGCAATTATGCCTTGCATGTCAGGCATAGATTGCATCTCAGTAACCTGTAAAAGACAGAGTACAAATATAGGGCTTTAAGGTGAATGGTATAGGACAATGTGTTTATACCCTGGATTCTCCTGGCAATGAATATTTTGGGCAGTCCATCTGTTGCATATGGCACTTGTTTCGCTGCCCTTCTTTCTTAGGCAACTTCCTTTGCACTTTTCTGTCTATGTTTGTGTTTTTTTATTTCTTTAGCAAAACCTCTAATCCACCCTAAGCCATCCATTTGTCCCAGTCCCCTTCAATAAACACATCACACTGAATGACATTTGACGATATTTATTAAAATTCCATAAACATGATTGCTGGTGCCTGGTTAGGAGTGCGCTCCTTGTTTGTTTTTGCCCTGTTCTTCCCTTGGGACCTTGCCTGGGTGGATACATTCAATGAACTAAGGTCACCTACCTCATCCATACATTTTGCTTAGGCAATATACTGCTCTGCTGCCTCAAATCCCACTTGGACATTGGAACAAAGTCTCCCAGAGGATACTAAGAAATTGTTTTTGCCCTGTTCTTCCCTTGGGACCTTGCCTGGGTGGATACATTCAATGAACTAAGGTCACCTACCTCATCCATACATTTTGCTTAGGCAATATACTGCTCTGCTGCCTCAAATCCCACTTGGACATTGGAACAAAGTCTCCCAGAGGATACTAAGAAATTGTTTTTGCCCTGTTCTTCCCTTGGGACCTTGCCTGGGTGGATACATTCAATGAACTAAGGTCACCTACCTCATCCATACATTTTGCTTAGGCAATATACTGCTCTGCTGCCTCAAATCCCACTTGGACATTGGAACAAAGTCTCCCAGAGGATACTAAGAAATTGTTTTGCCCTGTTCTTCCCTTGGGACCTTGCCTGGGTGGATACATTCAATGAACTAAGGTCACCTACCTCATCCATACATTTTGCTTAGGCAATATACTGCTCTGCTGCCTCAAATCCCACTTGGACATTGGAACAAAGTCTCCCAGAGGATACTAAGAAATTGTTTTTGCCCTGTTCTTCCCTTGGGACCTTGCCTGGGTGGATACATTCCATGAACTAAGGTCACCTACCTCATCCATACATTTTGCTTAGGCAATATACTGCTCTGCTGCCTCAAATCCCACTTGGACATTGGAACAAAGTCTCCCAGAGGATACTAAGAAATTGTTTTTGCCCTGTTCTTCCCTTGAGACCTTGCCTGGGTGGATACATTCAATGAACTAAGGTCACCTACCTCATCCATACATTTTGCTTAGGCAATATACTGCTCTGCTGCCTCAAATCCCACTTGGACATTGGAACAAAGTCTCCCAGAGGATACTAAGAAATTGTTTTGCCCTGTTCTTCCCTTGGGACCTTGCCTGGGTGGATACATTCAATGAACTAAGGTCACCTACCTCATCCATACATTTTGCTTAGGCAATATACTGCTCTGCTGCCTCAAATCCCACTTGGACATTGGAACAAAGTCTCCCAGAGGATACTAAGAAATTGTTTTTGCCCTGTTCTTCCCTTGGGACCTTGCCTGGGTGGATACATTCAATGAACTAAGGTCACCTACCTCATCCATACATTTTGCCTAGGCAATATACTGCTCTGCTGCCTCAAATCCCACTTGGACATTGGAACAAAGTCTCCCAGAGGATACTAAGAAATTGTTTTTGCCCTGTTCTTCCCTTGGGACCTTGCCTGGGTGGATACATTCAATGAACTAAGGTCACCTACCTCATCCATACATTTTGCTTAGGCAATATACTGCTCTGCTGCCTCAAATCCCACTTGGACATTGGAACAAAGTCTCCCAGAGGATACTAAGAAATTGTTTTTGCCCTGTTCTTCCCTTGGGACCTTGCCTGGGTGGATACATTCAATGAACTAAGGTCACCTACCTCATCCATACATTTTGCTTAGGCAATATACTGCTCTGCTGCCTCAAATCCCACTTGGACATTGGAACAAAGTCTCCCAGAGGATACTAAGAAATTGTTTTTGCCCTGTTCTTCCCTTGGGACCTTGCCTGGGTGGATACATTCAATGAACTAAGGTCACCTACCTCATCCATACATTTTGCTTAGGCAATATACTGCTCTGCTGCCTCAAATCCCACTTGGACATTGGAACAAAGTCTCCCAGAGGATACTAAGAAATTGTTTTTGCCCTGTTCTTCCCTTGGGACCTTGCCTGGGTGGATACATTCAATGAACTAAGGTCACCTACCTCATCCATACATTTTGCTTAGGCAATATACTGCTCTGCTGCCTCAAATCCCACTTGGACATTGGAACAAAGTCTCCCAGAGGATACTAAGAAAGTATGTGTGTGTGATACTACTTGGGCCTCCACTGCTTCAAACTCTATTTATCTGTTAGCTATGCAAGTTATCTCCCTGCCAGGTCAGCCAGCAGCCTAGACACTTCTCTTTTCTCCCATCCACTTCTCTCCCATCTCTTCCTTAGTTTTCTCCAGCTCTTCCTTATTTTATCTTACTCAGCCCCTAGACCTACCTAGTTGGCCTAGAGCATTCTCTGCATTGACCACTAGAGGGCGTCTCCTTCCCTCTGTCATTACTTTTCCCTCACTTATTTCTTGCTTTTACTCTGCCTATATCTACATTTTACTTTCCCATCCATATTACACATAGTATTCCTTACTTACCCTCCCACTACTCACTCTCCTTTAATCTTTGCTCCACTGATTGGCTCTCGATCCTCTCCTGTTCTTTTTTTTTTTTCCATAATAAATTTTTATTGAAATATATTTTCCAAAAACATTACAAAAATACAATAAACATCACACACATAACACACTATAACTACTACAAACCATTTATACAATATCTACATGAAATGCTTCCTATATTTAATATATTCCTAAAATCAGTATCATGCTAATATAATATTGAAGACCTTTTCCCATATTTTCGGTTATTAATATTTTAGTTTGTTTCAGAAGTAATTTATGTGCTAGTATATGCTTTATAGCCACAAGCTTAAAATTATTCCATGATGTCTTATGTGGTTCTAGCCAATTTGTGGCTATATAGAGTTTCATCAGCAAAAATATTCATACAAACAATAGTTTGCGATCTGGAAAGCTCTCTTGGAGGAATGTGTAGAATCATAAATTCCCATGACAGTGTAGAACTTTGATAACCCATCTTTTGCAGTTGTACTTTAAGAGAGTTCCAAAGTTTATATACGCATTTACAACTCCAGAACATATGAAGAAGATCCGCTGTTTGATCTGCACAGTATGGACAAATTGGAGAATTTCTAGGGTTAAATTTATGTAATCTAAGATGTGTGTAATATGCATTGTTCCAAATCATCAATTGCGTGTACATCAGTTTTTGAAAAGAAACTGATTTCCTAGTTATATCAATTGCTTTTAATATCTGATTGTCTGTTACTGTTACTTTTTTTACCCAATACTCTGAAAGCAAAATTTTGTCCTGAAATTTCAAATCCTTAATTAATTTATATGCAGTTGCTATAAATTTAGTGTCTTGTTGGATAGCTTGCCACAATTCAGAGCACTTATCCACAAATCCGGCTGCAGGTTTAAAGTTCCTAAAGTAGCTCAAGGCAAGTTCTTTAACTTGTCTCATTATAACAATGTAATCCTCTCCTGTTCTGTTACACCCTGTCTACCACTTCATCTTCCCTATCACTTGTTGGTCTATCCAGTCTCCTTCACACTACGCTCCATTACTTGCTACCTTTTCCCTTCTCTCCCTGCTTTTCCCCTTCTACGTATCTGAATACACTATTCACGCTATCTCTACCCTACTCTCTTCACCTACCATTGCATCTCCCATTCACTCTCCTTCCCTTTCTCCCTTCCCCTCTCTCCCTGCTTTCCCCGCCTCTATCTACTATGACATACTGCTCATGCTAACTCTGTCCCACACTTCTAGCTTACTAGTGTATCCTTAATTCTCTCTCCCTCCCCTTAGACTCTGCGATCCTTCGCATATCCTTACCTCTTGTATCATATGACTGTGGACCTTCCGGCTTGTCCCTACTAGCTTGTATCCCTTGCCCCTCCCCACCTCCCTTTTACTTCCGCCTGGAAGTTATTTATACCCCCTCTCCTTAGGCGCCATTTTCGAAACTCCATTTCGGCTGCTGCTGGTGCCTGGTTAGGAGTGCGCTCCTTGTGTAAGTAGATCCTGAACATATCGTAACACTATTATCGGGGTTTTTCCCCTTATCTGTCATGGCATAGGAACTTGTTGGTCATATTATGCTTGTATTTCTATTTGTACATTGTCGTTTGCTGATATAGACTGTAACAAGCATGTGTTTTGGTTTAAATGTGCGTCGCTATCTTACGACTGCTGTTTAGAGAACTTAAAGTGCATTGGTCATGGTACAGGAATATGTTGGACACTCTATACTTGTATTTCCAATTGTACACTATAGTCTGCTGCTATTGAATGTATCACGCATGTGTTTTGATTTATTGTGCATTGCTTAATACGACTACTGTTTAGAGTGTTTATGAGCGTATTGGTTACAATGACTGCTGATTACAGAGTCTAAGAGCTCTTTACTTGCAAGCGACTGCCGCTTTAAGTTTGCCATACAATTCCACTACCCACTCTGTTCCTCCTGAACGTAGACTTCATGTATTACTTCCATGCTTGATGGAACGTAGTTTGCATTACTGTGATTATAAGTAAGTCCTACAGTTAGACTAGCTCGAGCCTAAGTCTCTACAGTCGCTACCGACTGTGGTGCGACATTGCCCTGCTCGCTCCTGACTTGATAATACTCTATCTGCTCTGGGAAGCTGAGGCATCAGTATTTGTAATTATCGCAACTCTTTAACAGCTTGATTATGTTGCCGATATTACCTGGTAGGGCCAGTTAACACACCATTTGCTCTAGAGGCCATTTGCATTACTTGTCTGGACATTGCAAACGGACTATTCTGTTTGTTTTTATAGCTACATTGTTTTTACATTGCAAATGGACTATTCTGTTTGTTTGTTATAGCTACATTGTTTGTCTACATTAGTGCGACATTCAGTCAAAGGGAACTGTTCGTGCTAGCTTCCTGAACTGTCTGTAGCTGTTTGCACCTCGCTTTAGCCCTAACAAACGCTGATGTAATATGCCAACTGCACGTGTCTGTGCTACTTCTCATTGCCCTGCCAGTCGCTACCGTATGGTGCTCTATGAACACATTGTTATTCTGCTTTCTGCAGTGGTAATAGTTGATATCTGCTTAGTTTTAGCTTGTATTTAGTCATAGATTATCTGACTTGTTTTAGTGTCCTTGGAGGGGATTTTTATCTCCAGACGACACTACTCTCTTCCATATTGCTTTGAGTAGTTTCCCTAGTCATTGACTCAGCCAGTTATGCACTTGTCTGCGAGTAGCTCCGCTAGGCATTAAATGTTTGTAACCCAGTTTAACTGAGCCTGTTGTATTCTGAATATAGTATTACTCTTTTTTGCAGATTGTTAATACTATTAGAACATCATTTTACATGCTTAGTAACACTTTTATGTATTGCAGTGTGTCTCTGTTACTCTGTGACTAACTCTTACTCATCTTTCCTCCTGTCTCCAGTTGTTTTTGCCCTGTTCTTCCCTTGGGACCTTGCCTGGGTGGATACATTCAATGAACTAAGGTCACCTACCTCATCCATACATTTTGCTTAGGCAATATACTGCTCTGCTGCCTCAAATCCCACTTGGACATTGGAACAAAGTCTCCCAGAGGATACTAAGAAAGTATGTGTGTGTGATACTACTTGGACCTCCACTGCTTCAAACTCTATTTATCTGTTAGCTATGCAAGTTATCTCCCTGCCAGGTCAGCCAGCAGCCTAGACACTTCTCTTTTCTCCCATCCACTTCTCTCCCATCTCTTCCTTAGTTTTCTCCAGCTCTTCCTTATTTTATCTTACTCAGCCCCTAGACCTACCTAGTTGGCCTAGAGCATTCTCTGCATTGACCACTAGAGGGCGTCTCCTTCCCTCTGTCATTACTTTTCCCTCACTTATTTCTTGCTTTTACTCTGCCTATATCTACATTTTACTTTCCCATCCATATTACACATAGTATTCCTTACTTACCCTCCCACTACTCACTCTCCTTTAATCTTTGCTCCACTGATTGGCTCTCGATCCTCTCCTGTTCTTCCCGCTCCGTTCGCCCTCCGGGCTCACTCCGCTCCCCTACCTTGCCCCCAATTCCCACCCGCCCCCAGTGCATCTAGCTATATCCCTCTAGTTTCCACACCCACTTTTTCCCTACACCAATCACCCTGCAACACCCTGACACACCCACATTAGCTTATTATCCAATTTCAAACCACTCCCACAAGCACTACATCTTCAATACATCCCACTTCTAATACACTCAATCACCTACCTATCCTATTTACATTCAGCCCTACTCTCACATCTCTCTCTTTCTACACTACCTCAGCTAAAATTTCATATCCCCTACACAACATAATACATATTAGACAATTACAACACTCAATACTAAGTAACCTTCTCAACATGCCTACATACTCTTATTCCATCCTATGTCTTCTATCACTTTCCCTTAAACTATCATACCTGTATCACCTCACCCAACCTGAAATTTCTTACCATCCACAACTTTACCACACAACCTACCATCTGAATACCCCACTCTCACAATCACACTTTCCGATCTCTCCCCACCTTCACCCAATAACTCAGCTCCTCACCTTCTCCTTTAAACTCCTTACCCCTCAGAAATACTCCATCCCCATCACAAATAAACACCCCTTAATCATTTCAGCTGACCCAATCCATTTTCATACTCTAATCAACTATCTTTCAAACCCCATCTTCCATCTCTTTACCTGCCTTTTATCTGGTGATATCCATCCTAACCCCGGCCCCTCCTCCTCCTCCTCCCCACAAAAGCCTATATACTTTACTTCTCTAAACTCACAAAGCATAGTGAATAAAGTCCCTACCCTTCATGCATGGCTTACACATAACAAACCTGATATACTATCTATTTCAGAAACTTGGTTAAAGCCCTCCATAAAAGATTCTGAAATAACTCCACCCAGCTACTCAATTATTAGAAAAGACAGGACCCAAAAGAAAGGCGGTGGAGTTGCCCTCCTTTATTCCTCTTCCTTGCTAGTTACCCCATATAACAAACCTACCCCATCATTTAACAATGCTGAATTGCTCCTCTCTCTCCTCCAAGTTAATAAACACAAACACATTTGCCTAGCGTCCTCTACATTCCTCCAGGGGACAATATTTCAACACTTGAAAATATCCTCTCTTGGCTCTCTGACAATATTAGCAATGAAACCATAATTCTAGGAGATGTCAATATTAACTGGGCCTCCATCCAGTCTCCAACCAACCCTATTAACATCAATCTATTCAACTTCTCCCAGCTAATCAACTCCATAACTCGCCCTTCTAAAGACCCCTCCAGTGGCACCATCCTTGACTGGGTTCTAGTGTCTCACCCCCACTATTTTACAAGCAGCGGTACTCTTCCCGACCCTCTTGGTGATCACCTGCCCACTTACACCCACCGACTCCTCTGCATCTCTAATCGCACCCACAACTACATCACTACCCGCAATGACAAAAACTTTAACCCTTCAATTTTCATTGAATCCCTGAAAACAATTAACTGGAACATTTTGAAAACACTGCCCCTAGAAGAAGCAGTTGCCCACTTTAACTCCACATTTCTATGAATACTTGATTCCCAAGCCCCTCTACGAACAAAATGAATAAAAACTAACTCAGCCCCCTGGTTAACCAAAACTACTCTCTCTACCATGAGGCTTAGAGACAAAGCCTGGGGACTCTATCTGAAAAACAAGACACCACACAAGCACATTGCATATAAAACCCTTCGAAATACAGTAAAAAAGCTAATAATCTCTGATAGACAAACATATTTCTTCACACTCCAGAACAATAATAAAACTAACCCCCAAAGATTCTGGAAGGGAATTTCCACCCTCCTCAACCCCAGCAAACCACAGACCCCAACCCCAGACTCAAACATCCAAGACTTGGACTTAGCTATTCAGTTTAACTCCTTTTTCATCGACTCTATTAGCAAACTCACCTCTTCCTTCTCATGCTCCCCCACCACCTAACACACCCCCTCCTTCTACCACAATCAACTCTAACCCCATTTCTACTTCACATAGCCCATCTTCCACCTCTTCCACTACTATTACTTCACCATCAACTGAACCCTCCTCAAATTCACCATCTCTATTTCCCCTCTCCATTTACTTTAAAACCTGTATCTACTACCACTATTAAGAAACTCCTCCAGAAATTAAAGCCGTGTACTAATGCCCCTGATAACATTCCCTCTTATTTCCTACATATAGCTGCAGATGCCATTGCCTATCCCATTAGCATTCTAATAAACCGTTCTATCCAAGAATGTACCGTGCCTCAACTGTGGAAGCAAGCATTCATTATCCCCCTTCATAAAGGAGGCAACAACTGCAACGTCAATAATTTTCGTCCTATTGCTATTCTATCCCCCATTTCAAAACTTCTGGAAAAGTGTGTTCACCTCCAACTCTTGCCACATCTCTTAGATAACAACCTGCTAACCCCTACTCAACATGGATTCAGGCCAAACCACAGTACTATGACTGCCCTCTTATCCTTTCTCGAGACTGTCAATAATGCACGTGATTCTGGACAAATTGTCTCTTCCCTACTTCTTGACCTATCCAAGGCCTTTGACATGATCTCACACAATCTGCTATTAACTAAACTGTCAAAACTTAACCTTTCTCCCTCTTCCATAAATTGGTTTTCTAGCTATCTGTCAAATAGACACCAAGCAGTTATTTGGAAGAAGGCCACTTCCCCATTCCTTTGCACCCCCACTGGAGTTCCTCAAGGATCTATACTGGGGCCCCTCCTCTTCAATATATTTGTCAATGACTTTCATAAATCTATCCCTTTTGCAGACATCATCCAATATGCAGATGATTCCACCATTATCTGTTCTGCCATCTCCCCCTCAATGCTCCAAAAACTTACTCAGCAAGCCTTTTCAATAACTGAACATTGGATGAAAATGAATCACTTAGCACTCAATGCCTCCAAAACAAAACTTATGGTATTCACCCCTTCCAAAGCTACCTCCTTCAATACCAACTCCTTCTTAATTACCAGCCTAAATAACACACCCCTAGAACTAGTCTCTGAAACTAAGCTATTAGGAGTACTAATTGACAATCGACTTAGTTACAATTCCCATCTACTATTAAATATAAAAAAAACTCATCAAAAACTAGGCATGCTCTACCGTCAGAACAAATACCTTACAAGCTCCTCCAAAGTCACACTCGCTTCCTCTTTTCTCATCCCCTCCCTTCTCTATGGTGCTCCATTACTGACTAATCTTCAGGCCTCCCTAAAAAAACAACTTTCTTCTTGCTATAACAAGATAGCCAAATTCGCCAACAGCCACAGGTCCTCTACCCACCATTGTTCTTCTCTTCAAAAATTAAATTGGCTTGAATTACCAAATCAGCTTACATATATTCAGCTAACTTTCGCTCACAAGCTCATTTTCAGTCCTTCTCTTTGTCCCTCATTGTCTTCTGCCTTCAAAATGCACCTACCAAACAGAGTCCTAAGGTCTAATAATCAAAACCTATTAATAGTACACAAACCATGTTATCCCCCAGGCAAACACTTACTATCTTTTAACCTTGCCCGTCTCTGGAACTCACTTCCTCCATCCATTCGTACCATCGCTAACAAATACATGTTCAAAAAATCACTTCATATATATCTAAGATCCCAATGGGACTGTTCTTGCTCCCTCCCCTCATAGATCTATAACACTCCATCCCCTCACTTTTATCCTATTAAAGCTTATGTTCCCTCACTATAGTTATTTAATAAAGACCTTCTGAATTTCTTCTTCAATAACTTCCCTGACTGCATATCTCAATACTGTTTTTATTTTTGAAATGTTTCTCAAATTTATGCCTAAATGTATTAATGTTTTATCTGTACTCTCTATAATTGACTTGTAGTTATAGCATCTTCCTAATTCTGTCTACATCTCAGCTTTTCTCCCATTCTTTGAATGTTTTTCAAATTTAAGCCTTAATGTATTAATTTTTATCTCTACTCTGTATAATTATCTTGTAGTTTTGTATGTACCTAATTTGTCTACGTTGGAGCTTTTCTCCCCAGGACTCCATTGAAAACGGGTTCTTTTGGCCCAATGGACTATCCTGGTAAACCAACTGCAAATAAATAAATAAATAAATAAATTTATTAATTTCAACCAAAGCATGATATGGGTGAAAATAGCATCCATGTAACATTCACATAGGACAACGTGACCCACTCATCCTGATCAGTAAGCAGCATCCATACCTCCACTCACTTACTTATGAAGCAGGGTACCACCACTCACTTCAGTTACCATTTATTGAATTACACCTCCAACCAAATAAGCAGCTTCCCTCCACTTGCTTATTTACTTATAAAGCAGTGCAACTGCTCACTTTCTTTCCCAGCTCATTGAATTGAACACCAGAGGGGGAACAGAAGAGGTCAAGCCTGTCCCTCTTCTCCACCCACCAGCCTGACCAGGCTGTTCACCTTCTCACAGATCAAACTTCAGACAACCTAACCACCATTAAAGGCATAAAGCTAAACATCATTCAGTGTACCCAATCTTGCCTGACCAAACTGTATCCAAGCCGTCACCTCACAAATCCCCAACACATAAATAAAAGTATTCAGTTACCTAAACAGCTAAAATCAAAACACTGATCCCTCTCTCTAAAGTAACAACCATAAACTCATAACTTAGCATACCCATCCTCTGTTACCCAACTACTATCCCATAAAAATTTCATAATGAATCTCAGGTCATAACCAACCAAATAGACCAACAAACACTTAGCCCATTGCCACTTGAAACCATGCCGAGGCCATTGTATACCTGCACATCAGATTTCAGCCCAGTTTTACTTGCCTTCACACCAACTACCCATTATAACAATAAAACACTTAAACCACCATCATGGCTTTTAGCAGTATGATCCCACAAGCACCATGAATAGTAAACCAAACCAGGCAAATTAACCAAACATCATGTACCAGAAAAACTTGAAATGTCCAATGCCACCAAGTAAAATAAGGTCAGTAACATGCTATCACCATCTAGAAATTAGTAAATTAACCCAACCCTATCTCCCCTGAAACTGCAGGAACTCAAAGCTAATTTCTCTGCACAAAACAACCCCCTAGCTCACAAACCTGGACCAACTTACTCACTGCAACTCGCTAATCCCCTAGCCCTGATGGCTGCAACACTATATGACCCATTCCAAGGAAGACCCCAGCTATCATTAATACAGTGTGAAATTAAATCCTGATGCTCCCCACACCAGATCAAACAAAAACAAGACATTACCTTGTGACTGCAGGGAAGAAATACACAACAAACAAACAAGTCCATATTCAGCTGCACAGCTGGAAAAACGTTACTTCCTTTCATACTACTCCATCAGCAGACAAATTCTTCAGCCTCGTCTTTCAGCTGTCAAGTCCACATTCCTTCAGCCCAGCAAGTAATGCCCAATCTGCATGATCCCATCTGCCACCTCAGAGTGATCTGTAAAAGAAAAGACTAACAAAGAAAATTAAAACTGTCCATAGTTGTGGTAATACAGCCGATTACAAAAACCCAAGGTGCAAATTCCTCCCATGACTCCACCTATGTTCCTTTTGAACAAGTGCAATATCCAGCTATGTCCCTCTTAAATAAGAGCAACCTGCATTGCACTCTGAATTGAGAATTATCTTGTACCTGAACATGGCTATCTTATTAAAAACTTTACAGCCATTACCGTAGTAACCACCCCCGATCCTGAAATCGGTCCACTCCTACCCCTCAGTAAGAACCAAAAACTCCCCCTACTTAATATCAACCCTGCTATAACTTGCCCCCACCATACCTTATCCTCCCCTGGCCCTACACTACCCAACTGCACCAACCTTGAAATATGTACAAAATAAAGTAAAGGTTGTTACCATACTCTTTACCACACATCAACCCAACCTCCCCTGGCAGAATACCTTACCTTCCAAATAAATGTGCATAATAACCATAACTAAAATGTTGATAGATAACTGTAACTGACAACAAACAAACAAAAAAAACCCCACCATCTTAGCAGCTTCACCCCAATGCTGCTTATACTGCAATCTTCAGTAACACAGCATCATTATATTACAACTACAACCTTAGCATCCGGCAATGGCCTGGTCAGACCTACCAAAGATCTTATGAGCATTCACCTTCCTGGTCAAGCATAACCAAGCAGACCATCAGAAGTCAATGAATTAAAATTATCCAGGACTGCCGGTGGTAAATAAGGCATTTGGCAGTAATAATGCACTGGATAGGTAACACATCTACACTATTGCCCCACACTTGCCTATGCATTTGTAGTAAAAAATTAAAGACTGTGTGCGAATTGCTTATACCTTATGTCTTAGTAAATTTAAGTATTTGCCTAAAGACATTCTGCACAGGTAAGGCATATATATGACCATGACTTTCTTGAAGGATGTGAAGCCAGAACTCAAATGTCTGTCATTATTCCCTGAAATGGCTGGTGAATATGTCCTGACTCTGACCCCTAATGATTTGCCAAAAGACCACAATGTCATGTAAAACAGGTAAAAACCTTAGGTCAACATTTTAAGATTCTACCTATTCTCAGTACACTTGATAAGGATGTCCAACCTTTGATCCCAACTTTAAGATTGCTCAACACCCCCATCCCTCAAGCAACTGTCATGAACGTCCAAATGCTTCCATCCTAACATCACCTGAAACCTCTAAATTACAGCGGTGTTAACTCCTGCAAGCCATTCTCATTGAGTGATCCTTTTAAACTAACAAGGCACTTCAACTAAACAGAGATGAAATCACCAGACATAACCACTATAATCAGTTTACTCCTAATATGCCACCAGCCTGCCTGACAAAATGCGACCCTCAACCTGGAACTGCCCCAGTTACCCCTGCCCTCAGCAGCAGTACCAACACAGAAGGCTGCTAACACATTCCACCCACAAAACTCAACACAGATACTCTCCACCCATACTTCTCACCTGTTAGAGCAAAAAACCTGCTTAAACATAACTAATTGGAGGACAATGGCCCAAAACTTTGAACACTTTAAATGTTGCACCTACAACCTTGGGATACCACTTTGGCTTCTCATGAACACCTGAAGAGAAGCAAGCATGAGACTCAAATGTCTGTCATGACCTCAATCCACCCAACTTGACAACAATTAGCCAAACAACTACAGTTTCATGAAACTCAATCAAAACATGGGCCTAACCAGAGCATTCTGCAAATTTTTGTACTGTAGAAAAGTATGTAGCCCAATCCAGTAGCAGCTAATCCATATTCCAATCCTTTCTCTGCACTTATTAACTGTTCATTTACAAAAATTATAACCCCAACAATTGGAAAACAAGCAACATTTCCCTACGTAAAGGAGGAAACAGAACTAAAATTTCTATCTACTGACCATTAATCGATTCTAGTTCCCCTATTTTAAATACTTAAAAAAATCGTTTCCATATCCAGCTTCTTAATCACCTCACCAAAATAACCTTTTAACAACTACACAACACCACTTTTGTCCTAGTCACAGCCCCACAACTCCTTCCTGAGCTTTACCAGTACTATCATGCAATTTAACTAATGAGCACAAACCAGTATTCTCCTTTTTAATATATCTATACAAAGCCTTTGAGTTAATTTCCCATCAAAAACTCCTCACTGAACCATCCATTCTCTAACTTATTCACTCTGCATTGGCATGGTTCCTCATCTGTTTCCCTGACCGACAAGCAGTTAAATGGCAGCTGGACCTTTCCTCTCTATTGCAAGACACCACAGGATTCCCACAGGGATCTTTCCTATGGTAACTACTATTAAACATCTTTACACAGCAGCACACCTAGCCTCAATTTTGCAATATGCAGATAACTCCACACTCATCTGCTTAACACACTCTTCCCAAACTACAAGTAGTAACACAAATCTCTTTCACTGCTATTGATTAAAAGTTGGAGGCTGTTGGATTAGAACCCAGAGTCACCTGTATCGTGGCCCTTAATTTATACATGCTTCCACAGGGAGAGCTCATCCTGGCTTATCATCTCCCACCTATTACTTAATGGTAATAAAACTAAGTTAATGCTTTCTATCCCACTTCCCCACCGTCCCAAAATAGGCAATTTTGACATCCCAAAATATGATAGTTGTGAGATATGGCAGCCCCACATCAGACCATGAGCCACCGCCACATGTGCAGTGACACCCATCCACAGCCAATCTCCAAGCCTGCGAAAACCACTGACTGAGTCAGTTAAGGAAAAGCCTTCCAAAGCGAGCGTGGTAGACTGCTCCTACTGGCAAAACCCCATACCCAGTTGAAACTAAACCAATAGAAAATCAGCATAAGAAAAAGGCAAAAGACAGCTCACTTCACCGATGCATGGACCCATCATTCCAAAGAGACACCCCCAGCATAATGCAAGTCACACTGAATATGTGATCAAGCAGTTCCAAACAAACAAACATGCACCCAAACTTATGCAATCATGGAATAAATGCAAACCACAGACACAGTGCAAGTCTCCAAGCCTGCTAAAAACTGAGCATGATATGCACCCCCCCCCCTTCTTTTTTTTTTTTTTCCTGCCTCCATATAAACTATCAGACTCCCTCAGGGTGAGCTGAACTGCTGTGAAGCTGCAAATCTCTACTCCAAAACTCAGTGCCACAGACACTAATAGTCCATAGGTTATTATATACAAACATACCTTCTAGCCTCTTAAGGCATGTCTCTACACAGCCACAAATAAAATTGAGAGCCAGGCTAAAAGAAACTAGAGACACGCTGTGTCCACCAACATAATACATTGATATAACAGGCTTTGCACTAGCCAAAAGTTAAATCCAAGCTCACTCGGTCCTACCCAATGCCCATCATTTTCCAGCTTAAAGCTATGCTTTTACAAAGCATAAGGTAGCATACTACCACAAGCGGGCAGTTTATGAAGTGAGAGAAACAGGATGCTGCAGCTGTTCAGCCACATACAAACATTCCAAACAGGGCCCACAAAATAGGGACAACTTTGTCTATTGCTCCTACCCATGTAAACATTTATCAAATAACAAGTTTTCCATTAGAATTAATTTTGCTGGGTACGAAGTCCAAAACCCAAATTTAGTCACCATTTTTAACTGTAATCTTACCAATTTGCCAGTAATTGCCAGACAATGGACCATGAATCTGAGGCAACATTCTGTACATTCTCTGAAAAGCCGTACTGCTAAGAGGTATGTTCCTCGCTCCCCTTCCAGATGATAACCAAACACGTTGAGCGACTCCCACCATCACTGCACATGAGCAGCAAATCTCTGTTCCCCGTGCTTTACTCAGCCTATGGAAGGCTGCTCTACAGCTCACATACCAAAAGGCACCCTCTGAAAATATAATAGGAAAACATCAGTGACCTGCATGTAAAATAAAAGAGCACTGCCTTCTACTCACAGCAACCACCAACGCAACATGCAATACACATTGAGGGTCTGGACGGCATGCCACATCCCCATCAACCCTCAAACTGAAACAAAAATCAAGGTTGCACCCATCCAGTCAGATCTGCATCAAAAACCAACAGCATGCACTTGAAATCCCACCAGGCCATGCTTACCTTCCATTTTCTCCCTCTCTCTCTCTTTTTTTTTTTTTTTTTTTGTGTTTTTATATAAGTTTAACATAGCTACCACCAACCCACCAGTTTTACTCCACAGAGGACCGGCTGGTGGAACCACCACCTCTGACCAAGCAAACTGTATAATTCAGTTAAAGACTTGTTTTGTTTTTTGTGTCTTTTGGCTTTTCCTGGTTAGGGGTCGCCACAGCGGAACTCTGGTCTGCTAATGATTGGCAGTTGATTTTTATGTTCCGGCTTGCCATGCCTGAGGCACAACCTTCCATGAAGGTACACCCATTCACACATGTCTCCACGCAGAAGATGCTCTAGCTGAGAATCGAACCGGACAGTGTCTTACTGTGAGGTGACAATGCTACCGCACCACCACCACCGTGGGTCCTGTATGCAAACTTAATTCACCATGCAAAACCAAATAACACAGGTAATAGTAACGGCTGTCAAGGAACAAAACAGAGCCAGTAAAAGAAAATATAAAGTGCCCATGTTTTTAACTCTTGTCTCCCTTCATCTGTAGCTTAACAAACATTTTACTCCCATTCACAATTCCATGGTAAATGGAAAAAAAAAAAAACACCCTGCCGTGAGCTTCCCCATTACTGGCACTACCACCCCAAACACAACAGTCCTGCTATGAACTTGAACCAACCAAGGAACCATAGCCACAGCCCTACAATCGAGCACAATTAATATATCCTTCCTGCAGAAATCAAAAGCAGAGATGGCAGGCACTCAGAAATGCCAACTAAATGGCTCTAAATGGGGTGAAAGAGAGAGAATACTAAGTTACCTGGGTCATCTGGGACATAAACTTGCCTAGCAAGCTCACGCCAAAAATGTGACTGCTACCCTAGTTACACTTGCTGAAACCCATTATGCCCCTCTCTACCCTTACCTCATTTCCTACCATGCATCCCTCCTTCCCATTTAATCCTATCCATCCCTTATACTCTTAATTCCTGCTACTCTATTAATCTAGCCCCACATGAAGATGTTCCAGGACAAATCGGTCTGTTCCAAACCTCATATAGTTTCAGTGTCACTGAGCATTTCTCTGTATATATGTATCAATATTATCAACATTATTTTTTCAACTGTGCAAGTGAACTTGTGATGAGTATCAGAGATACTAGTGCGCATTTAATGTTTATCTCAAAAGCTCTTACTGTGATATGGTTGCAAAGTGATGCAACACAATCTGGCCACAGCTCTGTGCTGTGAACAGTTGCTGCACATCACGCACTGTGGCACCTGCATAGGTAATAACTGACTCCCGGATTCTGCAAGCCCTGCACAGTGTGCAGGACTAGTGCAGGAGTTCCAGCAGGCAATATGTCTGCCGCACGATCCAGGAATTACCTGTAGAGACATGAACAAGCGCTCCTGCACTAGTCCTGCATGGACTCAACCCCTGTATGCAAATTACCCCATTTGCAGGAGAAATCCATGCAAATAAGGTGAATTTGTGATCCAGGAAGCTGGAAGCCGGTCATGCAGGACTAGTGTAATCTGCAGAAATGTACTCCACCAGTAACAGAGTACATTTCTGCAAACTACAAAAAAGGAGCCATGACAGCTCCAAATAAAGGGTGGATATCATGTAGAAAGCATGCCAATGGCAAATTGTAAGGACATTGGCATGGAAAACAGTTGCAAAAATAAAAAAAAAATCAACTTTTATTTTTTAGCCGATCATGGCTGTTTAAGCATAGGGCAGCGGCGCACATATGGGATAGGGCTGAAAATAAGAAAAAAAAAACTAAAATAAGCATTCTAACCAAAATCACTATTTTGCCATTATACTCAATGGCAGACAAAAGACAACAATGCCAGTGAATAGTGGTTGCTAAGGGGGGAGGCTCAGTGTGGGACTATGCATCAGCAGGCAATCCTATGCAAATGAGCAGAATGAAACTAAATCCCAGATTTCTCCTGCATGCTAGTCAGCACCCAACAATGTAAGAGCAGGAATAGCTTGGTGCAAGCCTAGGAGTTAGCTGATATCATAGGGGTGTGTGTCAGGCATACTGTAAGCAGATTGGAGCCCTGTGGCTCAGGTTTGCTCCTAGCTTAGCAGAGCTAAGCAAAGGGGTGTGTCTGAGGCTGCCTAGCACTCTTTACATTGCCTAAGCAGGTGTGCCCACCACTCACCGGGTTTTAAAGGAAAAAGAAAAAAGTAAACCAGGAAATAGTAGCTCTGTGCACATATGAGCACTGTGTTTGTGTGGCACGCCCCTGGGCTTAAACAGGAAGGCAATGAGAAGGGAAAACGGCAGTAGGAAGGCAATCTTGGAGAACTAGCATAGTTGGCAGATGAAATGTATCAGAATCAGCCAATTACACAGGCAGCAGACCAGCCTAGCCGAGAACACTACTATAAACTATGCAAACACCTTTCCCTCTGTTTTTTCCCACATACTCTACACCACAGGTGTATACAAGCAGGGAACATTTAACAAGCAAAAACAACAAAATGATAGGGACTGCAGCAGCTATCAGACATCAACATGTTGAAGAGGCTGAGGGTGATGAGGATGAAAATGCTGTCAACCAACCCACAGTGAGGAGACGGAAAAGGGTACACAGACCTAGGGTAACCCACCAGGGGCTACATGATCTGGAGATAGTGCAGCTCTATAGGGTGGATAGGGACCACCTACAAAAAATTGTTGAGCTGTGCCGGCCACGCCTGACACACAGAACTAACAGAGGGGAACCCATCCCAGTGAATACCAAGGTATGTGTAGGCCTAGGAATACTATCCACAGGTACCTCCCAAAGCTCAACTGGGGATATCATGGGGATCTTACAGGCATCAGCATCCAGGGTATTCCACCAGTTCCTGGATGCCATGTCAGCACATGCCAGTGAGCACATATATTTTCTCAACACCCATGAGGTTTTGGCCAGCAATATGCATCTCTTCCACCAAATAGCAGAATACCCTGAGGTGGTGGGTGCTATAGACTGCACGCACATATGCATAAAAGCACCACCCAGTGAGCGGTGTATGGTCTACATCAACCACAAGGGCTTCCCCTCCATCAACTGCCAGGTCATGAGCGATACCCAGGGCATTATAATGAATGTGTGTGCTGGCTGCCCTGGACGCTATCACAATTCCCACATCTGGCATCTGACGCAGCTGTACCAGAGATTTGTCAATGGGGACATCCCTTATGGTCACCTAGTGGGGGATGTTGGTTACGCACTGAAGCCGTGGCTGATAACACCCATCAGAAATGCACACACACCCAACAAGAACTCCATAATGAGGCTCACACACAGACCAGAATCATAATATAGAATGTGTTTGGGATGCTCAAGTCATGGTTCCATTGCCTGGGCACATCCAGTGGAGCCTTGCAGTACTCACCAGCTACATGTACCCAAATTATCATATGTGCCATGCTACACAATATGATCCTGCAGAAACAGCTGCAGCAGGAACAGCACGGGGCAGGGCCACACAGCCCCCCACCAATACCAAGGCCTGCACAGGCACAGACTGACTTGGAGGAGGAACAACCTGAGCCTGCCCCAGTAGGTAGATGGAGGTGTGCCCAGTATGCCCTGGCCTTGGCAAAGAGGCAGCACATAGCACATACACTGACACAAAAGGGACCCAGGGAATGACACCTCCCTCTGACTCACACATACAGTAAAAAGGATGCAAAACATGACACTATCTGTGCTCAACCATGTATAGGGAGTGTACTATGTGCTTCCGACATAGGCAGCCCCCAGCACCATCCTCAATACTGGCACACCCAAAAGGTATGTCACTCTCCTTACCAATTGCCGATTAGAGTAGTATGTGTTGTTACTTGTATCTGTGGTATGGATGTGAGCATGCAAGGGAAGCGGGTGGCTGAATGGTATGCTAGCAGATAGTAGACACCTATAGTGGCACCATGAAATCTGTAACAAATACTGGAGTCACAATAGTAGCCAGTATTACAAATGGTGACAAAACCCACTGCAGGAAATGTGCTGAGGTACATGTGTGTTCATATGACTCACACATGCCAATCAGTGAGGTTCACATACCCAAAAACAGTCTCAGCCAGCAGGACAGGTGTAGACAAACACAAACAAAGGCTGTGCTAAGGCCTCTGAATTATGGCTATGGGTAATCTCCCCCCACAGGCCTACACAGATTACATCAGGTCAGGCAGTGGGATGTTAGTTCTGAAGGGTAGGAAGTCAGAAACTAATATGTAGGTCAATCAAACATAAGACCTGTAGTACATTGATATGCCTCTAGTCAGCTTGATAGGTTAGAATACAGAATGAAATGGAGTACCTGACATACCAGTACAGTCATAACAAATGTGTACAAGTGTCAAGTGTGACCCCACCATCCATACGTAAAATTTAGAAACAGTCAGGTGTGCTCCCCAATCCATTGTGGAAATTTAGAAATAGTCAGTTATGCCCCCAAATCCTGTGTAGAAATGTAGAAACAGTCAGGTGTGCCCACCCCATCCTATGTAGAAATGTAGTAACAGTCAGGTGTGCCCACCCCAATCATGTGTAGAAATGTAGAAACAGTCAGGTGTGCCCCCCAATCTTATGTAGACATGTAGTAACAGTCAGGTGTGCCCCCCCCAATCCTATGTAGACATGTCAAAACAGTCAGGTGTGCCCCCTCAATCCAGTGTAGAAATGTAGTAACAGTCAGGTGTGCCCCCCACTTCTGTGTAGAAATGTAGAAACTGTCAGGTGTGCCCCCCATCTTATGTAGAAATGTAATAACAGTCAGGTGTGCCCACCCCAATCCTGTGTAGAAATGTAGAAACAGTCAGGTGTGCCCCCCAATCTTATGTAGACATGTAGTAACAGTCAGGTGTGTCCCCCAATCCTATGTAGACATGTCAAAACAGTCAGGTGTGCCCCCTCAATCCAGCGTAGAAATGTAGTAACAGTCAGGTGTGCCCCCCACTTCTGTGTAGAAATGTAGAAACAGGCAGGTGTGCCCCCTCCCCCAATCCTGTGTAGAAATGTAGAAACACTCAGGTGTGCTCCCCCAACCCTATTTAGAAATGTAGTAACAGTCAGGTGTGCCCCCAATCCTATTTAGAAATGTAGTAACGGTCTGGTGTGCCCTCCAATCTGATGTACACACGTTGTAACAGTCAGGTGTGCCCCCATAAGCCTATGTAGAAATGTAGTAACATGTATGTGTAGGTATAATACCAGTGGAGCACAGATGCCCAGAGATGGCCAAGGTAGCAGGATAGATTGTAGCATTTGCACAATATGCAGGTATGTGAGTGTGTTAGGTTGGTGTGTGTTTCATATTATGTGAGAGTGGTCAGTATGTATGCATGTTGAGGTATGACCTGGTGGCCATTGCCCACTACTGCTGATGACAGGGGCAAGTCCTCACAACTGCAGTGCAGAGACAATTTCCACCAGTATAACACATGCTAGCAGTAAGCCATTATAAATGTAAGGTGGTAATATGTGTCACCATCTGAAAGACTGAAATGGCATGGCTGTTGGGTTAGATATACAAGCAGTACAGAGGGGAAAGTACCCCAGACATACAGTATATAATGTGTAATTGTGAAATGGACACAGCCTTGGAACTGTACATACAGGTATTCATCACATTATCTGTGCCTGTAGTAGGGGATACCGGTGTCATCTACCGAACACTTGCAGATCACAAAGGTAGTAGGACTGATGTATTGGGAAACAGCTGATGTACCTGCACATACCAGCATAACTGTAATGCCCCATGCATATCTGTGCATCAGATGCAAGTAGTGTCCATAGAGCACATGCACCCAACTCACCCAAACACCACCCACAAGTACCTCTCTGTTCGTATTCCTGCTGTTGGGAATGGGTACAATATGACCCCACCTGTATATGGCAATAGTGAAAGAATGCAGCATGCAGTGCAGGTGTCCCATGCAGGTGTGTCCCTAGCCATAGGTAGCACCCTGCCAGCATCCACACCACCTGATCAAGACTGATAGAAAGTATTGCCTTGAATACCTAGCACACCTACACTGTCACCCCAGGGGAATATACTGTATGGCGGTATGAGACTATAGGACTGACAGAATGCAACAGCCTGCGACAGCTGGCCCGCATCACCACCAAATGGCCAACAAGCCTTTGCCAAAGGTTTGCGTCTCACACATACTGCCAATGCATGTTATGTCATGGACACCCAAATAACAACATAACACACTCCACAGAAGCCATATGCAAGGCCATGTGGACAAACCACAGTAATATGTCCACCATATCCCACTACATGAACTGTGGACCAACACCAAAACACAGCAGTGATGAGGTGATAACCTTAGGGAAAGTATCAGAATGTATGCATGATGTATGGAAGAGGATAGAATAATAGAGGGGGGTGCGAGCATGGGCAGCATGGAATGTGCAAGGTCTGACATAGCTGTGTGCACACACTATCCCTGGCTCCAATCACATAAATGGGTGGCTACATACCTGCCTGTACACCACAATAGGGGTAATGTCCTGACTCATGGCCCCTGCCTTTGGGTCACCTGTGTGAATCTGTACAGCTGTGAGGTATTGCCACAGCAAGATAAGGCCATACTGTCATGTTGATGGATGTACAAGTATGGGATCATTTGCCAGCACTGTACCAAGATGCTGAACTGGATACACAGACCCAGCAGCAAGTGTCTGCAGCTCCCCCTCCAAAATGGTATAACTTACCATGAATATGTAGGCATCTTCCCACAATACTAGACACAGCTGCAGTCACCCTTGTCCCCCAGGACATCACTGTGAGCAAGAATGTCCACGTGACAGTATATGGGGATATTAAACATCACAGTGTATAACAGTACACGTCTGAATATCTCTGCTAACACCAGGACCATGTAGCAGAAGCAGCGCAGACACAATCACCTACAGTACACACTATCCCCTGCACAGTTTTTCCCCATATTGCCAAATGATCTACGGATACCCTGCAGAAACAGTCTGCTACCTGTAGGTGTACAACATAAAGGTCTGCACTGGTGTACAAACTGCCTGGAATGGATTCACACATTCAATACAGAAGGGCATACTGGGCATGCTCACACACTTAAACAAATGTAGACCATGTCTGCAAACAACAGTGGACCATACATATCTGACAGTTGCAGATGTTAGTACATACACTCCTCAGTATGCACCAGTCATGCTTTGCACACACAGTGGATAGGAATACAGACATATATCCAAGGACAACACACTATAATAAGCCAAAAGCAGACATACATAGATCTGTGAAAGAGAGTGACTGAGACAAAGAGCCATCCATCGTTAGGCCTGTCCCACCCAGCACACAGCCAAATGGCTATAACCACATGATGTGTAAATGTCACTCACTGTAGACATTAGCTACCGGTGTCAATCAGCATTTACAGACTATGTGGTGCAAGTGCTTGCTGTGCAACATGATTGCACAAGGCAGTAGTCATCTAGCAGCTGTATACATGTACCTGCAGAATATAACCCTGTGTTTGCCTGCATGTGGTGTGTCAACCTCTATATGAATGGGCTATGGCCCATGCGCACACACTGCCCTCACCATAGCCCTACTATGACAACTCTGCTGATGTCATCCACTTTGAAATACACCTTTGGGAATGGAGTAGCCCAGTAATCTCTGTGGTGCATCCTAAAACTGTGTAATGCTGTAGTGTGATAAACTAGTCAGGTAGGAGTTCTAATCCCAGACTTGGTAACTGTGAGTGTGTGTGTGTGTCTGTGTAAGGAGCAATGCTTTTAAGGCTAGTCACACTCACTACAATTCAAATGCCCTACTTTGGCAAGGCTGCTGATGTCATTTGCTGTGAAATACACTTTTGGTAATGGTGTGGCCCAGTAATCTCATTGGAGCATCCTCTAACTGCATACTGCTGTAGTGTGATAAACTAGTTAGATAGGAGTTCTAATCCCAGACAAGGCAACTGTGTGTGTGTGTGCGTGTGTGTGCGTGTGTGTGTGTGTGTGTGTGTGTGTGTGTGTGTGTGTGTGTGTGTGTGTGTGTGTGTGTGTGTGTGTGTGTGTGTGTGTGTGCATGTGTGTGTAGGGAGCAATGCTTTTTAGGCTAGTCACAATCACTACAATTCAAATGCCCTACTTTGGCAAGGCTTCTGATGTCAGTCACTGTGAAATACACTTTTGGCAAAGGTGTAGAGTAATAATCTCAGTGGCACGTCCTACGGTGGTGTACTGCTGTAGTGTGATAAACTAGTTAGGTAGGAGTTCCAATCCCAGACATGGCAACTGTGTGTGTGTGTGTGTGTGTGTGTGTGTGTGTGTGTGTGTGTGTGTGTGTGTGTGTGTGTGTGTGGATGTGTGTGTGTGTGTGTTTGTGTGTGTATGTGTGTGTCTCTGTCTGTGTAGGGAGCAGTGCTTTTTAGGCTAGCCATACTCACTACAATTCAAATGCCCTACTTTGGCAAGGCTGCTGATGTCATTCACTGTGAAATACACTTTTGGCAAAAGTGTAGCATAGTAATCTCTGTGGCATGTCCTACGACTGTGTACTGCTGTAGTGTGATAAACTAGTTAGGTTGGAGTTCTAATCCCAGACATGGCAACTGTGTGCGTGTGTGTGTGTGTGTGTGTGTGTGTGTGTGTGTGGGTGTGGGTGTGAGTCTCTGTCTGTGTAGGAAGTAATGCTTTTTAGGCTAGTCACACTCACTGCAATACAAATGCCCTACTTTGGAAAGGCTGCTGGTGTAATTTATTGTGAAATATGCTTTTGGGAAAAGTGTAGCCCAGTAATCACCATGGTGCATCCTATAACTGTGTACTGCCATAGTGTGATAAACTAGTTAGGTAGAAGTTCTAATCCCAGACATGGCAACTGTGTGAGTGTGTTTGTGTGTCTCTGTCTGTGTATGGAGCAATGTTTTTTAAGCTAATCACACTCACTACAATTCAAATGCCCAACTTTGGCAAGGCTGCTGATGTCATTCACTGTGAAATACACCTTTGGGAAAGATGTAGTCCAAAAATCTCCATGGCATGTCCTGTAACTGTGTAATGCTGTAGTGTGATAAACTAGTCAGGTAGGAGTTCTAATCCCACACATGGCAACTGTGAGTGTGTGTGTCTCTGTCTGTGTAAGGAGCAATGCTTTTTAGGCTAGTCATGCTCCCTACAATTCAAATGCCCTACTTTGGCAAGGCTGATGATGTCATTCACTGTGAAATACACTTTTGGCAAAGGTGTGTCCCAGTAATCTCCTTGGAGCATCCTCTAACTGCATACTGCTGTAATGTGATAAACTAGTTAGGTAGGAGTTCTAATCCCAGACATGACTACTGTGTGTGTGTGTGTGTGTGTGTGTGTGTGTGTGTGTGTGTGTGTGTGTGTGTGTGTGTGTGTGTGTGCATGTGTGTGTAGGGAGCAATGCTTTTTAGGCTAGTCACAATCACTACAATTCAAATGCCCTTCTTTGGCAAGGCTTCTGATGTCAGTCACTGTGAAATACACTTTTGGCAAAGGTGTAGAGTAATAATCTCAGTGGCACGTCCTACGGTGGTGTACTGCTGTAGTGTGATAAACTAGTTAGGTAGGAGTTCCAATCCCAGACATGGCAACTGTATGTGTGTGTGTGTGTGTGTGTGTGTGTGTGTGTGTGTGTGTGTGTGTGTGTGTGTGTGTGTGTGCATGCACGCACGTGTGTGTGTGTGTGTGTGTGTGTGTGTGTGTGTGTGTGTGTGTGTGTGTGTGTGTGTGTGTGTGTGTGTGTGTGTGTGTCTCAGTCTGTGTAGGAAGTAATACTTTTTAGGCTAGTCAGACTCACTACAATTCAAATGCCCGACTTTGGAAAGGCTGCTGGTGTAATTCATTGTGAAATTGTGAAGCCCAGTAATCACCATGGCGCATCCTATAACTGCATACTACTGTAGTGTGATAAACTAGTTAAGTAGGAGTTCTAATCCCAGACATAGCAACTGTGTGAGTATGTTTGTGTGTCTCTGTGTATGGAGCAATGCTTTTTAAGCTAGTCATACTCACTACAATTCAAATGCCCTACTTTGGCAAGGCTGCTGATGTCATTCACTGTGAAATACACCTTTGGGAAAGATGTAGTCCAGCAATCTCCATGGCACGTCCTGTAACTGTGTAATGCTGTAGTGTGATAAACTCGTTAGGTAGGAGTTCTAATCCCAGACATGTGAGTGTGTGTGTCTCTGTCTGTATAAGGAGCAATGCTTTTTAGGCTAGTCACTCTCACTACAATTCAAATGCCCTACTTTGACAAGGCTGCTGATGTCATTCACTGTGAAATACACTTTTGGCAAAGGTGTGGCCCAGTAATCTCCTTGGAGCATCCTCTGTGTACTGCTGTAGTGTGATAAACAAGTTAGATAGGCGTTCTAATCCCAGACATGGCAACTGTGTGTGTGAGTGTGTGTGTGTGTGTGTGTGTGTGTGTGTGTGTGTGTGTGTGTGTGTGTGTGTGTGTGTGTGTGTCTGTGTCTGTGTGTGTGTGTGTGTCTCTGTGTAGGAAGCAATGCTTTTTTAGGCTAGTCACACTCACTACAATTCAAATGGCCTACTTTGGAAAGGCTGCTGGTGTAATTCACTGTGAAATATGCTTTTGGGAAAGGTGTAGCCCAGTAATCACCATGGCACATCCTATAACTGCATACTGCTGTAGTGTGATAAACTAGTCAGGTAGGAATTCTAATCCCAGACATGGCAACTGTGAGTGTGTGTGTCTCTGTCTGTATAAGGAGCAATGCTTTTTAGGCTAGTTACACTCACTACAATTCAAATGCCCTACTTTGACAAGGCTGCTGATGTCATTCAATGTGAAATACACTTTTGGCAAAGGTGTGGCCCAGTAATCTTCTTGGAGCATCCTCTGTGTACTGCTGTAGTGTGATAAACTAGTTAGATAGGAGTTCTAATCCCAGACATGGCAACTGTGTGTGTGTGTGTGTGTGTGTGTGTGTGTGTGTGTGTGTGTGTGTGTGTGTGTGTGTCTGTGTAGGGAGCAATGCTTTTTAGGCTAGTCACACTCACTACAATTCATATGCCCTACTTTGGCAAGGCTGCTGATGTCATTCACTGTGAAATACACCTTTGGGAAAGGTGTTGCCCAGTAATCTCCGTGGCATGTCCTATAACTGCGTACAGCTGTAGCATGATAAACTAGTTAGGTAGCAGTTCTAATCCCAGACATGGCAACTGTGTGCGTGTGTTTTGGTTTGTGTGTCTCTGTCTGTGTAGGGAGCAATACTTTTTAGGCTAGACACACTCAATACAATTCAAATGCCCTACTTTGGCATGGCTGCTGATGTCATTCACTGTGAAATACACCATTGGGAAAGATATAGCCAGGTAATCTCCGTGGCACATCCTATAACTCCGTACTGCTGTAGTGTGATACACTAATTAGGTAGGAGTTCTAATCCCAGACATGGCAACTGTGTTTGTGTGTCTCTGTGTAGGGAGCAATGCTCTTTAGGCTAGACACACTCACTACAATTTAAATGCCCTACTTTGGCATGGCTGCTGATGTCATTCACTGTGAAATACAGCTTTGGGAAAGATGTAGCCCAGTAATCTCTGTGATGCATCCTATAACAGCGTAATGCTGTAGTGTGATATAGAACTCTGGTAGGGGATCTAGTCCCACACATGGCAAGTGTGGATGACTGTGTGTTTGTTCCTTTGTTTGTATAGGGTGCAATGCATTTCAGGCTAGTCACACTCACTACAGATCAAATGCCCTAATTTGGCAAGGCTGCTGATGTCATTCACTGTGAAATACATCTTTGAGAAAGGTGTAGCCCTGTTATCTCCATGGCGCATCCTTTAACAGTGTAATGGTGTAGTGTGATGTAATACTCTGGTAGGGGTTCTATTCTCACACATAGCAAGTGTGGATGTTTGTGTGTGTGTTTCTATGTCTGTGTAGGGAACAATGCTTTTTTGGCTAGTCACACTCACTACAATTCGAATACCTTACTTTGGCAAGCCTGCTGATGTCATTCACTGTGAAATATACCTTTGGGGAAGGAATATTCCAGTAATCGCTGTGGCACTTCCTGTAACTGCATAGTGCTGTAGTGTAAAAAACTAGTTAGGTAGAGGTTTTAATCCCAGACATGGCAGGTGTGTGTGTCTGTGTGTGTGTGTCTCTATGTGTGGGTGTGTCTGTGTTTGTCATTCATATCCTGTGTGCAGGTGGCTGTGAGTGTGTAACAATTGGACTCTTTTGGAGTGGGTTTTGCAAATAAAAAAGTATATGTCACAATGTCCACCTTACAGGGATAGCAAATGTGAAATAGCCAAGAGGCTAGGGTGCCAATCCATACCCTTATATGTGACATCAAGGCCTGGTGAACAAAGTTAGCAACCCTTGTATTGCCCAGAGAACACTCTCAGCCGATGTCTCATGCGCAAACACACTTGCCTAGTCAACAACTGCTATGTTGGTAGTACCCTGCTTATTGCCCACAGATAGTAACCATGGTGTGATTGCAGTGAACTACAGAGGGCATGGCACCCTGTCCATCAGTCCAATAGGCATGTACATGCAGACACTGCACCTTCACTATGATCCCCACTGGGCACCTGTAACACCTGTGGTGCCATCAAATGTGACCCTCAAAGGACATATCATGCCTTAAACACCTGCCCTGTATGGACAGATGCCACTGACACCAGGGAATACCTCTATCATGCTATCAATGTAGGTGCAGGGTCAACTTGCTGTCCATTACCAGTTCCCACCACATAAGGTGAGAACAATCTGTGTACACAGCATGGACCAGACACCCCAGGTATTGTTCCACATGTCACTGTACATGCATGTGGGATGTGTGCACATCCCATACACCATCCATGTCATGGACTAAAGAACACATACATGGCAAGTAATACACAGCAATGGCCACACACAATAGCTATCCAGGTGACTGGATGGTGAATACAATACTCATCTGTGTGGGCCAATCAAGACACTACACCCCTGAGCCACACTGCAGACCATTGTCATGTGGCCTGATGCCAAGGTATACCCATCACCTAGCCTTGTATAGCAGTCTGGCACAGTTGACCCCTACACACCCATGAAGCAATGCACCCATGCATGCCAGTACTGGCACCCTGTGTCTGTGTGTGTGTGGTGTATGATGCTTATCACCACATTCACACTCACTACAATCCCCATATGCATACTGAAGCATGCTGTCTGATGTCAGACACCTCCACATACCCTTTGCCCATATAACCTCCGGATAACCCCTGTGGTGCATGTGATACTGCACAGTAGTGTATTGTGGCAAACTAACTAGTGAGGAGTTGTATTCCTGATCCTGCCAAGTGTGTCAATGTGTGTGGGTCCCTGAGAGAGTGCGGCTGTGTGAAGCTGACACCTGTTCATCTGGACAGGCATGTGTACTACACCTACTGTATAGCTACCATGTCACTGTTGCAGATGTCACTCACCATCACATATAAGTTTGGAGAGCTCCTCAACATGTAACCTATGCGGTGCATCCAATAACTCCATAGACATGTGATAGCAATACATAATCAGTCAGAGGGTTGATACCCTGTACTGGTAGGTATGTTACACAAACATGCTTAAGTTTTAATCGCCCACCCCTCCCTGACTTATCTTTGTCTCTGTTTGCCTCTCTCACTCCCTCTCTGGTGGATGTGGAGACTTACACCTGCTTTTCTTAGGCAGCAGCATGTGATTTGTAAGTGATTCTCATGATCAGCTGATGGTCTCTGCATGAATTCCAGCCCTCTACTACCTCATTGCATGTGGAACAGCTGTGGTAACATTCCTATAGCCAATTGCATGGAAACACACTCCAGTATCTAGGAACATCATGTTGGTGTTGGGCCTTTTCATTCACTGTGAGCAGGACCTAGATCTGTTGTTTGGCAAACAGCATCACAGATGGATTGGAGATTTACCTCTAACAACATACACTGTAGAAGCAGGTCAACACACAGAAGGTGGATGTGCCTGACATGACTACAAAATGTAAGTGCTGCTATTCTACATTTGGAGTAATGTTGGTTAAACAGGGTGTGTGTGGATATGGCTGTTCTATATGTTTTAATACCTGTCATGATAGTGCTATGTTTCTGAGGAAACCCTCATCTGTAGGGTCATCTGTAGACTGGGCAGTCTGTGATGCATTTTGTTTCTTGTGTTACCCACAGAGCACCTATCTGTGAACTGCAGAAGCATAGCGTGAGGATTGCAGACAGTACATGATGACAGACATAAGAATTACTGATCTCATATCCCTCATGGGACATATGTTGCAACAAACCCTGTTACAGCAGTAAATGCATGAGGTTATCACAGCAACATGTCAATAATGTGCCTGTGCTTGTACCTCCAGCCACAACTCTGTCAACCTGTGTACATATGTCATGCAGTAAGAAGTGCATATGTCCTGTACACCATAATTTATTGACATCATATCTGATAACAAGCCAGTGGGATATCAGACTGCAACACATGTTATGTATAGTAGGTGTTCTCTTTGGGGACATAACCTGGGCGCACTGTGGTTGTGTTTACAGTACTTACGGTGATTATCGACAGTGCATTTATTGTGAATATGTACCTTGGCCTGTTTACAGACTGTGGTAGATGCCATTATTCTTGGTCCTGTTCTATCTGATGTTACATGCTGATCCACTGTATGTTACCCTATCGGCTTACATGTTTGTAGGGCCAAACACACACATGTCCCATACCACAGACAGGCATCGGACCACACTGTGTAGTGGCCTAGTATATGTAGGATTAGTGTGTGAGTGGCACATATGAGGATGGTGTTGATCAGATAGTCCATATACTATAATAACATGCTAGCTACCATATGTGGCCATGTTCACATTGGTTGTGGTCATGCACTTTCACACAGATGTCTGTTACTCTGTGCTGTGGCATGCCTGTAGAGCCTGCTATATATGCGGATACATGAGTATTCCCTCATAAGAAATGTAAGCCAGTGGTCTGGCAGTCTGCCTGTAGCCTGCACAGTGCTTTGTTACATGGCTAGCAGCTTAGTGTCCTTTCCCAGTGTGATGTTATGTCCAGATACTTGCCAGATGTACTGCTGCCAGGCCACCATAACAGTAATGTATGTCAGATAAAGCAGTGGGATGCTGTACAGATGTATGTCAATAACTAGTGGGTAGTATGTGGCCATGGCACCTCTGTACCAGTGATTATTAAGTGTCAGGACAGACAAGTGTGTGTGAATGCATAATCTATGGGGGCACATGTATACCAGTATTTATGTGTTATACCCATCTACATGGATGTTAACATCCACATTGTCAGGTTTGGTCTACATGTCTTGCACTAAGGGGTTCTGTGTATACCTCTAGACTGACCAGAGTGTATTAGCCTGTCCACAGTTATTGGCCATATCTCTGCTGTAGTCCACAGGATCATTACTGTGCTAGCAATGGTACTGTACTATGATGTCCTTAGGATTTCTGTCAGTAGCCAATGGCGCACATGTTAAAAGCAGATATGACCTCCCACATGCAACATGTCTGTGAAGACAACCCCTATCACAGTAGCAATAGTCTACATGTATAACTGCACTACATACCTGGCATCCCCTTGCACTAAGAGTTTGGGACTATTGGGGCTGAGGTAGGGCTACACTCTATGTTCAAGACATATGGTGGACATATATGTATATATAATTATATCTATATAGATATATACACATATACATATCGACATACATAGATGGATGTGCATATGTACACACACACACACACACACACATATATATATATATATATATATATATATATATATATATATATATACATATACATATACACAGCAATGTATGTCTACACATATACAGAGATACATATGTACATATACTTATTGATATCTACATATATATTGGCAGTAATAGGTATATCAGAATAGATATGTATGCACATATAGTTATAGATATCTACATATATATCTACATAAATAGGCATATCTGTACACATAGGATGTGCATACATATATAGTTATATATATATATATATATATATATATATATATATATATATGTCTATATATATTTATATGTCTATATATATATATATATATATATGTCTATATTTATATATATATATTTAAATAAACTTCAAAAGACTGATAAAAATAAATACTGAACTGAAGAAAATAAAACACAGAGACCAAACTGTTGATTAAGCTTTCGCTCTTATTGGATAAAAGAGCTTCTTCAGAATGAACAAGGAACAACAGTTACAAATTCAAATAAGAATAGAACAATCATGTACTCGTGCTAGAGCCAATCAGACGAAATGCATATATAAATAAATAAAACTGATATACCTATATTAACATAATATTAAACAGAAGCCAATGAATAACAAGAGAGTAATGAGTATGTAACAAGAAATGAAGTGAAAACCAAGAAAGGGCACAATAAAATAATTATCTGTACCATTTAAGTGCACACTTAATGTTAACATTTTCATTTAAACCAGGAAAAACTTCAGCATTAAGCAATAACTGTCATTTCAATTCTCTGAGTTCTAAAAATAATTCCCAGTCCCCAAAAAAACAATCAATTTGTTCAAGAACCATAAAATGAAATTTTGAGAAATTGGTACAATAAGTGCTATGTTTGGCAAGAGCATTATTCAAGTTGCAGGATCTAATAGCTGCTAAATGTTCTTTAACTCTATCTGACAGTTTTCTGGTCGTTTTACCAATATAAAAACAGTTACATGACGCACAAATTCCAGCATAGACAACCACAGACGAGTGACAAGTTCTTGTTGAAATTAATTTTGTAATTGCAATGAGGAAAAGTATAATAAGAGCCAATAAAGATATAAGGACATACTACACATTTTTACAATTGAACATACCAGTAGTAGAAGAGGACAAAAGTGTATTAAAAGTATAAAAAGGAGAATCTCTGTTTTCAAGACACATACGAATGATCCTAGTTCTTTTATAAGAAAATAAGGGGGAAGAACCAACAGCAGATAACATATGGTGAGAGTCCTTTAATATGTCCCAGTTATTGGAGATAATTTCTCTGATGGAGGAGGGAGGGACCTACATAAGAGGGTGAGAGATGCAAAGTCAGTGGCCACACCTGTGGCATTGTTACAGGGTGGGTGCAGAATTACAATACATCAACAGTACTTGTCCACAATACTACCACATATGCACATCTGTTTATCACTACTACGCAGCAACAAAATATATCTATGACATGTCAGATATGCATGATCTACCTGTACCGATGCAGATGTATACGTAACAGTGGTCTACTGATGTTCCCTGTGGCCTTACCTGCATGCTCTTCGGCCAGTGTGTGGGTGGCACCCACCTCCACAAAGGTGTTCACCGGTTGATGGCTGTGCAGATGGACAGGTGCACCGAGGCTGGCTAGGAGCTCCTCCACACATGTCAGGGGGGATAGATGTTATGGACCCCCCTGTGGCGAGGTCATCCCTCTGGACTGCAGCAGCATGCCAGCAGGCATTGCGAAGCAGGTCAGAACAATGATGCTGGACCTGATCATAAGTGCGGTTGTGCAGTCCGACATCATTGACCCTGTGGACTAGGTTGTTCCACAAAGGTGGAACCAACTCAGGGGATGTTGTCTCCCCCACAGGGTCTCTCTCTCTCTCTCTCTCTCTCTCTCTCTCTCACTCTTCCTGTATGATGAACATCCTTTCTGTGTGTGGGCAGCAGTGTTACAGACAGCAGGTAGCAATACCTCTTACAGGAGAACCTGCACCCTCAGGCCAGCTACATATTTGTAGGAGGTTCCAGAACTACAGCCAGAGTGTGAGTAGTGCTGTTGTAAGCATTGTATAGCACTGGTGTTACAAGATTTGTGTGTACATACTAGTTTAACTTGGAATGCAGTCTGTCTGCATAGTTCTCAACTGTGGGCCTATCCACTTGATGGCCAGAGGTGTGCCTATTATGTTTTGTCTGTCCACCATACAATTCTTGTGTCAGATATATCACTGGCAATGTGTGTGTTGAGTGCTATCAGAACATGGCTACATCAGTTTCTGTTTCTACCTTCATATTCCTGACTAAGGGTATGTTGCAGACTATCCTGTAACACCAGCAACTTGCTCAGTGTATGACAACAGTTTTACACATATGGGCCTGTGTTCCAGCCTCTGTCCTCGACCTACATACCAGGCTTTGTACAAATGACATGCTGTCAGGAGTTGTTATGTAGTGGGCTGTGAGTATGTCATGCTGCCATTCCTACCATCAGTCCACTGTTGTTGTGTCCCCCACATATACTATGGGATTGGGTCCATATATGTGTGAGCTTCACCTGCACAATACATGTGTGCCCGTATGCACTCCAAAGGCCAGTGTATGTAACAGTGGTATATGGCCCTGCATTATTGAGTCTAGGGGGGATGCACCATAACTAATCTAGGCTGTTACAACATGTGGGGGTATCAGGGGTAAGCTGCTTTCAGGTATCTGGATGTAGATTACCATACAATTCACCTTGGGTAAATGTAGGCCTACTGCCTCCTGCCATAGAAACTATTCTATTTGTCAGTGTGAGGGTGATGGTGTCATGTATGCCTTGTTATATAACATATACATCCCATTGTGTCAGCTGAGGTCTTTATCCCCTAGGGATTGTGTACAGAGTGTAGATAGAGGCTGTTGGACTATACGTCTGCATTACTTACTGTTGATTGATTGGTATCCTGTGGCCCAATCTGTCTTTACTATTGTACTACTTGAAGGCCTCAGCCTAGACAGCAACATATATAAACCTTTCCAGACTACTGTATTAATATAACTGTTTCACAGTTTCATTACTCTGTTTATATGTATGTCAGTGTCTAAACAGCTATATGACATGGCATATACAACTGTAATAGTACACAAATAAAGCTTTCCTATATATGCAAACCTGTGTGTGGTGTTATATCCTTTGTCCTCTCTGTGGGTATATGTTGCAGGCAACAATTGTCATTTGTATGGGTGGCTCATACAGTGCCCAGTTGGTAAGGTGGCAACTGTACGCATAGTGACTGTTCCGTATTGTGTGCACCTTCTACATATGTATCTTCCTATACATATCTCTGTGTGTGTATGTGCAGTTACATAAATATATATATATATATATATATATATATATATATATACATATATATATAGGTCTACTATGGTTGACTGAAAACTCACTTGATTGAAAATGAAATTAGTAGGACCACTTCACTGAAAGCTCACTTCACTGAAAACTCACTTGACTGAAACTCATTTCATTGAAAGTTATAAATGGCCTTTTCCCCACTGTAGTGTGATCCTGGAGTTAGTATATAAAGTAAGGGGGGTGTGAGGGACACAGCCTCCCCCCACATTTGGGGGTGTGGGGGATATCTTAGTTATATATCCTCTTTTGGAAACACTTATTCATTGCACTTGTAAGTATCACTGTGCATAGTTTAAAATGTTTATAATATGTGGGGCGGCCCCCACACCCACCCTTACTTTATATACTAACTCCAGGATCGCACTATAGTGGGGAAAATCGCCATTTATAACTTTCAATGAAATGAGTTTCAATGAAATGAGTTTTCAGTGAAGTGAGCTTTCAGTGAGGTGGTCCTAGTAATTTCATTTTCAGTCAAGTGAGTTTTCAATCAACCGTAGTAGACCTATATATACATATATATATATAAATATATATATATATATATATATATATATATATATATATATATATATATAGATATATATATACATAAATGTGTCTGTGTATATGTATCCTAGGAATGTTGATTGCTTCCACACTGCACATTCCCTATGGTAGCCAGACTGTACTGCATGATATGTTACTGATACCAGCCTGACATTATACAGGTGGGATGGAGTACTGTTAACATCTTGTTCCCATGTTGTGCCAGGACCTGGTTATGGGATCTACAACAGTTGGTATGGTATTGTATTGCAGGGCAGATGTGTTTGGCTGTGGGGGGGGTATCTATACGTACAAGACATATATTGTTTAGGCCCCCTCAACCTCATTAACGGTGCATGTGGACATATATGTTTTTGTTATGTTCCCATTTTTATCTACAGATGTATGTCTGTATATACCTATATAGATATATATATTTATGTATATATATATATATATATATATATATATATATATATATATATATGTATATATTTCTATATATGTCTCTACATCTACATATATAGATATGTGATATCTATTTAGATATTAATATACACACACACACACACACACACACACACACACACACACACACACACACACACACACACACACATACATCTACATATTGAAATACATTTCCTGTACTGTTGAATGACTGGGCTGGATGATATGTTTGTGAAAACATCAGGGTGATGTATATCTGACATGGCTTAGTGATAAAATCAGTTTGTCTATGGTATGCAGGGTCCTGGGTTTGAGCCTTGTAGCGGCTGTTTATTTTGTTGCTGCCCAGAACAAGGGCCACTGGATACAGGGTGATAAAGGCACTTTTAAGCAGTTGTAAGTGGGTTTGCACGGGTTTGCGTGGAGGTAAGCACTGCTAATTTCCGGTTACAGTTTCTTATACTGATTTAGCTTCTCAATTGCTTAACCTGTGTAGGCATTGCTTACCCTCACACAAACAGGCTTAAACCCACTTACTGCTGCTTAAAAGTGTTTACTCCCGCTTACCACCAAGCTAATTTCTTTAAAAGAAAAGAAAAAAGGGTTGATAGGACAGTGGTGAAAAAGAGGCACAAAGAGGGAAAGACAGTGGGGAAAATAGCTAGGGATGTGCAGGAGGGTATATGGAAAGTCCATAGCTTCCCATTTCTTCTACAGCATCAGCTGTGCATATACACTGACTTTGGAGGGGTGAGAACAACAATAATATGTTGTGATGCCAATTAGACCAGATTACATGTGTCGAGTGGACACGTGTGCAAAATGGACAGCTAAGTATGAGGCAAGATTTTTTTTTTTGGGAACCGATTGCCCTTTTTTTTTCAGGTGAGAGTGCTATGTTGGGAAGGGATAGTAGGTTTATTTGGGGAGTTAGGTTGGGTAGGTTAACAGACAAGACAAACAAGATGCATACAGGGGTGGTATATGACATATGTGGGAGGTAAACACCTTGATGGGGAGGGGTGTTAGGAAGTCAGATGCCCATTAACCCCCTAGTGGAAACAGTGGGACTGAGATCCTCACCCATGGGCAGTCACCACTACACCTTCACAGCTCTGAATGTGGCTTTGCTGGGGGCGGAGTTGCAGAGCCAGGTTGACCCTCTAGTCGCAACACGTGGCCCTCGAGCTGGCATAGATCTCCAAACTGCTAATCGAGCTCTCTACGCACCAGAACCTGATCCTGGCGAGGGGTGACAGCTTCCTGTCCATGCCCACTCCCGGGGGGGGGGTGAGTCCCATCTCCTGAGGTGGTTCCACCCGATGGTGATGCAAGACCAATAGATGAGGAGGTCCTAGGTTGGGCCCCAGATGTGCTAGTGCCCGATGCCATGGCCAGCTGAGGTGGGACAGGTTGGTCCTCTGGGACCCGCATTCCCATACGTGCTATGGTGTTTATGGTGTATCAACATATGTGGGTTAGTAATAGTCACCACATTCCAGGATTACGTATAACAGCATACATAGATATTCCCATTAACCCAGACACCAGATATGGAACAGTTGCATAGCAAACAGAACACATGCATATATGGGACCACAGCAGTAATAACAACAGCATGCTGGTACATTGATGGCATCATGCCACCAATGTTGGAGTATTTCAACATAGCACATGCATAGAAACAGATTTAAATAATTATCATGCAATAGGTCATATGTCCCAACGTAACAGTTGAGTCATTGCATACCAGTTGAGGTGGGTATTTAGTGTATTGTTGGAGATATGGTGGGGGGGGGAGAAAAATGTCAATTAACAACTAGTATATTCCTGTAGTTTGCACTACATTCATAGTCAGTGCTGTTATCTGTACCTTACAAGTATTACTGCACTACCCTATTGCCTTAGTTTGGACAGTGATATGGCTGTCATCATTTTTATACATGACCTGGTTTTACCTGCAGTATACACCTCTTACCTGGTATACCTGATGAGGAATTGTTTGTTAACACTAACTATTTCTACACATACTCCTAGATTCCAGGTTGATGTTATGCACCTATCTATCCTTCTGTTTTTGCACAGACTCTGGCCATGTCTTCGCAACATGCAGGTGAATCAGGACATATGTAGACTATTGGCCTCTTCAACCTTTAGTGACTTACAACACTCTTATACAGGATTTCCTACACAGTTTTGATTATGTTGTACAGTGTGCTGACAGTAATCAATGATACCTTATTATTCAGAGCAGCTGCAACACTCACAGTTCCATACAATACCAGAGTAAACAGTACCAGTACAGGGTATGAAGCTTTTATTTCTCGGCACAGTGTTTGTATCCGAAGTACTTGTGGGAGCAATGTTTGTCAGCACTACCTGAATTTTGCCACACAAAGTACCAGATTTCACATTAGTATTATGCACAAACATCTCACTCTGTTACTGTACACACTCTGGTCACAGCTTGACAGCATGGGGATGTAGATAGGACATACTTAGCTTATTACTCTCATAACAGTTTCAGGAGTTGCTAGAGTGACAGTTTTGTTCTTATAGATGTGTGTCAATCAGTTGTATTTCTTGTTTGCTGCCTCTACATCTGGGATCATCCCACTGATTTCCCAGGGGGGCAGAGTGACAGGCTGCAGATATTGGCCAATTTACTGGACATTCTGGACATATCTGTACAGTTATGGGGGTATGATTCTGTATGCAGACTACTACCACTCCCAGGATTTGAACCATGGCTGTGTGTGCTAAAAATACAACAGGTCACATCTTAGGTGCATGTGCTATTCGGATTTTGTTGTCTGTCTTTTCACTGTTTTCTGTCTATGTCTCTCTCAGTTGTACTAAATGACCTCTAGGGATTACACCAGTCATGTACAGATGACATTCCTACACATTCTATTTATGTTGCACAGTGTGGGTAACAGTGCTTAATACAACAGTACTATTAAGTGATTGCAAATGTACATTACCATATGATGTCAGAGTATACACATGCAGTCCAGCAGTTATACCTTTATTGTCAGGCTATTATGCTTTTATTTACATACAAACTATTTGAGACTCTTCCTGCCATATTCTCCGGTGTATGCTGTACTTGTCTTAAAAAATACAGGTTTTATACTGGCAAGTAACTTACTAATCCTTTTAGATTTATTTCCTATGACAGTACATGCAAGAGTATTACTAACCTGCCTCACGTCGCAACCTCAGCAGGTGACAGCCATGGGCCTCCTGGATTGTGGCCCACTCACTTGCCACTGTGAAGGACATAAGAGGAATATATAGCCATACCTATCCATAATATACATGAGCTGGCAATTATTAAACAGGTAGTGGAGTGATACTCACAGCTGTGACAGAACCTGCCATCTTAGCCTCTTGGATCCACTGATCCAAGGGATCCCCCTTACGCTGCATCAGGTTGGCATAGTGATGCCTGACCTGCTCACCCGTTCCGGGTATGCCAGTGGCACTGGTGAGGTCATGGGCAAGATGGTCCCAGGCTTCCACCTTATATTTCCATTTTATTCCTGATTCCTGTGTACATATACTGTATGGGGCATATGTGATTATCTGTGGACTTTGCAACATTATGACACTGACACCTCACATATGCATTTAATGCAGTACTCCATTTCACAAATATATGTTATTCCATAGGTTATGCAACTAAAATCATTGCTCATGAAGTGATTTAACATGGAAAGTGCTGCAGTGGGACTCAAACCGGGAATGCCTGCTCACAAGGTGAATGCTCTGCCCACTACACTACTGCTATACTGCTTGGTTTGCATATATCTTCCTTTTTATTCTCTTCAGCCATTTAAGCTGCATTAACCATAGCTAAGCATTGGGCAAACCCATGCATCTACGCTTAGATTTAATCAGTTTCATAAAAAAAAAAAAAAATTGGTATTTTTATAGTTTGTGTTTACTATTGCTGTTGTACATGTGGGGGGATGTTGCTGGGGGTATGTGGACATCTATGAGTGGCCTCGCTCATTCTTTTGGGCTTTCTGCTGTTCTTCATTGTGGGGGCGTGTATATTCTGAGAGCTCTGCTCTCAGACAAGCCCCCTGCACTCTTACATGCTCCATGTAAGATTAGGAGCTCAGGCAGTGTGCCTTCATTAATATGTATGGCGTGCTGCCATCCTGCTTTCACACGACCACTTCCATGCAGGACTAAGCTAGTCCTGCATGGAAGATTAGTAAATCCGAGGGTGAATCTTGTCATGCACGCGATTGAATAGTGTTAGCTTGGTTGTGATCACACATACAATGGTTCTGGATCCCCAGGATTATGTTTTACTTTAAATGTATTAATATGACAGGAACACTTACCTGTAAATTGAGAAATATTAATTCCGAGGAGAATTTTAAAAATATTTTTGATTTTCTAAAACTTTGAAACAAATAGGCATGTGATATAATTTAATTATTTTTTTAAATGTATTAAAATGAATGTATGATTATGTTTTATTCACATTCTGATACTGTCCAGATGTTGCAGGATGAAAGCTCATACTGTGTTTTTGCTTTCCTTCATTAAAGCGTAATTTTATGTGGCTTTTTGATATTTTTTGGTTGCTTGTTCAATTACCTATATTTAGTATAGAGTTGTAACCATGAACCTGGTTAGTCCTCTATTTTTCATGTGTTTTTGTGCATGGCTAATCTAAAGGCAATGTGTTATCAAGTTCTATACAAATAGGTGGAGATAATGAACAACGTTGTATAGTTATATCTTCAGGGTTAACGTTTATTGCAATGCCATCTGGTCCATTTTAAGGAATATAGCAATTATTTTCAATAGACTGGAAAAAGTTCTGTAATAAAGCTTTCATACTTGGCTTCAAGGAATATGAGCCCCACTGATGCAGACACAGCCTCTCATTTTACATGTGTTAGAAAACAGGCTAATAAAGTCTGGTGATAGCCTCATAAAAGCAGGCATTTTCAGTTATCAAAGTGGGAACCACTCTATTAGATGGACCTGATGAAGCTCAGGCAAATGTGTTTTCTTAAATAAAGTTCTATAGCTGTAGCTCATAGTGTGTTGTCATGCTTTGTTTGTTAGTAGTTAAAAATAAAAATAAAACCTTTTAATTAAGAACGAGGTTCCTCAGGCTGCTGAGCTGATTTTACATGTCTTTCAGAAATATTCGATAAGGGACTAACCTCTAAGCCTTGGGATTGGCTCCTTGTTTTTAAATCTCCCAGATTTTCCTCCAGTCAGATCCCATGGAATCTCCCACCATTGTCTGTAACTGCCTTTAAATAACTGACCTGCTGAATGTAATGAAATAGAAAACGAACACTCACCCATCCACCTGTTTAACTGAATAAACTACAGGAAAGAGAGAGAGAGAGAGAGAGAGAGTCTCCTATATCTGCTAGTTAAATTGATTTTATCTGGACTAATCCTTTATACTGTGCTTGTTGTTAGTCATCTTACCCTCTGGGTCACAGGTGGGTTACCAGACATCACATGAGCCCTCTGGATTACCTCAGTTTTCTATGTAATGGGAAGGCACTGAACCTTAAAGCAGGACTTCCTTACTGGAGATGTTGACATGATTTCATAAGACAGAAATCCACCAGTTTCAAATGGAAGTGGAAGAATTCTACAATTTCAAAGGGTAAACATCATTAAGTAATTTTGATTCTATACTACATTTAATACAAATGAAGTTTGTTAAAGAGAATGAAACAGAAAGGATGAGAAAATTCAACAAATATGAAAGAGATTATTTATTTATTTTATTTTTTATTTAAGTTTGATGACCAGGGAATTCCACTAGCCCAAGAAGAGCCTGTTTTCAGTGGAGGCCTGGGGAGAAAAGCTCCACAATAATTGCAAGTTACATTTCACATGTTATAAAAAGACATAGTTCATACAGGTAATTAAACATTTACAGATAAGCTCCATGATATTTGCAATTGGCTTGTCACAATGTTACAAAAATGAAAAAGCATAATTCAATATAGAAATTCCAACATTTCTATAAAGTTAATATTTTTATTATAAATCAATTGTAGGTTTAACATTTTAAATTATATAACTGCTAGCCATTAGTAGGTTAGGAAAATATTATGCATGGTGAGGATAGTTGTATAATTGAGATTGGAGAGTATAGTACCATAGATATTAGAGAGAAAATTAGTTTTTGGCAGGGGAGGGATTGTTTTGGGTGGGATGAAGTAATAGTAGTGGTAAGTGGATGAATCAGTGCAAGGTGGAATGAGGGGGGAGGTTAAGTTGGAGTGTGAAAAGGGCATTCCCATTTGGAAGAAAGATGACAGAGTAGCTGCGATTTGAAATTTTTATGGTTGGGTAGGTTGTGTAGGTGTGTGAGGAGAAGGTTCCACTGTTTAGCTAAGGAGTAGGGCAGCAGTAGATGGCCAGGAGGTTGTGCAGGTTTGTGGACCTGAAGGAGATTTTGGTTTTTGGATCTGAGTGAGCAGTTGGGAATGTAAGGTTTTAAGGAAGTAGCAAGAGCTGGGCAGTTGGCAGGTTTAAAGATGAGCTTGTGGGCAATGGTGAGCTGTATGTAACTGAGGTAGTTGGGTAGTTCAAGCCAGATGATGGTGAGGAAAGAGTGGCAGTGGTGGGATGAGTTTTTTGAATTGGTTGCAAATTTGGAGATCTTGTGGTAGCAGGATTCAAGTTTGGACTGAAGGCCAACATGGAGATTGGTGAAAAAAGGGGCACCATACATAAGGGGGGAGTACGAAGGTGGATGCAAGAGTTTGATGGGTAGAGGGGCTTCATAAACGGTTGTGACTGCACAGGAGATCTAACTTTTGGTGGGCTGTCTTGATTTTGGAGTCGATGTGGGTGTCGCATTTCAGTTCATCATCAATAATGATGCCAAGAAGAATGGTGCTGGGAACAATTTCAAGGAGGGTGTTGTTTTGGCTCTGTATAGTGAATGTGGATTTGTCAATGAAGTCTTTGGTAGGGGAAAAAAAACATTAGTTTTGTTTTATTTGCATTTAGTGCCAGATGGTTAGACTGCATCCAGGTTTCTGTTTTGGAAAAGGCTAGTTGGGTTTTTGCTAGGAGCTTGGAGGGGGGGAAGATTGATCAGATGATTGTTGAGTTATCTGCATATTGGATGGTAGATGAGTTTGGGATGGTTTGGTGAAAGTTGTTAATGAACAGGTTGAAGAGAAAAGGGACAAGAACAGAACCTTGTGGGACACCTGCGGGTGTGGGAAGGAAGGGATAGGTTGAAGTTTTCCATTGGACAGCTTGTTGGCAGTTGGACAAGTAGCTGGAAAACTAGGTGGTGGTGGTGGGAGAGAGGTGTAGGGCGGAGATTTGGGATATAATAGGGTGTGTGAGATGGTGTCAAATGGCTTTGACAGATCTAGGAACAGTGTGGATATAAACTTGCCTGAGTCGCGTTCAAGGTTTATGGTTTCAAGAAAAGAAAGAAGGGCAGTCATGGTGCTGTGGCCAGGGTGGAAGCTGTATTGGGTAGGGGAGAGGAGATTTTTTAAGTGTTAGGTGTGCCATGAGTTGTGATTGTATTGTTTTCTGTAGTATTTTGCAAAGAAGGAAAATGATGGCAATATGCCTGAAGTTGGTGGTATCAGTATTTTGCCATCTTTGTGGAGGTGGATGATGTAAGCATGGTGCCAGATAGAAGGGACTATGATTCTTGTATGGATCTATTTATAAGAATAGAGATGGGATAGTCAATGCTGTCTGCAGATTGTTTGAGGAAGGTGGGTGGAAGGTAGTTGGGTGCATTGCGACAGGGTTTGAGTTTGAGGAGAAGTCTTCTTATAGTGCTTGTGGGGATGGGCTTGAGGCAGAAGGATGTGGAGGAAGGTTGATGATTGGCATGGTGGTTGGGGCAGGAGGGGCTGGTGGTGGAGGGGGGGGTGGGAAGAAGGCTAATAGTTTAGCTATGCAGTCTATGAAGAATGAATTGAACTGCCTGGCTGTTTCAAGGTTGGAGAGAATGGGGTTTGGGCAGGGGTTTTCTTTGTTGCCAGGATGCAAAATGGATGATATGGAGTCCTAGAATTTTTTGGGATTTGTTGAGTGCAAGGACTGGAGTTTGGAGTAGTGGGCTTTGCGGTCTTTAATTATTAGTCTTTTTGCGGAGTTTTATAGTTGCTTATACTCTAGGAGAGTGTTAGGGTTTTTATGTTTTTGATATTGTTTCTATTTTTGTCCCTTTGGTGCAAGGCTAGTTTAGTATCTTTTGATAACCATGGGCAGGGACTGGTTTTGATGCATTGGGTTCGGGGGGGGGGGGCTTGCTGATTGAGAAGGGTTAGGAATGAGTGGTTAAAGTAGGAAATTTCATCATCTAGATGAAGGGTTTTTAGAGGTGACCAGTCAGTATCCTTTAAGCATTCGAAGGAAGTTATAAGGTTGAAAGAGGAGAGGTTGCAAGTTTGGATGTAGCGGTGTTGTTTATGCAGTGGAGATGAGAGATGGTCAGTGAAGGCTGGTAAGTGATCACTGAGAGGATCAGGTAATGTTCCAGCTTTGGTGATAAAGTTTGGGTGAGTTGTTAGGATGCAGTCAATGATGGTACAAGAGGTACCATCTTTATTTTGTCTGGTTGGAGATTGTATTAGTTGGGAGATGTTGTACAGGTTGATTGTGTGGGATGGGGCTCGAGAGTTAATAGTATTCCAGTTGATGTTGGTATCACCGAGTATATAGGTTTCATTTTTTATAGTGGAGGAGAACCAGGACAGGATGTTTTCAAGAGTTTTGATGTTATCACCAGGGGGAATATAAAAGGGCAGTTGATTTTAGGAAACCTATTATAATTTCAGCACTGGCAAAGGTTGGTATTTTATTGGAGTAGGAAGTTATGGTATGGGAGGTGAGGTAGATTATTGCGACTCCGCCTCCTTTTGTGTGGGCTCTGTTGTTGAGAAAGATTTGGAAACCTGGTGGTAGGATTTCACTTTTATATAGGTTTACAGCCAGGTTTCAGAAATGGTAGTAATGTTGGGGTGGTTATGGGAGAGCCAGGCATGGAGGTTAGGGATTTTGTTTTTTAGGCTTTGTGCATTAAGTATTGTAAGGCAAATGGACTTTGAGTTTGTGGATTGAGAGTAGGGTTTGGTGAGATTGATGTTAGGGATAGGTCTGGGGTTGGGATGGATATTGCCGGCTAGTGAGAGAGGGAGATGTGGTGGAGTAGAATAGTGAGGCAATGTGTTGGGCAAGGGTAGCTTGGGTTGTGTGAGAGTAATGATTTTCTGGTACCACATTTAAGAGGGGAGTACAGAGGGGACTGGCTTGTGAGTAGTTTTGGTCTGAAAAAATAGATTGGATTAGAGGTAAAGAGTTCATGTGAGATGGATGAGTAGGATGGGAAGTGAGGTTGATGGTACGATGCAGTGGAGTGTGTGTGAGAGTTATGACAAGGGTTGGAAAAAGTGTGAGATAGGTAAGAGAAGAGATTGAGATTAGTAGGGCAAATGAGGTTATAGGGAGTGATGTTATGTAGAGCATTGTAGGAGGGGTGGATGTTTGGGGTGATGTAGATCTACAGGTGGGTGGGGATTGGCTTAGGTGTATTGTGATTGGAGAAATGTTGGGTGGGGAGGAGTCAGGGGATGTATAAAAGTACAGGTAGTGGGGCAGGTGGAATTTGGGGGGCAGGGTATGGGACGGAATGAGCCCGAAGGGTGAACAGAGTGGGTTACACCTTAAGGGAGGAGCAGCAATTGCCAAACAGAAAACAATCAGTTAGAATGTTAGCAACTACAGAAATTGGGCAGCCTATCATTTTGGTTTGAATGTTACCTTTCTATTTGTTTTTATTATTTATGCACCAGTGGGGAACTGCAGTTCACTGAAATGTGGGAAAATATTGTAGTTACGCCAGGGGTTTTAGAAAGGGCCATACAGTAAATTATGACTCAATAGAGTACTAATTAAAAAAGAATGGAATATGGTATAAGTGAGTACACTACTGGGGATTCCTATGAAGCAAGGGCAGAAAAGCTAATCCAAAAGATGGTGCCTTTCTACATCAGGTTTTTTGATTCAATACGTCAGTACAACCATAAGTGCAAATGGTACTTACACTTGTGCACACTACTGAGGGATGCCTGTCGGACAGACAGAAACAGAGTGTAGTCAGGCAGAGCTTTTTTAGTTTTTAAAGATGGCATTGCAACTCAGGGGAGGGATAAGTAAACTATCAAGTGGAAGAAGGAGGGAATAGACAGGATTGACTGGGCTGGGAAGCTTACAATAATACAAGAGAAGGGGGGCTAAGAGCCAGGGCTTGGAGAAAGCTATGAGAAAGCAGGTTTGACAGGGCTAGGAAACGTACATGAGAATTATGTTTGGAGAACAAGAAAGGGGTTGGCTATGGACCAGTTATGAGAGAGATAGAAAAGATTATAACATTTCAAGACTCTGAATTTTTTAAATTTATTTTCAACTGACAATGAATTACATTTATTCACCAAAGATTTTATATTTCTTCCTACTGCAGGAGTAAATTTGGTGGAGATCATTAACAGATTAAAAGACTTTTTGAAGATTCTTCAGTTAAAATCCATGTTTGCAAATTCTAATAGTGAAAGGCAAAACATTATGTTTTAAAAAATGAGTTAATTTAGTCTTGTTTTACAACAAGAGTTGCAGGCATTTGTAACAATTTGTGAATCTGAGATATAAGAATTGTTAAAAGTCCCCCAACACAAGTTTTTATTTACATATACTAGTGGAGCCTGTACTCAGCATTGTCTGGGCACTTATGACAAAATAGCCTGTCTCGGTTCTCCCTGTCCCTTTTGCTAATACCTCATCTATATTTCCCTTTAATTCTGCTACCTCTTATTTCATAACAATTGCTTCTTCCCTGTCATCCCAGGGAACCTTATCCACTCTGCTATCATCTTTTCCTGACAAAATGCTGGTGTTGCCACAACCCCTTATTTTGTTCTGTTTCTTGCCTAATACTCATAGTTGCCCTCCTGCTGTTTTCAGCTCTAAATACTTTTTATTACATTATTTTCCTGAACTGTTAATCCCAGTATGAGCCAGAGATATACCTTGGGGCTTCTTAACCTTAGGCATAGTGCTATACTGTTCTATTCCTTTGTATCCTTGTCTTTCCTGGATTATTGTTTCACTGTCTCAAATGAAACGCATTTGGGGACATATTTTAATAGATAAACAATAAACTTTCCAACAAAATTCTTATCCCTTCGCATATGTTATTTATCTACTATGTGATCCTTAGTCTGAAAAGTACTAGTGCCCTTTTAACTGTTTCCCTGCTCTCCGCTATGATATATACAGACTTAGACAGAAGACTAGTTTGATATTTTTATGTGTAGATGTTGGGAGGGATGAATAGAAACCAGATTATGTTTTTGTCTTTTAACTATACATTCTTGAGTCACTATTTCCTTTTTCTTATTTTCTTTCATATCCCCCCTACTGCCAAGGCTGCACTTCTTTCTTTGGCTTGCTATGTCCAAGCCTTTTTTTCATGACTTAACTGCTGTGATACAGTTGTATGCTTTAGAACTTTCATATGAAATCCTAACTCTTTGTACCCACTTTGAAGCCTGATATACTGTTGTTAAATGATTCCTTGTTCTTTTGCTTTGCCAGTATTCTTGCACAATTTGAGTTGATTTTCAATGTTTCCTATGCAAACTCAATTGCAAAACTGTTAGAAGAATGTGTGTGTGTGTGTGTGTGTGTGTGTGTGTGTGTGTGTGTGTGTGTGTGTGTGTGTGTGTGTGTGTGTATATATATATACGTGTGTGTGTGTGTGTGTGTATTCATACATGCACGTTTGGACTGTGTCTGACAGTAATGAACTAAAATACATTACACTGGCTATTATTTATATATTAAAATGCTCATCTGATCACAGTCAGGCTTTGCAAACATCTAAGTGTATATGTTTTTGTGTTTGTATCTGTGGATTTGTTTGAGGGGTGTCTAATGCTTTGTACTATATTTGTGTTAGAACTTAAAATGTAAAACTGTAGATATTATTTATGTGTTTCCTCATTCAATTGATCAGAATAAACATGTAATCGGTGGGCACATTTGTGTGTGTATGTGTGTATACGTTTTTATTACTGTTCTATTATTTTTTAAATTGTTCGCATTTATATGAAATACGTTTATGTTTCTGAATGTTTACTTCCTAGAAGACCATTTTTAAACTGATTATAGATATGCTTTTGTATGTCTTTAAACAAGGACTGCACTTATTACTCCATGTAATTGAACAAATGGTTTTATTGGTCGTTTTTAGTTTAAAAGTAAGGTGCTGCATTTCTTGTGTGTCTGATGAAGCAGCTTGATGTGCTGTGAAAGCGCTTACCATTAATAGGTACATTTTGCCTACTTATCTTTATTATCTTTCCTGTACTGTGGCTAGTCATTTCTGTGTCATCTATAAGAATTCAAATGATTCAGACAAGCAAATCTGTTACCGAAGCAGACCTTGCCTTATGAAATTATTTACCCAAATAATTAGTGGTCTTCTTTGTTTCTTTTACAATTCCTGCAGACAGAATCCTGTTTAATTTTGTGCAAGAACAAGTGTGTGCCCCAGTTAATTTCCATACTAAAGGCATCAGAATTCGGTGTATCAGAAAACATATCTTTTTCTTTCTATTTTTCTTAACTTTTTCCACTCTTTCAGTCTCTGTCATTCTATATCCTACGCAAGTACTCTGCATTGCTGTACAGCATTCTTCTATTGCCCCACATTAGTATGCTATTTATCTTGACCCAAAAAAATTCTCACTGATCCAAAGGCTTCCATGTAGTTTTTTCTGCATACTACACCCACAGAAATTGTTGTCTTTTGGCTTTTCCCAGTTAGGGGTCGCCACAGCGGAACTCCGGTCCGCTAATGATTGGCAGTAGATTTTCATGAATGCCTAGGTGCAAGCAAGATGTTCAACCTTCAATGAAGGCACGCCCATTTACGCATGTCTTTTGAACTCTCACTCAACTGCAGGGAGGACATGCAGACTCCACACAGAAGGCACTCTCCACACTCCAGTCAAGAATCGAACGGGAGAACCTCTTGCTGTGAGGCAACAATGCTACCGCTGCACCACCGTGGATACTAGGCCACAGAAGCAGATCACCAATTACAAACTTTTGCTTCTTGTTTCCTGATTTTCTTCTCTACAAGTAGCAGCTGTTATGTTTCTTTTCACTTGTTGTTTCAGCATATCTTTAGCACCTCCTACTCTCTCTCCTTTTGAAGACCACAAGAGCACTGAAGTTTTCAGACAATACCTTACATTCATTAACAGATTTGTTCATCTATGCAGGTATCTCCTTCATATTATTTGCCATTCCATATCAGTCTCTTGGAATGCAGCCATATCAGGCAGAGGTCTGCAATGTTCAACACAATAGTGGAATGACACTGTGCCATTAACTTAATGGCTGAATCCTATGCTGCAATGTTGGCAACCCAGGATTGAAAACATACTGTGGTTTTGGATGAACCTACTTGGTGTAGTAGAACTTACCACCCTTCAGGGGCATCACTACTCCCAGGACATGGACTGATGTTTTATAAGAAATGGAAATGTATCATCATAATGCCAAATTGTAGTGTGATTGTCAACATATAAAAAATAAGATAACAAATAGAGGTGCTATTGCAAATCTTTGATCCTACTTATGGTAGAAAAAACAAATTGTTTTTTCACTCAGGGTATCTTTTTTTGGTCATGAGTTGCAATTTTCATGTTACTACTGTTGCCCTGCTTGTTGCCATGCTGTTTCTGAATGCTTTATACATTACAGATGGAGGGTCTATATTAGATAATTGAACTTTCAAAAGTTTGACTGCCATATGTTTGATACCATATGACTGAATTTTTGAAAGTTTGAACATTTTAACAGAGATCTCCGTACAGCGCGGAATGTGAAGATTTCCTTTTTTGCACTGTAGTGCGATCTTGGAGTTGGTATAGCTAAAGAGCAAGGGGGGGGGGGGCTTGGCCCCCTGCTTAAAACGTTCAGGTAGGTTATTCGTGTAGTTTATTTTTTTATTAGATTTTCAAGCTTTTAAAAGTTCGATCATATGGTGCCTACCATATGACAGTCAAACTTTTGAATGTTCGATTATCTAATATAGACCCACAGATGGGTACTTGATCACATGGCACAGGGTTGGTGTACTGAAATGGAAAAAGTAATTAAATGTTACTAGGCTAAGAAGCTTTCTGAAATAATAAGCGAGTGAAAGTAATAATTTCATACAAGAACTAAATAGAAAAAAATAAATAAATAAAGACAGATTTAAGTATTTCAGATAAGTGATTAGATTTTTGACCATATGATTCTTTACCCAAATATTACTTTCTACAGAAGAGAACATGCATCTTACTGCTTGCCTTTATTTGCTAGTATACCATCATGGATTTAATGGAGGTGTTCCTGTACAAAGATCCAACTTCTTTACAGGTATTTATAATGCCAGGTATTACTGCATGTAAGTTATTGTACACATGCACTGAAATGATTGTGCATTAACATATATTTGTTTTATGCTCTAGGGTCAAAGAGAGAGAGAGATAAAGATAGGTGGTCTCCAGTTGATCTGTTCATTTCTCCTCTTCCCAAATGAGATAGCATCTGACATCAAACGTGGTACATCATTCCTAGTGGGAGAATACATTTTTGGTACTCACATTTTATTTACCAGGCAGTGGGAGGAGACAGACAGCTACTAGTTGGCTGTCATACACAGCAACATTAGGTTTTCATGTATGCACACAACAACCTTGCTTCTCCGACGTTTAAGCCATACTTTGCTAATTTCTACATGTAACTAGACTATGCGCATATCCTATGCATGCAATGAATCACTGCAGATTGTTGTTGAGCCATACTGCCCTGGAACCCCATTATTTTTGATTGCCAGATGCTCTAGACTCTTGCTGTAGCCATTTCTCCTATGAGTGTTTCCTCCCCAATGTGATTCTTCCTTCATTGGACCCATTAATTACTAGCTTGTTTAGCTAATGCTACATCTGGCACTCCACCAGTTTCCACCCTCAGGCTGCTTTGGCATTTTAACTTATTTGGCATCTTATTTAAAACAGACTAAAGTACCATTACCTAATCAAACCTTAATTTAAGAATAAACTACCGTGACCACCCCCCCCCCCTCATTATGGGGAATTGCATTCTATACATATCTTCTATTTGTATACATACTTCCTCTGAAAGAGTTCTAGGATGAATTCTCAGTGACACTGCGGTTTCAGACTCAGTATGCAACAGCATAATTATACCTCAGTTTTTGCACACATCTATGGTAAATAGATATATGGTAAATAGATAGGTAAAGATCACACTTGCATGCAAATTGCTTACCTTAAAATTATTACAGCTGTCTTATTTCACATTATTTAGAAAAAAGTATTTCACTCATTTATGCTGTGGTCTTTATTTCCATCACTGATACATCTATTCACCAGGACTCATTCAATGACAATGAACGTATTTATGAGACTTTCTGAATTATTGTTTCAGTTCATATGCTGTCTGCACTCTTATGATTGCATTATTTCTGTACTGAATTAGTTCCATGTCTTGCTTCATCTTTCTCTTTTCATTGCTAGTTTTCCCTAGAGGGCTTTCCAGAAAGATACACATTTTTGACAAAGATAGTAGTGTTCCCTCCTCAGAACACTTATTACCAAGTTTAGTAATTAATTAAAAAATCAATTAATTAAGAAAGAAATTACTAACTTGATGGCATTTCTCAGTGGGGATTAATACAAAGTTGTAGTTTTTATCAGGAACTTCAGCACAAATTTCTGCAGCAGGGTGTTAGCTAAAACAAGCCTTGCTAATAAAAAAGTGTATAAGCAATGGGAATACATTTTAATACTGCATCCTTTACTTAGTAAAACACATTGCTTCCAGCATACAACATATCTTTCAATGGTGTCTGCAGTATTACATCTCCTTTTATGTAATAGACCAATTTTTGTTAAGTAATTCAGTTATTTTAAATTCCATCACACCTGCAGTGCATTTAAAAGTAAGGATGGTATTCATTGTCCCAGGGTCTGCACTTTTGTAGATTTTATTTGTGAAGAGCGCCACTACACCACTACGTACACTAAGCACAGGTTATTTGAGCTAACTACCTGATTTCAAAAGCCTTTGACAAAAAAAAACACCACTTTCATGAAATGCATAATGTTGGTGGTTAATCCTTACGTATTTGCAAAATGAAAACATAAATGCTTGTATATGTTTGGAACTATTTGGATATTTGGAATGAATGCAGATATGTACAAACATGTTTCAAGTACTATAGAGAATCCACAGAGGCAGAGGCTCACCCAACGGTACTTTATTGCAAAAAAGATATAAAAATTCACCACAGCTGACCTAGGTTTCGTCCAAAATGACTTCATGGATGAAGTCATTTTGGACGAAACCTAGGTCAGCTGTGGTGAATTTGTGTATCTTTTTTGCAATAAAGTACCATTGGGTGAGCCTCTGCCTCTGTGGATTCTCTATAGTTTGTGGTCTGGTTACCGGTTTATGTTTCAAGTACTGACAGATATTTAAGGCTAACAGTGCACATCACAACTATTTGTATTGACTTTTAAAAAATATAAAGGGGTTTTATATGTTTTCTGTAGAGATATCCTTATGTGGACACCCTGATTGTTTCTTTAAAACAGTGGAAAGGGGAAGATAGGAAACATTAAAAGAGGGAAGACATAATAAAAAGGGGCACATGGAAAGAACACATTAAGAGGGTTGTACGAGAGGAGATAGAAATGGCGGGTACTATATTTTTGGTGAAGGATGGACTCCTTATTTTTCAAACAGTCCACATTTATCTGAGGTCTAATTACATGAATCTGTTGACCTAACCTGACTGATCTAGCCCAACTCATTACTTCTATTAATACCCCCGATACTAACCTCTATACACCTCATATATAACATACACACAACCAACCCCTCACACATAACCAAAAACCAAACCATCCCAGCTTACTTTTCAGCTCAGCCCTTTATCTCAAATAAAATAAAAAAAATAAAAAAACACTACAAAAACTGAAACCTTGCTCAACCTCATTAGACAACCACCCACCAGAAAACCTAAAGCTTGCTGCAGGGGCAATAGCTTTCCCTGATAGCATCTTAATTAATAGATTCATAGCTGAACCTCATGTCCCTTGCCTATGGAAAAGATTGCACATTATCCCTTTACATAAGGGAGGTAACTCCACTGACATCACAAACGTTCATCTTATTGCAGTTTTGCCCCCCCCCCCAAGATTCTAGAAAAATATGTGCATCTTCACAACTTCTCCACAATCATACACACAACAACCTACTTTCTCACACTCAACATGGTTTTAGACCTGTACACAGTACTTTGACAGCCTTATTATCTTTCATGGCCTCTGTCAACAAAGCCTGTGACTCTGGCAAACTAATAAATGCAGTATTTCTAGATTTCTCAAAAGCATTTGACATGGTATCTCACCTCAAACTCCTTAAAGAACTTTCAAGCATTGGTCTAACTTCCTCCTCATGTCAATGTTTTTTAGCTCCCTAGCTGACAGGTAGCAAGCAGAAAAATGTACCTCAAGGATCCATCCTTGGCCCATTGTTATTTAATGTCTTCATCAATACCTTAAATACATCCTCCTGTAAAGGCACTTTAATCCAATATGGAGATGACTCCACTATCATCTGCATATCAGACACATTAACTCACCTACATCACATAACACAACAAGCTTTCTCTTCCATAGAAACACGGCTCTCCAATGCTGAACTCCTACTGAATTACCCCCAAAAAACAAAGTTGTTTGTCTTCATCCACAAACCCCTTAACACCAACAAAATAAACTTCAAAATCTTTTCAGCCAACAATACTGAAATTGAATTGGTTCAGCATACCAAACTGCCAGGTGTCACAACTGAGGATAATCTCAAGTTTGACCTACAAATACAAAACAGTATAAAAAAACATCAAACACTAGGCATGCTATACAAGAATAAAAACTTCTTCACAGCAGCTACCAAAATTACTCTAGCCAAACCCTGCCTCTTGCCATCACTGTTATATGAGGTGAAAATTCTAACTAACTTACAGACCTCCCTAAGACAAAAACTAGAAAGCTCCTATGACAAAATTGCCAAATTTGCCATAAACACAAACCCTCTAACTCATCAGTGTAAAGCCCTACATTCCGTAAGATGGATTTAACTCCCCCTCCACCTCCAATATGTGCAACTTGCTTAGGCATACAAAATCATCCACAGCCCATTAGCTTGTCCTGCTCTTAGCCTATTAATCAACTTTTTCAGATCTGGAAAGACACATCTCTTCACAACTTACAAACCTAACAAAACCCCAGGTCTACGCTTTTACTCCTGCACTCTGGCAAAACTGTGGAACTCCTTTTATTTAACATTCAGAATTGCTACTATCCTTCATTCCTTCAAATCCTCTGCAAAATAATATTTCAACAAGACTTGGATTTGCTCATCTATGAGCCCAGGGTGAGGTACTCTTACACCTATTTTCTACCTCTACTCTCCATATCCCCACTACTAACTTAGTCTACTCTCCCTTCCTGTACACATACTCCCCCTGAGGTTACACTCATACCTTTTCCACATCTATTCCTATTATCCCCTCTGTCACACCCTACCCTTCTCTTACTATCCTACACATTCACCAATATAATCTGTCACCATATTTCATGACCTCTAAAATATTAATAATCATTATGATAATCATCTATTGTGTAAATAATGCTGCATCTTCCTATTATCATGCTTTTTCATATAATGTATGCTTGAACACTATGACTTTATTATGTCTGTTGAGTTTTTATTCTGACAAACTAATGTGTAATTTTTCAAATTTTGTGGTTGAATGTTATGACTTTATTATGTCTGTCTAGTTTTTCATTCTGTTAACCATATGCATCTGGAGCTTTTTTCCCCGGCCTCTGCTGAAAATGGATACCTCATGACCCAGTCAGACTTTCCCATTAATGAAATGCCAATAAATGCCAAATAAGTAAATAATATATAAATAAATATATAATATATAAATAAATGTGTAATAAATCAAACAAATCACCCAAAGAATAAAGAACCACTGCACAAAAATGAGAAAACAATCCAAATAGATAATAATATAGAAACAGTTGATCGAAGCACGGTTCTCTTGTTCATACAAAGCACACTTAAACTTCAGAATAAAATAAATAACGTTTAATAAGGTTAGTGCTTTCACCACTGGACAAGAGGCTTCATCATACCATACATATAAAATGAGCAAAAGACAGTTTTTATACTTACATAATCAGTCTATTCACATATGCATTTGGTTAGTGAAGAAAGCATAGTCCAATACAATTCATGTTGCGTAATACGTAAATGCTGCAAAACCATTTAAAACTAAATCCATTGGATAAAAAACTTTTAGCTTTGCCTTAAAAGCAATGCAACAACTGAAGCCATAATATGCTTTAGTTGAATACAATGAACAACCAGCCTTGTTTATAAGAATAAGTACTTAAAAATAAACAATATTAGTGATCGCTAATTCATCTAAACAGATACACTGCTATGTCATTAGATCGTTCACGGATATATTCTAGTTGGTAAATAAAGATCCAGCCCTATTCACTGTCATATTGCATATTACGCTATATGCAAACAGCGCTGAACCACTTAAACTGGTACCAACTCGAGCAATTGTTCTGGTATTCCCATTAAATAATACATTCACTAGAACTATAAAATACTTTGAAAATGATAATCGATCAACCCTAGATGTAGATGTTAAAACAGTAAAAAGCACTGTTGCATGAACATTTATATATGCACTATCAATATATACATATAGATATTGGTATTGTCTCAACGGATTTAATGTGTACTTACATATTACTACACTTCATAGACAATTTCATTTACATGATCATAAGAAAACTAACAGCTTAAAAGTTTTTTTCCAAAAGGACAGCACAGAATTCTATTCTATCAGCTTGTGCTCAGGTTGCAATGCCTTCTATATTGGAATGACAACTAGAAGCCTTGAGAACAGCATTAACGAACATCAGTATTCCATCAAAACTAAAGATAAGAAACATGCATTGTCTAAGCATTCCATCATTTGTAAGAAATATAATTAGTTCTTATTCTCTGTTACAACTTGTCCCACCAGACTTAAGAGGGGCTGACTTTGAAGTAGAGACAAGGGAAGCTGAATGGCAAATAAAGTTAAGAGCAGACAAATATCCAGATCTAAATGAATGTGTATCCTAAAGAACAGAAAGCTAAAGGTTTATAAATGAATGTTTCTGTACTTCTTTTGTACTTTTGTACTTTATATTTCTATTGTGTACATATATATTACTATTTATGAAGTTTTTAAAAAGTTTTTCTAACTGGTTTAGCATTTAAAGTGTTAACTAAAGAATTTCATTTGAATAGTGAATTAAGAGTTTTTCATTAGTAGGTTTTACATAAAAAGTGCTTGAAATTTTTGGTTGAATAGTTTCTGATGAAGTCTTGGACAAAAGCAATATATTAAACTGCGAATGCTAATTCTATTCTTGGGTTCTTCACTATGCTTTTTTTTTCAGTGATCCTTGTTTCCTAAGTTGTTATGTTACTACTGGTGGAACTGTCTTATTTTTTTATGGTCATCACAACATGAACACCTGTACATCAACACTTGCATCCATTCTGATCACAAAATGTGTGTGTGTGTGTGTGTGTGTGTGTGTGTGTGTGTGTGTGTGTGTGTGTGTGTGTGTGTGTGTGTGTGACTGAAAGTGTGTAATGTACATAAAATATTAAAAAATAGGATGATGTATGTCTCAGTTCTGCAACATGCATTCCTGACAGCCTAATGCATATGGTTTAATTAGCTGTCTATTAAAGTATATCTGCACACAGGAGCCAAAAACAAAATGTGTGTGTGTGTGTGTGTTTTCTATGAGTGTGTGTGTGTGTGTGTGTGTGTGTGTGTGTGTGTGTGTGTGTGTGTGTGTGTGTGTGTGTGTGTGTGTGTGTTTGCGCATGTTTGTGTGTGTGTATGCATAAGTCTGTACCCTACTGTCATCAATCAAGTCTCATTAAGAACAAACATTTTTACAGATGTACATCACTAGACAGACATTTTATACAGGCCTCCTAAACTTTTCTCCCAGATTATGATGATTTCATCTACTATAGTCATCTGCTATAAAGTGTTCTGCAATAGTGTAAAAAGGCAGACTTGTGCTGTGGCACTTGCATTAACTAGCTTGTGTAAATAGTTAGATATGGGTTCTAATTACACTGCAATCAACTTGAGTATGTGTGCATAGTCAGAAGAGCATGAGTCTGTCATACTATCAGCTATCAAATCGCAAAGAAAACAAAAATGTTTACAGTCTTACAGGACTTCACAGCCATTTCATATAGGCCTCCCAACATCTTCTTCCAAACATAAGCATCTGCTATAAAGTATTTTGCAATAGTGTAAAAGTCAGATTTGTGATGTGGTGCTTTCATTAAGTACTGTCTTCTCTACCTTTTGTAATTATTTAGGTAGGAGTTCTAATCTCACTGCAGTCAACTTGTATGTGTAGTAAGAAATTCTTATGTCTGCATCCTACTGACATTACTCAGGTTTTATTAAGAAAAAAAGTTTTAAATTCTTGCATGACTAAACATCAAGTTCATACAGCCCTCTCAGCATCTTGTTCTCTCCAGACACTGATGATGTCATCTGCTAGAAAGTGTTTGACACTATGACAGTCAGACTTGTGCTGTGAAGATTGTGTTATGTACTGTGTTTTGTAGACAGAAAGTTAGGGGTTCTAGTCACAATGGGGTCAACTGCTGTGTGTATGGTGTGTTCAGTTAGTTCACATTCTGAAGACCATATTATAACACCATGTGAGTCACATCAATATAACAACATACTAATTATATGGGCACAGACATTTTATTTCATCAACATGCTGTAATGCTATTATATATACAATAAACAAATAAATCCAGCCAGGGAATAAACGCTCCTATTGCAAAAACAGATAAATAAAACCAAAACCAAAGAACATAGGAGCAGACCAGGACTGTCCAACTGTTTCCACATATACGGAGTGCACCAAAAGCAGCTATAAACAGCTAGAAAATTCCAAGATATCCAAACAAAGGACTGATAAATATCCAGTAGGTTTATTTGTAAAACAAACAAATATTAGCTAAGCGCTTTCACCTGATTTGGCTTCTTCAGACCAAATGCACTCACAAGCAAACAGCAGTTAATATGCATCCCTACAAATCATCAATTATGACATCATGTCCTTCTAATTACATATAAGACATGTACCCATAATAAAATACAAATTAAACATGTCAAAGTAGTATAAAATATTAAATCTAAAAGTGAATTTACACATCATACCTGCACTTTCATATACAAAAATATCTATTAAAATTACACTTGTATAATGGATATATTATGTCGTACACTAGTAAAAAATCATAAAAAAGCATAGGCAGTATATACAAAACAATGTAATGAGTGTCATCCAAAAAAACAAGAAATCTTTATGTGAGTCACATCATTATAACAACAGACTAATTATATGGGCACAGACATTTTATTTCATCAACATGCTGTAATGCTATTATATATACAAACAAAAAAGTAGCCCATATTCATTTGCAATCTTTGTGAATTGATTCTATGCACATTCACAAGAATGATTGAGGTGGTCCCCATCAGCATTTTGCGACTGACAGCATTTGTGTTAGTAACTGTTCTAACTGAACCACATCCACCTCATTTATAATGTGTCCATATATGGTCTTATGGCACTCACCCACAGCTTTCCATTGCAAAACATATATGCATATGACATGCAATTGATGCCCTTACATTACATAGGTAGAGCTGTATGACTGTATGAAGACTTCCAATGTGTGGCATGTGATGTATACCCAAGGTTGTACTTGGAGGTGTCACAAATTATTTTTTAAATAAGTACAAAATGATATGGAGAATACACAACTAAATACAGATCTGTTTGTGGATGGCACCGCCCATACTCAACCATAGGAAATAGACAATCTGCTAGCTGACAGATTTGGATCAAACTTCACCCCCCACCCACACTGGACATCACCCAAAGTATGCATGTGCTCTCTAAGCCTAAAAATACAGCATCAGTGGGCCCTGACAAAATCCCAGGTTGCCTTTTTAATTACTTGCAAACCTGACCTGGTAGATGCAGTTGGATCTCGACTTTACCACAGCCTCCAGACAAGCTATGTTCTGGCAGAAGGCTAACAACAACAGTCATCCATCTGAACAAGGATGGGACCATTACTTGACCTAGGGAATTATAGACCCATAAGTCTGACTCACCTCATTTGTAAGGTAATTAAAAGAATCACCCTGGACCTTATCAAAAAGGACACAAGTAATCTAATGACTGTTTACACAACCCTTTTTTGTTTCGGTAAGGATACATTATGTCTGTTATATATGTTTGACATCTTTAAGAAGTTCACCAAGGACATGGGTGAGGGAAAGACTGTGCATCCCACCTAACAAGACATGGCCAAGACATTTGACACAAATCCATACTCAGGTATTACAGAAAGCTGTCTGAACTGGTCATAATGACATACATTACCAGGTGGGCAGCCAAATGGATCACCGACAAGACATGTACTTGTACATGTACTATTGAAGTGTGTGAATTCACCCCTAGCAAGGGACCGGTGACCAGGACCATACCACAGGGTCCTGTACTACACCCTTTCCTGTTTAGTATTTACTTCCCAGAAGTCAAGACAAACTTAGGCAGCCTTTATCTTACCAGCTTTGTAGATAACTGCAAAATGCAGGCAATCACTGAATCCACAAACACTATTGATTTACTGCAGAAGCTATTAATGCATAAACATGATTTGTACCAGAGTCATAGAGACACATTAAATGAACACAAAAACATAATTATTCCCTTTTGAAAAGCAAATACCCAAGCTAATTACACCATATGCAGCACAGCCCTATGATTACAACCATAGGTATGTAATCTGAGTACTCAATTAGATAGTAATTGGAACTTGAACCACCATCTGTCCACAGTGGTGACGCATCTCTTGTATGTGGCACAATTCATAAGTATGGACAGGCCATGCACAGCAAAGGGCATTATAATGCCATTGTAGTTGGCCATCATCACACCAATAATTGAGTACAATGCACCCTTTTGCATGTACCTCAAGACACATCTGCTGGACCAACACCAGAGTTTTTTGCACAATGAAGAAACATAGTGTAAACAAAGAGTCATATGCAGAATAATTTAAACCCCTATCATTGTGCGATATCTACAACAGACTACTGAGGGTCAGTCTGTGTCTGGCATATGGGGCACCCTTCAATCTGACCCTGATGGAAATGCTGCACATTGTTAATGCAAACTGCACAAGGGTCACTCATTCCAAGGATGTTATTCTATCCCCTGACATAATAAATCATGTTGGAAAGATAGACACAGCTCTCAGACAATACCCCTTTTTTGGAACATGCTTGCCATTCACATAAGGCAAAGGCCTTTCCTGACCCTCTTTAATTCCAACATAGGTCAATGGATGGTTAATCATGATTGTACTCCTGTTGTTGCACCCACGTCCCTCATGGATAGAGGCAGTTGGTATTAGATAACATAGCATAAGCTCATACCTGGGTGAACATTGTTCACATAACTATTTAAAATTGTGTAAGTCATGTTAAATATGGTTAGGCTTTTATGGGATCTTGGGACTTTAGCCTAGTACTCTCCTATTCACCTATAAACTGATGAAGTTCAATTGTATCATAGGAACAGCTATAATGTGACTGTAAGGCATCATAGAGACACCAGTACATCATGTCAGTATCATCAGTTGATAGTTTGCATGAACACATATGCATGCATGTTAGGACTTCTTGGTAGTATAACATTTTCCATAACGATATCAAGGTGACAGTGATCATGTGGCAAATGTCTTAGGTTTGACGTGCTAATAGAAAGTGTGCACCATATATTGTTTAGCATGTGAACAATATCTAAGTGACAGCTTCCTTGCCCATTGAAGCTAGACTTTACAGTGCTGTATTTTCAGTGCACATGAGCATTCCCATGAGGCTTACGTAGTGTTGTGCCATTCATTATGATGGATCCCTTCTGAATTCACAACAACAGACAATAGAAATTGCTATTGCATGTTGCTTATGCATGTAATAACACAGCTGTGTGTAGGGAATCTACTAATAATAGTGTGTTGTTTTTAAGTGTTGTTATCCATATGGCCAATACCTATATCATCCAGGGATGCTTTACTAAAGAGTATCACTTTTGGCACAGCAAACTCCCGCACATCTTTTTTTGCCATACATAAGCATTCTTTGTGGTACATAACCATTAGGAATTGAAAGTGTAGACTTCCCTTCAAGGTGTTTTACAAGATGCATGTGTGATACATTGTTCTGTGATGCACCCAGTAAATACACTGCTCACTGGAAACATTGATGGTATAGGTTGCATTTTTGAAGGTGTGGAGTGTGGCTTATGTGTCATGCAAATATCTCAACTGGGCAGGATTTCCCCTAATTTAAATTACAGGTATAACATTGTCTCAATTAACACCTTCAAAAAGTGGTCTTTTTTTGAGAAATGTCTGTTGAATTCCTCTTATAGATAACTGACAAATTATATTAGTTCTACAAGCGTCTTCCTGCAGAACATGTATAATAACTTACAATCACATATTTCATGTCAATGTCACAGAATGATGGCAATATTATTTTAAAATTGTCCATGATTTTACCTTCATCTGTCTAATGTTGTCCATGAGCCTGCTGCTATGTGTCCCTGATTGGTTGAGAGCTATGCTGCCATTTCAGTCATATTCAAGCATCTCATTTTGCACACCTTCATAATATGCACAATACCCCTATTGTATACACCATCCTTGCTAAATGTCCTTTTCAGTGATCATGTCAGGATGTCTGTGTCACAACTAATCTCCATTGATATGTACATTTTTTGTGACTGTCACATAATATACTATAATGTGTGATTATATAAATATACTCACATAGGAGGTCTAAACAGCAGTACACATTGTGCTATGTACAAATGTGGTTAATGTTATGCTACTGACTTGTCTTTGTAGTGTACGTACATTAACATGCCCTTATCTGGTGTACATTGCCATTTTTCAAATGTCCTATTTCTCTTTTTTCATTCCTACCATTCATGTGTGTGGCCCTTTTCGATATGCACACTTCCCCAGACTAGTGCATTCATACTGCATTCTATGTACCCTTGACGATCACCACAAATCCTTTATTTGAATATGTCAGAACATGCTGTAGTATACATTACACTGAGTATACTTTTCTATAATGTGTTACTACTGCATTCATTGCATTCATTTTAGCCCTGGTGGTCACTGTGACTGTCAGCACAATTCTGCAGAGCACATTTGCCCGTAGATAAACTTGTCTGCATATTTTATATGCCTTCATGCTGCTTTAAACAGTTTCCTAGTTGGCAACACTGTTGCTGGCCAGGAAACCTCATTTGTATCCATGTAAGCCTGAAGAGCAGCATTAATATGCTATTAGCACAGCTAATCATTGCGAAAACATATAAGCACCATGTAGGCTTTTCGCTAAGCCTATGTGGAGTTTATTGAATTCTCAAGATTTACTATTACCAGATGAGACCTCCAGCTCTCCACATAATGACATTGAACAAAGTGCACGTGGCAAGTGTCTTCTATATCTCAATCCGCAACATATAGTAGTGTACTCCAGTATCTAAGTAATAACGTAATCAATTAATTCTTTAAACAATCAGCAGCAGAAACAATCAGTTCCACTGTAACAGTAAATTTAGAAGGTTTCTACAGCAGAATGGCTGATAATGATGATAATATAATTTAATTTATGAGACAACCTGAGGAAAGTGGCTCACAGTTGTCAAGTTTTGATGACAGGATCACACACCCCACAACATGTAAATACCTCTGGAAGTAACACAGGATCACAAAGTCAAGTACATGGTAACATTACACTACAGGTTGTACTGGCAGAAAACCCATGCACCTAAATATTAATGTCAACAAACCCAAAGGAATACCTTCTGGATGATGGCAACAATTTGGACACCTTTATAAAAGGGTGGTAGCCATGAGCACATGTCACAGCTACCTCAGGAAACACGTAAAACATTGGCTACGTAACAGGAAATGCACTGCTCACAGCACTGCCACAGAGACTCAGCTACAAATGTATGGTATAAGTGAGGATTTCCAGCATTACTTGGAAATGGTAGATAACAGAGATAATGCCATAATCACATTAATCTGCAGTATGGTGGCAAACCAAGCATCCATGTCTGCCTCAATGTATGCACTAGTGAAGACTTACCAGACTCAAATGGGAGTTAGTTTTGGAAAGGGAAGAGGATTAGCCGTTGTCCAGATATGTGGGGCATACCTCATCACACTACAAGTGCTTTTCAAGATGGTTGTACAAATAATAGGGGGGAACAAAATCAATAAAATTCATGCAGGCCACATTAGTGTACATCTCCATGTAGCAGAACCTCTAATTTGAGGTCTTGGTATGGATTACTTTACCATCAGACTGTTGCAAGATCATGTTGTGCAGAATGCAACATTCAGTAAACAACTTGCATGCAGTAGTTGGGGTGTACTGAAGGGCACCCACAAACACATTCAGGCATCATAAATGGAATTTTAAAATGCCAATATGAGTTTGGAACAGGGTTGTATTAAACTTATCTTCCACAGCTCCAATCAGATTTCTCACAAGTGACATGAGCTATGGCTCCAGTGGATATCCTGCATCACACGAAAAACAGAACAAAAAAAAAAAAGAGAGAAGGGGATGAAACAAAGGAAATGTTATTTAGTATTACACAATACATTTTAATATGAATAACTGATTAAATTATAAAAATAACATTCATCAACAAGATTACCACTGGACATCCTACCATGCAGGAAGAAGCATGAGGGTGAGCTAGTGTGCCAATGATAGGAATCATACGCACTGCCATGATGTTGGGCAGACACATTGATAATGCACCACATGCATCACACACTACATGGCTGTTGATGACATGATAGTTCACTGCTCTGCTTGCGGACCTGATACGGCACTAATGGCAACATGTTGCAGCCTATCACAACAAGCACCTCGGGAAATATGCCACCCCATAAAAGACACTCATAGTCCAGGCTTCATCCTGAGGTGACAGTGGGAAATACAGATGCTGATCCATGTGTTGAGTGTACATCCAGAAACTACTGCAGTATCATTGAGAGAGAAGCTGGGGAATACACAACATGTCTCCTAGTCTGTCTCTGGAAAGTTCACATGGTGCTATACATGCTCAGTAAGATCCTTAAAATATCTTTGTCTGCTCTGACCCTATCAAAGACTTCCTAATTATCAAAATAATGTTGGGTTATTTTCTGCCTATAGCTTTTCCTTCTTGGTTGCTGAGCACCTCTGGGTATAAGCAATTTTGGCTTGACCACGACAAGTAGCTTCTACCAGGAATTAGCAAAACCAGCAGCAAGACAGCACATCTTCACCAGTTGCAAAATAAACAGAAAAGGTGTAATCCCCATGTGTTATAATGTATATCCACATAGTACTGAAACGTATCAAACTATGACTATGAATTGTAAAGAGGTAGGAAGAGGGATTATTAGCATACAAAGTTCAGCATCATTTCTCATTACTATTTCATTATTATATCATCTGCTTAAGTTTATTTGAGGCCATCCATTGTTAGCATAAATGGTTTCTATGAATTGGGCCAGAGCTGTGCTTACTTGTGAAAAGCACAGATTACCTGAACACATTCATGTAACGGCTATCAGTACCACCCTAAATGTAATGGAGTGAAGCTCAATTTTTGTAAGACATAAGCTGCATTAAGAGAATAATATCACAAACTCATAGGTATAAAATGAGATAATAAGACAAAAAAAACATACATAATGTTTTGCTTGCCAGCAGAGTACTTTGCCTGTCCCAGAACTAACAGAGGTATGATAAACTCTTGTACTGCCTAATAATTTGAGTTGTGAGGGTTAATTTTTTTCTGTCTGGTACACAGCTTCACTTTGAACAAGAAAGTTACTTCTAATTTTAATACAGTCAAATATTAGACTTGCAAGACTTGTAATTAGCAGCATGCATTTTATAAACACCAAAATTTAGCATAGTTTATCTAAAATAGAAGCATGCATTTTGAGAATGATGTTTGGATGGGAATGTTGATGAATATGCTGCACCGAGAAACAAGTAATTGCTTGAAATAGTATTATTGTTAGGTTAGAACTGTAAGTAAATCCTTCAATCTGAATCACGATTCTTTCTCCATTGTGCTTGTGGATATTTTATAATATATGCAGACTGTGTTCCTGTATGTTATAATGTTTCTTGGTCCTATAAAGCAGCTATATAACTACCAAACATTTGACCACTTTTCTTATCTTTAACAAAGCCTTCCAGAGATAATTTTGTTTTCTGGCCTACATTTATCATAATTTATGCTAGCATTTTTATAAATAGAGAAAAAAAGACAAATGCTGTTCTTGTGGGAGGAACAATCAAATAAATGTCTTTAGTAAATCTTTAATTTTATTCAAGGTTTTGTTTTCCTTATTAGCATGAGTACAGCTTTTGTTCCTATGCTCACATTTTTTGTAAAAGCTGGAGGCACAGAAAAGTATACATTTCAGTAGGCCATGCAAGAGAACAATACTGATTTAATCAAATCAACTTAAAATTGAGTCTGACAGCATACACACCAGCTTTTCCTAATTGCCACATCAGCAGAGATCATGCCAATTAGCATGTATAAGAAGTAACTAATTAGCACATAAAAAACTTAATTATGGGAATTTGATCATTCAAGCACCTGCTACACATAGGCAAAATAATTTGTTGTGTAGTAAAGGTATAAAACAAGATTGTGCTAAGATGCCTGGAAGTTCTTTATTTTTCATCTGTATTTCATCTGTCCCTAAGTTCTATGTTGGCAGGCGTCGTTTGGGAGCTCGCATCCATTACAAAGATCCATCATTTCTTTTTCTTTTCTCAAGCCTTTGGTACTAAACATTACCATTTGCCTACTAATGCTAGTTCCTTATTATTACATTTCTATTAAAGTTTTTGTGCTGCTGCTCTAAGCCTTTATCAATCATCATTGTAACTGTATAAAATCATTCCTGAGGCAACCTGGAAGTTCATGTAAGGCAGAAGTCATATTTAAGTAGTTTTCTTTTCTTATAAGCAACTTATCCTAGTCTGCACATATTCTGACTACCATTTTTTTAATTAAGTCCTCTGTTTACTCATTTTAATATTTCTTACTGTTTTTTTTTTTGTGTGCTGACTTTTTCTGCATTGTTCTGTTAACTAATTTTCATATATTTTTCTTCTAAACTTTAATGAATTCTTATATTTTCACCCTATACCTCTCAATGGTCCCGGTTTTTGTCTGGCATTTTTTATCTGTTCATCATAACATTTGTTGTTTTCTGGAAAGTTAATGAGGATTGAAATTGATAAATAGTGACAGACATCGGAGTTACAGACTACATATCCTTTAGAAAATTAATGCTAATGCAAAAGCTATTATTCTAGCAACTTTCCAAGTTTATTAGGGCGATATTTAAAATGTGATTTAGGGTTTTTTCCCCTCATTGTTTTTGGCTTTATCCAGATTTCTTCTACTAAGATAATGAGAG